>NC_090265.1:1256888546-1257201463 GCF_040414725.1 Anabrus simplex
AGGGGCACAGTACTTGAAGGAAACGAGATGCATCCTACGTCAGTAATAATAATAATAATAATAATAATAATAATAATAATAATAATAATAATAATAATAATAATAATAATAATAATGTTTTTAAAATCAGACTCCATCATTACGGGAAAGAATATCGAGCGTCCAGGGTAACTTTGGAAACTATCAATGTTAATGAAACTAATCCTTTTCACGAGACTCTGTTATGTGCTTTTAATTGTAGAAGTTGAATGAGAAAAGATGCTCGTAACTGGACGTAATGCCTGACGGCGGAGTGGCTGTGCCATTGCTATCGTGTTCATTGAATTTCAGAAACAAATTTTTTAGTCTATTACAATGAAACTTGTACGGGATTGTTTCGATGGAAAGTGTGAGATTTTTTCCAATGATCCTTTGCGATTACAAATTAGTTTCAGTAGGCCAACTACATAATGATACCATCGCATCTTTTCAGCCTGTCGGCCCAGGTATTGATCCCGCTGTGTTACGAATAAAAAACCGAAGGACTAGAGTGGGAAGTATTTAGTTTTAGGTGATATAATTGAACCAACCTCATTCGCGCACAAAGCTCTTCGTTGTCCATCTGTTCCGAAAATAGTAGGCTACATTCAATCCCGGCTGAGTTCCATGGTTTTGAGTGTGTTTGAATGCGACTTTTGTGTCCTTGAATGAAATTCCGTCGTCTCTCAAAATCTGTAGATGTTGGAGAGACCTTAAGAAAAACATTACATATGTAGTTATGTAGCCTATGTATGTATGTATGTATGTACTGTATGTACGACATAGTTAAAATGAGTGGGTTTAAATCTTATTGTTGGCCATCCTGCAAATGGTTATTCGTAGCTTCCTCCATTAAACACTTAACGAATGTTCAGATGATGCTTAAGTTGCTTTTCACTGCCATCTCCCGCCCAATTGTAGTCAATATACATATAATAACTTGTTCGGACTGACTGACTGATTGACTGACTGATTCATCATCGCCGAGCCAAAACTACTGCACATAAAGAAATGAAATTTTGGGGATACATTCATATTACAATCTAGGTGCTCACCAACGGAGGATTTTCGGATATTCATTCGCTAAGGGGGACAAAAGGGGAACGAATTTTTAAAATGAGTGTATCTATATCTCGAAAACTGAACAGTTTAAAGACATGGAAATTGGTATTTGGAATCTGCTTTAAAAATAAAGAAACACCTATTTTTTGGTTTCCGGAAAATCCTGTTAAAGGGGTTGAAAAAAAGGTGAAAAGGAGGTTGAATACCTTTTATGTGGATACTTAAATTTCAAAAACTGAAGATGTTACAGTCATGATATTTGGTATTTGGAGTCTCCTCTAAAAACACACGTATTTTTGTGTTTTTGGAAAATCTACTTAAGGGTTGGTGAACAGGAGTGAAAAGTCGGGTGAATTCCTAAAATGAGTATATCCCAAATTCAGAAGATGCTACAGATATGAAAATTGGTACTTGGAATCGCATTTAAAAATGAAGAAACACGTAATTTTTGTTAGAAAATAGACTTTAGGTGTGGTGAACAGGAGTGACAAAGGGGGTAAATTTTTAAAATGAGTATATCTCATAACGTAATATGTCACAGACGAGAATAATGGTATTTAGAATCTCCTGTAAAAGTAAAAACATGCATAATTTGTTTCCTGAAAATCCACTTAAGGGGAAGTGTTAAAGGGGGTAAATTTTTAAAATGAGCATATATACAATATATATAAAAAGCCTAACACGTTTCAGACGTGAAAATTGGTATTTCTAATCTCGTTTAAAAATAAAAGTAACACGTATTTGTTTGTCTTTGAAAAAAAACACTTCAATGGGAGGGGGAAGGGGTGTAAAAGGGACTGAAAAATAGGTTGAATTATTTTTATGTGAATACTTATATCTCAGAAGTTGAAGATGTTACAGACGTGAAAATTGGTATTTGGAATCTCCTTTAAGAATAAGGAGACACGTATTTTTTTATTTTCGGAAAAAATCCTTACGGGGTGAGAAAAGGGTTGAATACCTTTTTGAGGATACTTATATCTCAAAAACTGAAGTTGATACAATTATTAAAAATAATTATTAAAAATAATTATTTGGAATACACATATTTTGTTTTTGTTTTTGGAAAACCTTATGTGGTGAACCGGTGAACAGGACTGACAAACGGGGTGTTTTTAAAATGAGTATATCCCAAAAGCGTAACATTTTACACACGAAAATTGGTATTTTTAATCCGTTTTAAATATAAAGTAACGCATACTTTTTTGTCTTCGGAAAAATCATTTGTGGGGGATGGGGTGTAGAAAGGACTGAAACAGGGGTTGAATTCTTTTATTAGGATACTGGTATATGGAAATCTGAAGATATTACAGACGTTAAAATTGGTATTTGGAATCTCCTTTAAAAATAAAGAAACATATTTTTTTGTTTTCGTAAAATCCACTTAAACGGGTTGTAAAAGGGACTGAAAAGGGGATGAATTCCTTTTATGAGGAAACTTATATCTCAAAAATTGAAGATGTTACAGACATGACAATTTGAATTTGGAATCTTCTTTAGAAATAAACACGCATTCTTTTGTTTTCGGACAATCAAATCAAGGGTTGGTAAATGAATTGAAAAATGAGTTTAATTCTTTGTATGGGGATACTTATATCACAAAAAACGAAGGGTGTTAGAGACGTGAAAAATGGTATTTTGAATTTCCTTTAAAAATCAAGAAACACGCAATTAGGGGGGGGGGGAGGGAATCAACTTAAACGGGGTGTAAAAAGAGTTGAATTCTTTTTATGAGGATACAAATAGGAAGTGGACTTAAAACAGTACACCGCTAAGTGGTTTTGACTGGGGGATGAGGAATGTTGATAAAAATATACGTTTATATGAAACTGTTTGAATTACGAAGTTAAAATGTTAAATGATATCCCAGGTGTTAAATAACAGAAGGTTTGAAACAAATTTTACCCCTCAGAGAGTTAAATTGGGGTTAAGATCCGAAAACAATTATATTAATTCCTCCCCCCCCCCCCTGTCTTACCTTTCTCCGCGTTTCCATTACTTCTCAAATGTTCATGACACACATACAAGAGCTCAAACATCCAACCTGCTCATCATCCTTCACCATCGAACTGCCGCATGTAACAGCTCATTCTCGGTGTTTGCCGCACGAGAATGGAATCGTTTACCGGACGGCGTCAGAGGAATACCAACTACAGTGCCATTTAAAAGAGCGTTAAGAGGTACAACAGGATGCGAGTGACCTGTACATTTCTGGCCTTGATCGTGCTATTACAATATCATTACTAGCTATAATTATTATTGTTACCATAATAATAATAATAATAATAATAATAATAATAATAATAATAATAATGTATACTAATTGGTTTAGTGTAAGAGAAGGCCCAATGGCCTTAACTACCCCAATAAAGACATTTATCTATCTATCTTTCTATCTAAATCCTAGGTGTGATATAGGAAATGTGTTTAAACGTTCCGCCGCTTAAGTGTCAAATGAGGTCAACTCCGTAAACTAAATTATTCATCTCTACAAAACCGTTTGGCGTACAAAGTTGTAATTTTGAGACGACACGATTCCAGCAACACTCTCCATTATCATTTCATAGCATCTATCGGTCATTAATAAATCACTTTGGGAGTGGGGACCCCATCGTACTAATATCCTATATATGATTCATTCATTACGTCCTTGGCTCGGTCAGTGACTGGAAAACAGGTTGCAGGTTTTCATTTCATCTTTTCGGTATGGGTGTATATTTCTAAGTTGCTGTGAAGTCTGTAAACACCATCTTTGAGTTTGGGAGGAAGTTTATTATTATCATCACCATCATCATCATCATCATTATACTCATCATCATCATCATCATCATCATCAAATCCTCTAGATCGAGAAACATAACTCGAATGTTCTAAAACCTACACAAGCAATTAAAGTGATAGGTTTAGACTTGGTCGATCTGAATGACAAATTATAGAAAGAGATTTCTTCTGAACCGAGATGCTCATTGAATTGACGACGTCGGTATGAAAAACACTTGAGGTCACGGAATCGCTTCGTCCTTTGTGTCTGTATAGCTATGGAATTCCACTAAGCACTCTCTCTTCTGCACCCAGATCTCGTTTATTGTCCTGGTGTTGAACCCAATTAAACTTTTTTTTTAAACGAGTCCTTTCGGAGAACTAGGGCATTACCAACGCGACGGAACTCAGAACTCGTTAAGGCAAATGATGAGGTCGTCAATGGGAATTTACGTTTACAAACCGCTGTTGTGACGAGACATTTATTTTGCTCAATTCAGAAATGTATTCTAGAAGTAATAACGTTGGTTCATGGCACATGCAAACGAACTAAAGTTGGTTTTAGGAGGGGGAAGCGAAGAGCCAGAGCAAGTTGGTTGCGCGGTACAGGCATTCTAGCTGTGAGCTGCTGTTGGGGAGATGATTAATTAATGGCGTGTGGCCTTCGAAGAGGCCTGGTGCAGGTCCTTCGAGATGACGCCATATAGGCGACCTGCGCGTCTTTAAGGATGGGGCCCTATCTAACATGAAGTCTAATGCTGAAGACGTCACAAATACCCAGTCCCTGAGCCATCGAACCTGGGACCTCTTGACCCAAAGGCCAGCATGCCAACCATTTAGCCATGGTGCCGGATTGTTGTGGAGATGGTGGGTTCGAATCCCTTCACGATGGCCCTGGAGATGGCTTTCCGTGCTGTCCCATTTTGACACCAGGCAAATGATGGAACTGTACCTTAATTAAGAACACGGTTGCTTCTTTCTTGTTCCCTGTTCTTGCCCATCGTCCCAGGTGGCGGATAGGGGAGTCCTGACCGGCTCGCCGGCGGACTTGTGGGAAATAAAATACCTCTCGCGGACCAAACACACAACCCCCTGTGGGTGAGAGACGCAGACGAAGAATACACCAACGGTATCTCCTGTCTGTCGTAAGAGGCGACTAAAAGGGGCTACCAAGGGATGATCAAATTAGAACCATGTTACTACTTGTAATTAGTACCACCACACAAGGAACACCATGGGTCGCTTTTACTTTCGGGTAGTACCACTATATCAGGTACACAATAGGTTTGTGATTAGTCGCGAAGTGTCTGCTCAGGATGCATTTTACAATACCTGCGATCCGTACCCCTATATGAGCGACACCATGGGCGAGCGACACCATGGTTCTGCCTTGCCTATGATTAGTACCCACTATGTGAGGAACACCACAGGATAGTAAGGGTCCCTGTGGTTAGTCCCTTTATGTGAAGAGCACCGTAGGTTTGCGTTGCCTGTAAATAGCGACGCAATGTGCGAAACACCATAGGTCTGTTACATGTGCGCATTACATTACCTGTGAGTAGCACCCTAACATGTGGAATACCACGAGTCTATGCTACTTTTGATTACTACCACACCATGACAAAGACCATGGTTCTACTTTCCTAGCGATAAGTACCATTTTGAGGGGCCGACGACCTGGATTTTGGACCTGTTTAGACTACAGACATCATCGATTCAGTATTGTGCTTTAGAAGTCCTTTGGTCAGTAATACTATTGTTTAACCCTAGTTTCTGTGAATGTGGGACATTGCGGGTCGGATCCACTGATTGTTTCAACTTCATATCCATCCATTCATTCTTCGTCCTCACGTTTTGAATTCTGGTGAGTGGAGGTTTATGGATTTTTAATTGTCCTTACATTTCGTCTGATTTCGTACAATTAGGGCCGATGACCTAGATGGCAGGCCCCTTTAAACAACAGGCATCATCATCAGCGAAAAGTAGTATGCAGTACAGTACATACATAGTTACAAAACAAATGCGGAAGAAAGGAAGCATTAAAAAGTGAAAATTGTGTATATATTTGAGGAGATTGACTAAAGAAATGTAACTTCTAATTTCAGAAAACTTCGGAAAGAAAACTAGGACCGAGGGAACTGTCCGCGCGGTTAGTGTCACGTAGTTATGAACTCGAATTTGGGAGATGGTGGGTTCGAATCCCGCCGTCGGCAGCCCTGAACATAATTTTCCGTGGTTTCCCATTTTCACATCAGGCAAAATGCTGGGGGTATACTGTAATTAAGGCCACAGTCGATATCTTGCCAATTCTAGCCCTTTGCCATCCTTGGGTCACCGAAAACCTTCAAGTATTAGTGTGGCGTTAATCCAGTAGAAAAAGCTAGGAAGCCGTTGTCTATGAAGCGTTCATTCATTGGACGTCTACGAATTTAATTATCCAATGGAATGACATACACCGTCCTGCTGAGGAGCAGCAGCCTACAGATATTGTAAAATATCATCAAGTTGATAATCAAGAAAATGATCAATGTTAGAGTATAATTCTAAAGTACTCCGCGTTTGTAATCTTTAGGACGAATGAGATCCAATCATTCTTCTGCCAACGCAAGTGTCCCGGGATGGAGTCACAGTGAGCTCGAGAGGGATTGCACTATGAGTAAATTATGGTGACAGGGAGGGCATCGAACCTTTGAGCTTGGGTGCTCCACGAACCCCATACAGAAATGAAAAGGGAAGAAAGAAGAAAAACGAGATATATATTTCAGAAACCTAGAAATTATAGTTGATCCAGCCTTTCTTTTAAGCAAAAGTAAAACTTTAAAATGCTGACGTCAGAAGCTACAGAATAGTGTCTTGTTCGGTAAAATGAGGGCAGCAATACCCTGAGATGACGGCCACTGCTGTATAACAGTCATGTGTGGTGCGGTCATGTCACAGCGGCATGGTTAAAAGCACAGGGAGTAGACTCAAATGACGGAGATAGGTGGATCTCAGAGGAAATATAAAGGTAAAGACCCCGTTAAATACAAAAATCTACACAAAGAGATACGTAGAAAATGCAGAGAAGCAAAGGAATCCTGGATGTCTGACAAATGCAAGGAAATCGAGGAACTTCAGGAGAAGCATGATCACTTTCACCTATATAAAAAGGTGAAAGAGCTGAGTGGTCTACAAAAGAAGCGATGCGGACAAATATTACGGAACACAAACAATAAGATTATTTTAGAAGTTGAAGAAAAACTTAAAAGATGGAAGGAATATGTCGAATATCTCTTCAATGATGACAGATGATTCTCCACCACCTGACGAAAGAATCAATGAAGCCAGTCCTGAAATAACAAAGAGTGAAGTATTGAATGCCATTAAACTTCAGAAGAATGGTAAAGCCACTGGTTCAGACAGAATTTACGCCGAAGTTGTTAAAGTTATAGCTGAACAGGACTCAACCGGCCTCAGTCTACTAACATCGTTGTTCAACATCATCTATACATCAGGAAAGATACCTTCTGACTGGCTGAGATCAACTTTCATACCAATACCGAAGAAGCAGAACTCCTCCCCGTGTGATGATTACCGTATGGTTAGTTTGATGTCCCATGTCCTCAAAATATTTCTGCGAATCATACACACCCGGATTTACAAGAAATGTGAATCTTATATGGATCAGACCCAGTTTGGCTTCCGAAATGGGGTCGGCACACGTGAAGCACTCTTCTCCTTAAATGTACTAGTACAGAGGTGCAGGGACATGAATGTCGATGTACACTGACTGACAGTGACAATGCAACACCAAGAAGGAGTGGTTCGAAAGGGATGAAAGTTGGGGAAAAAACAGAGACGGCACGGATGAATAATTGATGTTTATTTCAAACCGATATGCAGGTTACACAATGCGCACGGCATCGACTCAGTAGGATGTAGGACCACCGCGAGCGGCGATGCACGCAGAAACACGTCGAGGTACAGAGTCAATAAGAGTGCGGATGGTGTCCTGAGGGATGGTTCTCCATTCTCGGTCAACCATTTGCCACAGTTGGTCGTCCGTACGAGGCTGGGGCAGAGTTTGCAAACGGCGTCCAATGAGATCCCACACGTGTTCGATTGGTGAGAGATCCGGAGAGTACGCTGGCCACGGAAGCATCTGTACACCTCGTAGAGCCTGTTGGGAGATGCTCGCAGTGTGTGGGCGGGCATTATCCTGCTGAAACAGAGCATTGGGCAGCCCCTGAAGGTACGGGAGTGCCACCGGCCGCAGCACATGCTGCACGTAGCGGTGGGCATTTAACGTGCCTTGAATACGCACTATAGGTGACGTGGAATCACACGCAATAGCGCCCCAAACCATGATGCCGCGTTGTCTAGCGGTAGGGCGCTCCACAGTTACTGCCGGATTTGACCTTTCTCCACGTCGACGCCATACTCGTCTGCGGTGACTATCACTGACAGAACAGAAGCGTGACTCATCGGAGAACACGACGTCCCGCCATTCCCTCATCCAAGTCGCTCTAGCCCCGGCACCATGCCAGGCGTGCACGTCTATGCTGTGGAGTCAATGGTAGTCTTCTGAGCGGACGCCGGGGGTGCAGGCCTCCTTCAACCAATCGACGGGAAATTGTTCTGGTCGATATTGGAACAGCCAGGGTGTCTTGCACATGCTGAAGAATGGCGGTTGACGTGGCGTGCGGGGCTGCCACCGCTTGGCGGCGGATGCGCCGATCCTCGCGTGCTGACGTCACTCGGGCTGCGCCTGGACCCCTCGCACGTGCCACATGTCCCTGCGCCAACCTTCTTCGCCACAGGCGCTGCACCGTGGACACATCCCTATGGGTATCGGCTGCGATTTGACGAAGCGACCAACCTGCCCTTCTCAGCCCGATCACCATACCCCTCGTAAAGTCGTCTGTCTGCTGGAAATGCCTCCGTTGACGGCGGCCTGGCATTCTTAGCTATACACGTGTCCTGTGGCACACGACAACACGTTCTACAATGACTGTCGGCTGAGAAATCACGGTACGAAGTGGGCCATTCGCCAACGCCGTGTCCCATTTATCGTTCGCTACGTGCGCAGCACAGCGGCGCATTTCACATCATGAGCATACCTCAGTGACGTCAGACTACCCTGCAATTGGCATATAAAGTTCTGACCACTCCTTCTTGGTGTTGCATTTGCTCTGTCAGTCAGTGTATATACTTGTTTTATTGACTACAAAAAAGCCTTCGACTCTGTGAAACATGAAAAGATGATAGAGATCGCAGACCAAAGAACATCAGAAGCGTCTACAATCAGAAAAGGTGTACGTCAGGGTTGTGTGCTGTCACCTCTCTTATTCAACATTTATTCTGAGGCAATATTTAAGGAGGTATTGTTGGAGGAAAACAGCGGGATAGTTATAAATGGACAGGCAATTAACAATATCAGGTACGCAGATGATACTGTTGTCATAGCAAATGAATTACCTGTGCTCCAACGCATGATAGACAAATTAGTCCAGCGCAGTGAAGAGTTTGGCCTGTTTGTCAACGCTTCCAAGACCAAAGTTGTAGTCTTCTCTAAAAGAAAAATTCCAGCAACCCTGTCAATAAACGGCAGTAAGATTGAACAAGTATCCTCCTTCAAATACTTGGGTACTGTGCTAGATGAGGAATGTGATTCCAAGAGGGAGATGAAGTCTAGAATAGAACAGGCCAGAAGGCAATTTTTTAGCATGAAACAGCTATTTACAAAATCGGACCTAAGTGTGCAATTAAGAATGCGAATGATTCGGTGCTATGTATTCTCCATTTTTCTCTTTGGATGTGAAAGCTGGACCCTTGACCAAAATCTAGAAAAAAGAATTTATGCTTTTGAAATGTATCTATATCGCCGCCTACTCCGAATACCGTGGGTGCTGAAAATTTCAAATGACGAAGTCCTTCATCGCATGAAGAAACAAAAAAGAACTATTACTTACTGTTAAAAAAAGAAAAACCCAATATCTAAGTCACATTATGAGAGGCGAGAAGTACCAGCTATTGCAACTCATCATTGAAGGTAAAATACAGGGGAAAAGGTCTGTTGGCAGGAGGAAGAATTCATGGCTGAAGGACATCCGAAGATGGCACAACTGCACTTCAGAAGATGCTTTCCATGCTGCAACATCACGTCCAGAGCTGGCTATGTGGACCGCCAACCTCCGCTAGGAGAAGGCGCCTCAAGAAGAAGCTAGCAATGGCGCTGATTGTTCCGTATGTTGAAGTTTACATTTATGATTTTATTTTTAATCCCCCTATGTTTTTATTGATTATCGATGGGTAGTTCAGTCTTTAATATATTTCAAAACTTTTTTTGGATGTGTCTTATCTGGGGATTATAATAATTTAGGTATTACTTTGGTTGTGATATTTTATCTTGTGGACTTATTTTATTAAGTTTTTGAATCTCTGCTTTAATAGTTACGGCGAGAGAATCAGTCTATCGTGTTAAGATTTATAATCAGTTGTTTCGGTTCATGTTTTATTTGTATTGCTTATACTATATTGTACCTTCAGAAGAATGGGAATATTTTCTTTTTACTTGTTTTTTGAAAGTAGTTTGATTCCTAGGATTGAAGTATAATTATATTTTAATTGCAATTAGTTTGGTAGATGGTGTGCTGGTTAGTTTACTATGTTTATATCAAACGGATTTGAAAGCTCTGGTTGCTTATTCTTTTGTTTCTTCCAACACTGTCCTTGGCAACCTGCAGGCTTGAAACATCATCAGTACAATAGCGTTACAATATATAAACGCTGCAATACATTATACAAATTAATAGTTACTATGAATTAATACAAAACTAGACATTAGGAAAATATATAATAGTGCGTGTTATGGCAGCTATGGAATAGTGTCATTACTATGACCAAAATAATTCAGGATTTTGTCGTTGTCTAAAATTAGTTTCACCAGTCTCTGACGATAGAAAGCAGCGTACTACTCGTCGTGGTTTCCCATTTTCACACCAGGCAAATGCTGGGGCTTCCATGTTAATTAAGGCCACGGTCGCTTCCTTCCCACTCCTTGCCCTTTCCTATCGTATTGTCGCGATAAGAAATAGCCGTGTGTGCGACCTAAAGCAGATTGTAAAATAAAAAGTGTACATACATATATACATGCATACATACCCATTATGGAATTTCACGCCACTCAGTGTTCGGTCCATAGGCGTCTGTGGATGACGTGCCTCCACAGTTCTCTACTTCGGATCAACACTGTGGCCTCGTCTACTTTACAGCTCGTACCTTGAACAATATTAAGGTATTAGTGTTTGAATTGCGGTATTATTATTATTATTATTATTATTATTATTATTATTATTATTATTATTATTATTATTATTATTATTATTATTATTATTATTATTATTATATGAAGCTTTAATCACAAGTTCAAAATGTTTCTTTTATACAAACTGATAAAGTGGCTTAGGACGCTTTATCTAGTTATAGTCTATTAGACGTTTAACTGGCTTTAAGCGACTGCTTTTATCTCTGAAACGGAAGTCTGCGGATTAGGCCGAGGCAACATCAGCTTGAGGGAGAGCTCAAAATTATCATCGCATGAATCACACGTTTACCAAAAAGCCTGCATGCGGCAATACCTCAAAGTATTAGATATTAATAACAATAGCGATCTAGAATCCCATTCCAGTAAGCCTAGGATTGGGAGTATAACAGTCCATAATGAAGAGAAAATGTTATTACCCTGTAATAATGGCTTAGTGTGGAGTGGAAATTGAAAGATAACACCTGTTCACAAATGTATTATATTTTTTCTTTCTGTGCGCTTTCAATAAGTCCTATAGGAAAGCATTTTGGTCTCGAAAAGCTACTCAGATTTGTCCAACCAAGCAAATGTTAAGGTGTCGCGCTCTCCCACCCACTCAACACGATGTACTGCATGGAAATGTTTACTATGAATGGAAATGGCTTTAGTAAGGCTATAAGATATAAGCAGCCTATCCTCGGGTTTTATGGAGGCGTCTTTGGCAGAGTTATTAAGGCATGGTGAGAAATAGAACGATTGGCGGTGAATAGAACACGCTGGAGAAATGTCATCGACCCCTATGTTCCACCTAGGAATTTAAAGGGAGGAAGTAAATAAGTAAGAAACCACCGAGCAAGTTGCTGTGCGATTTGGGTCACGTAACTATCAACTTGGGATTCGAGAGATAGTAAGTTCAAACCCCACTGTCGGCAGCCCTGAAGATGGTTTTCCGCGGTTTTCCAATTTCACACGATGCAAATGCTGGGGCTGTACCTTAATTATGGCCACGATCGCCTCCTTATCACTACACGCCCATCGTCACCATAAGACCTATCTGTGGTGTCGGTGCGACGTAAAGCAAATTGGAAAAAAAAGAAACTACTTTCATGGTCTTTTGAGATAGTGAGCTGCCGGAATTCCATCCGACAGGAGATCTTCCTTAAAGACAATTCTGTCGTATGTATAAAATAATTAAGTGCCGTACTCAATAAGTTCTCTCGAAATTATGCCAAAGACTTGAGCTACAAATATCGGAATATAGGAATTGGCTGATAAATTATTGTAGAGCGTATGCCAACAGTGAAATATTTGAATACAAAGAGCAGCAGTAATCACGAACAATGCAGAAAACGGTCTTGCTAGTGAACTCTTCAACTCTTTTAATTTACGAGGCTATCGTATTATTTATTTTAAAAAAAATTATAACCTTCGTGCTAAGTGCAAGGAATATTAAAGTGCTATAGTCCTACGAAATATCGTGTTGAGTATGTAGGTGTAGTAGTATTATGTAGAAGGCATAACTCCGTGTAATAACGTGTCTTTGTAAGTATTCGACCAAGAGAACTACAGATATTTAAACAAATAAGGGAATAAATAAGTAGAACAAAGTAATCGACAGCACATTACCTACCAACACTAAAATAAGTTTTTATTTTTATTTTTAGTACCTCTAAACTTGGTTTCTTCTGCAATCATCAAATACAGAATATTCATTTCACTAACTGGGCCATTCATGCACAATTTATCGATATATGTACGCAATAACTAACGGTGCTTTATTGGCTTTACGTCCCACTAGCTACATTTTAACGGTTTTCGGAGACGCCGAGGTGCCAGAATTTAGTCCATTAGGAGCTCTTTTACTTGCCAGTAAATCTACCGACACGAGGCTGACGTACTTGAGCACGTTCAAATACCACCGGACTGAGCCAGGATCGAACCTGCCAAGTTGGGGTCAGAAGGCCAGCGCCTCAACCGTCTGGGCCACTCAGCCCGGCCGCTTTGAACACTGGTAGTAAGCATCGTATGGTCATGCAAAAAAAAAAAAAGAACCATGATATTGTATGTTCCCCGTATTTAATATTTCATTAGACTTAATTTTAATTATCAAAATATAATTTTAAAATTTAGTTCACCCTTCATGTAGATATAAATAGTATACACCATTATACATCCACAACAAACATATTTATAGGTTAAATTGTTCCTGTGAATAGTGTACTTGCGAATAATTTATACAATACCACACGCCCATCCGTTTTTTGAGCGACTGTAAATCTACGGGGGCGATTCAGAAAATAAGTTACAGTTGGTTATTGTGGTCAAGAAATATGTATTGATGTGTGCAGCAGCATCAGAAAGAAAGCAGATCCTAAACACCATTTTTTTAATGGAGACAATTTTTACAAACACGTGTCTTAACGCAAGAAATCTGCTTCGTCTTCGAGCCACCGTAGTATCTCTCCGTCTGGTTATCATTGGTAAATGTGTGCCTTCCTAAATATTTCCAGTATCTTTGCGGCGCATTTTGTGAACAGCATTGTTGCCATCTATTGCCAACCGAGCAAATTGGCCGTGCGGTTAGGGTCATTCAGCTGTTCGACTGCATTCGGGAGATTGTGGGTTCGAATCCCAGAGTCAGCAGCCCCGAAGATGTTTTTCTGTTTCCCATTTTTACGTCAGACAAATCCTGTGGGCTCTACCTTTGTCAAGACCATGGCCGCTTCCTTCCTAATCCTAAATCTTACCCATCCTTGCGTTGCCGAAATCCTATGTTTTAGTGCGACGTTGAGCTACTAGGAAAAATAATCTGCAAAATGTACTGTATGTAATTGCTGGCATCACTTCACTATGACTGAGTATGGCATTACATTTTCCCCATACACAATAGCTATGAATCTCCCAAGAATTGGCAAGTCTTACTCGCAGAAATCACGTAGTTCCGTTGACCTCAAGCTTGGAGTGACATTTCAAATGATGTCTAATGCTGTATGCTGCTTTACTGTATCTTGTTATCACTACGACGACGAAACTGACTCTCAAAGCAACCATGGGTACGAACTCCAATCTGCAATACTCATCATCATCATCATCATCATCATCATCTGTTTACCCTCCAGGTTCGGTTTTTCCCTCGGACTTAGCGAGGGATCCCACCTCTACCGCCTCAAGGGCAGTGTCCTGGAGCTTCAGACTCTTGGTCGGGGGATACAACTGGGGAGTATGACCAGTACCTCGCCCAGGCGGCCTCACCTGCTATGCTGAACAGGGGCCTTGTTGAGGGATGGGAAGATTGGAAGGGATAGGTAAGGAAGAGAGAAGGAAGCGGCCGTGGCCTTAAGTTAGGTACCATCCCGGCATTCGCCTGGAGGAGAAGTGGGAAACCACGGAAAACCACTTCGAGGATGGCTGAGGTGGGAATCGAACCCACCTCTACTCAGTTGACCTCCCGAGGCTGAGTGGACCCCGTTCCAGCCCTCGTACCACTTTTCAAATTTCGTGGCAGAGCCGGGAATCGAACCCGGGCCTCCGGGGGTGATCTACAATACTCACTGTGCAATTCTATAGAGTGTGAGTGAGGGAGTGAAAATATTTGCAATTTATTTTTTTGAATCTCTTTTATTACTAATCTACTAATGTTTTCTGTCACTAAAAGCTTGTTCGGGCCGATGACCTTAGATGTTAAGTCCCTTTAAACATCAAGCGTCATCATCATCATCATCATCATCAAAAGCTTGTTGATTGTCTTTGAAACCAGTACCACGAAGACATTTCCATACACGGTCCATTAGGCTTTCTGCATGCTCTTCTTTAACTTGTGTCTGGTCGCGCATCAGGTAACGTTTGCCTCGGCTAACACAACTGAAAAGATAACTAGGTTGAATCGCCGTTGCATACACCAGTATAGTCGCGCCAGGCATGGTCTGATGTGACAGCATGCCGTTTTGTCGAGATTGTGATCGACTACATACATACATACATACATACATACATACATACACATAGAATACAATACTCCCATCCCCTAGTTCCGGATCGCCAGGAACTGGAGAGAGAGTAATCATACATTGCAATCCAAATTATTTTGATATATGCATGATTTTGTTACAGCTAATTTGTTTGTTTGTTTGTTTGTTTGTTTGTTTGTTTGTTTGTTTGTTTGTTTGTCCAACCCTTGTCCCGTTTCTCTACGGGGTCGGGTATGAGATGAGGAGAGATGAATCTGTCGTGGCGGGTTTTTATGACCGGATGCCCTTCCTGACGTCCTCATCAGAGGAATTATTGAGATGAAATTAATGACGTGATATATTATAGTAGGAAGGGAGAGGGTGAAACCGAGTACCGGCACATAGCCTACTCCTGTCGAATAGCACCAAGGAGTCTGCTCAAGGTTTAACGTCCCCATCCGACGGACGAATCACCATCAACAGCGTCATATGCCCTCACTCCATATGAGCACTGCGGAGAGGTTTCGAATTTAATCCAGACATTTGGCACGCAATCTAGTGATTAGAACTTGTATACCACCACCTCTCCTACCCTGCTGGCCAACATTCTGATGGTGAAATTTTTTTGACCAACGGGACTCGAACCGGCTAACCTCGGTGTCAGACCGTTTAGACTTCAACGCCTTAACGATCCTGGCTACCAGGCGGACTTTTATAATTAATTTATCTATTACTACCTTAAATATTACAATTACGCCTACTCTCTAAATTGTAGTTTCTATCATGTTATTTTTTAATTTTTGTCCTATACGTTAACGTTGTTGTATAGTCTAGTACATGTACCTTACCCCTATTAATTCGTATTAGTGCAAGTATTTATTTAAGTTACGAATCTGAACAGTGTTATGCTTAGCTTACAATAGACATTATGAATCAAGTGAATTGAATAAACGAATGAATTGCCTGATTGGATTGTATTCATGCATGCGTGAGTGGATGAACACTCCTCTCTTCGAATCACGGATAGCCACCAACTGGGGAGAGAGTATTGATTGAATGAATTGAATGCTCTCAGCATACGTATACTGTTACGTCATCGACTGTAATTCTGTAAATCTCTGCCATTTATTGGAAACCGAGTCTAACCATCGTCGCGTAGATATCCCTCTGCTTCTCTTGCCCTCCATGGCCGAGTCCATTATACTCCTAGGTAATCATTCCTTCTCCATTCGTCTAACATGATTCTACCAGCGAAATTGATTTATACACACAACTTCGAGTTATGAATGACCTCGACTTTCATCTCCTCATTCTAAATACTTCTTCCCACCTGTTCGTATCTGCAGTGGTGGGGATCAAATGAGGCAAATGGAGGACGATTGGTTGCCTAGGAAGATGTCTCAAATAACTAGGTACTCAGTAACTTGTCTCGAAACTACGCCGAAGACTTGAACTACAAATATTGGAATATAGGTACCGGTTGACTAATGTTTACTCTGTCATTACTGTCTCGTACTTCCAGCTTATGAACGAGATATCCTGAGTCCGCTTAGCTTTCACTCCCGTATAGAAAAATCAGTTCCGTCGGGTTCAATGTTAAAGACATAGAATTCGTCAAGAAAAGAAAACATCGCTCCCAGTGTTGCCGAAGAAACAGAAATAGGAGTTTTGAGCTGTTGGAAAACGGCATAAGTGTAATCTGCGACTTCGTTCGCTTTAAATCACACTTTGTTTGCCTTACAATTTCTTATGCATCACCAAGTGGAAACCCCGTTTCTTGTAGACGACTTGCTGCCCTTGACTACCATCTGACTTATGTATGCCAAATTTGCTGGCCATGCCTGCAGAAGAAAATAAATCTTGCACAACTCTGACAGATGACGAATCAGTAAAGGAAATGGTTTCATTAGTCCACTTCAGTAATAATTTTGTAAGAATACAGAACAGCATAGATTCGAGTTTCCCGCAGATTGTAGCGTAAGAGCTGTGTAAGATTCATTTCTTTCCACTCTCGCTCTTGAAATTATTTTCAGGAAAGTTTCTACTTTCCAGAAATTAGCTTGTTTACGTTTCGAATATATTTTAACTCCTCTGTGCAGAACATTAGCGAGATACATAATATGGACATTTTTGTGTATATGTCTGCTTTGTCATGCAGGAAGTGGCGTCAGTTACAAGCTGGATGTTTTGTTTCTGTGTTTGTCACATGGCCAGACTAACTTCACAGCATTATCAACTAGTGGATTGATATACCTTTTCTAGAAAGTTTGTATAACTTTTTATCAGGCTCGTTATTTATTTATTTTTTCAGAATGCCAGTTATAGCGTTAGGTATCCATCCACCATCTCGCCGGTCATTTTGCCTATAAAAGTCCATGTCGTATTGTTCGCAACTGTAGATCTCACCTTCTTTAACATTGTTTCTTTTTTTGCAACTGTAGGTATAATTATCATTACAGAGTCGACGCACTATGAATTAAGTGACTGATTTAATACTCTAAGAATGATCTGAAGCTGGTAGTATTCAGTTTTCTAAGGGAAAATATAACTATAATCTAGCAAAGAACTTTAAATATTCCGATGTGGCGTCAGTTGGAGCTGTATCTAAAAATCTTCCGAAAAGCAAACGTGGCCTATTCTCTGCGTCTGGTGCTTGATCAGTAGATCTATATAGTACTGTATTAAACTATTTCTGGGTTAACACTTTAATTTCCCATAACTTACAATCAAAAATTACTTTATGACTACTGAAAATCTGTTCCGAAATTTCCTGAAGTTTACATTCTCCGTACACTTCGTCTTAGGCATGTTGAAACCACAGAGAAACTACAGTTTGAAGTCAATGAACAAGGAGTCATAAGTAGAAGTGAAATATTTTCGAAATATGCTGTAATTTTACTGGAAACAGATACCGCAGCCCCTAACCGATTCACAACGGCATAACAATATTCTGTAATCATTGTTTACTTATTAAACTCCCAATACTCCAAACTGTCCTTGTTCAGAGATTTGCTGTTCACTGTCAAGATCATATTCATTTGGAAGTCTCAGAAGTCTACTGTGGGTATGTACTTTAATTGCTGCTCTTGGCTAATAAGCAGAACAAACGCCTGTTCAGTAATGCCTCGGCCATCTATGACAGCTGATGGTGGAGCTGTTCAGGATCCAACCAGCCTTAGGGCTGAAGACTGAACATACATACAAACGTTCATAGAGCAACATCACAACGAGGTTCGAAGAATTTTGTGGGTACGCCCTAGCATTACACAACGGAGAGAATGAGCATCAGCTCGTAGGTGTGAAGGTCCTGTTAGGCACCGGTTACAGTCCATAATAATCATCACCATGCAGGCGTTATCATTATGGAATCTTAGTGCTTATAATAACGCTTAGGATCTGTTTCAGGTGGAAGGATGTTCCAATTTAGTGGTACCAAGTTATCAATAAAAAATTAACAATAACAATTATCACAACATGGGTGGCAATTAGCAAATGTGGAATGTGAAAAATGGCATAGCTTATACATTTCAACTCTCTTGCTTGTTATTGGTTCTCCGCTCACGTGTCGGTTACGATAGGATCCTGCCGTAAACAATGATGGCTGGCTGACTGATCTACTCTCAAAAGGTAAACACATATAAGTCCAACCAATATCTGAATGAAGGTAGATCAGTGAAGTACAATTAATAACATGAAAAGTTGCTGAAGGCTTAATTATGAAGTTAACGGTGCAATCATATTAGCGCATTTATTTCACCCGCTGCAATACGAAAACTCGTGTTCATGTCTATTCTGGACAAAACCTTGTCTAGTATATCCTTTTCAAATAACATGTACAATAGTCGCGTAAAACCAGCGGCCTATAATTAACAACTTGAGCGATCAATAAATAAAAGTACGTGCAACACACGTAAGCTAGACTCTGCAGCTAACCGCGGATCATAAATCGAATGAAATTTTAAGCAGAAGAACGAAATAATTTTGGTATCCTCCGACTGCTGCACCCTATAAGAAAATGGATATTCAAAACTACACAATACCATAATGAACAATCATGAATTGAAATCATTAAGTCACCATAACCACATCTAAATTCGTCCACGGTCTCTCCTCCGGGTTGCCGAAACTCCCTGCCAAAATCTACAAAATGAATGCAAAAATACGTATTACTACTACTCTAAGGAAAACAAATTACACATTAGGTAACATGCCCCTAACCTTACTCTTATTCAGAGCGCAACTTACAGATCTTATTGGAATAGCACTATGTTCGAAGAAGTTCGCTCAATGAAGACCTATCTCATAAATATCAAGTATAATTATTCACATGTCCATTTCGAAGACTTCATTCAGTGCTCAGTACCCTCACACCATATTGGCCTATCTATTCCGCAATATCATGCTTGGGATTCGCATAACGGATATCTCTTCCACCGTATTCAAATATAAACATTTTGGGATTTATCGAAGATAATATTACATTATACGTAATACATATTCCGCAAGAAATAACCTAACACTACAGTCGTGCACGACATTATCAAAATCATATCGACGATCCTATCATTCAACAAAGTCTATATAGTCTTTATGCGCATCATACAAATCTAAACCTCAGAAAATGCTCTCGTTTATGAATACACGTGAACTTTATTATCCGAATCCATACTGCTTAGAGAAATATTTCTCTAATGAAGAATTGGCCAGGCCATAGGAGATATCCGGCTTGTAAAGGAAAACTTCCTAACCTCCTTAATATAATAAACGCGTTCCGAAATATTACTAATGAGATTTGACTCATAAAGAAATTTGCAAGTTAAATTCACCGAGAAAACCGTATCACTGAGCCAATGGGCTAGATCACAATGAAATTCCCATATATTACAACCTATAAAATGTACATTTGAAATTTAGATGAAACTGGTACAACTCATTTAAATCCCAGTCCTGCTAAAATTCAAGAGATACATTGCGCCTGCCAACACTGTAAAACACATACCAGGTGGCTCTCGAACGCCGTACTTTCTACTTATAAATGTCCCGCATGCACAAATGATAAATGGGATGTCTGCGAATTGATTTTCACAGGGGCACTACTGCCAGAGGGCAGGTTGCGTCAGAATATAAAGAGATAAGGATCGGCTTATCGCTCGTACCATGTTACTCAGCGGTACAGGTCTAATGCACCCCTTGCATTAGCGAACCTCTTTTTCCACCGCATACTTCTAGGCTGGTGTATGGTACAGCCGCACTATATTTGCTGTCTGCATTCCGCCAATTGCTAGTGTGTTCAGCAGCGACGAATACACAGATATCATTTTAAACTGGACAACCTGGTCGCAATGCAGCCGAAGCTCCAAATAGACGTCTGCCTTCTACACACGAATTTCACCGAACAGTAGTAGTTTTTGTTTCATACAAGCAACCCTTTTATCGAGTGGAATGTCTACACGTGTATAAATCAATTTATTACATTTTCTTTTCTGCATCTTTGGCGTGTTTACAAACAGTAGCGGCGATTAGGGGATGGGGCGAGTAGGGACAGTCGCCCCCCCCCCCCACTTATATTTTTATTCCACTTTAGCCAGCTGGAACTAGCGATTATTTAAAAAAGCTATTTGTACATGTCTTTTTGTCTTATCTACTAATTCTTTCTTTTATTTTTTAATTATTAACACAATTATTGGCGTAAATACGTACAAAATGCCGTTCGTCGCGGCTAACCGATTTGTATAGCACTACAGCAAGTAGGATAGTTTGCTTGTGCTATGAGGAAGGGTAGTAGGGGTACATATTTTTTGTCAAGGTCGTGGACACTATAATTCATCCGCTTGTCGCGCGCATTCTGTAGTCTGGCAGTCTCTTTATTGCCTGTTAGTTTCTTAGTGTGTACTCAAATACTAAATGATTTTAACTGCATAATCATGCCGTACTTCAGAGTAATTGTATCGGGTGAGCTGGCTGTGGGGTTAGGAGCGCGCATCTGTGAGCTTGCACCCGAGAGATAGTAGTTTCGAATCCCACTTTCGGCAGCCCTGAGGATGGTTTTCCATGGTTTTCCATTATCACACCATGCAAGTGCTGGGGCTGTACCTTAATTAAGGCCACGGCCGCTACCTTTCCACGCGCAGCTCTTTCCTGTCTCATCGTCGCCGTAAGTCCTGTGTCGGTGCGACGTAAAGCCAATTGTAAAAAAAATCATTTGTAATTGTGATTTCAACGGGAGATAATACCAAATTTCCCTTCACTGGGCTAAATTATTTCTTTTGTGTTATGATATCGGCTGGTAAATTCCTGAAGATGTGACCTGCACACCCTGGTCCTCGGGACAATGACATTCCCTCATCCATGTATGTTACTTGGATATCACCGCATTTTCCAGGCCCGGCGGGACTCCATCCCGGCTTAGGCCTGCATGTTGATATTGTTAACACTTCAGTAAGATGACCCTTCCTCCGTTCTTTGATGGATTAACCTGAAACTTATACAATCAAATGCAACAATGTTCTGCTACAATACTCGCCTTTCTTTTTAGAGAACTAAAATTTCAGGCGTAATGTTTTCCTCGCCTATACAACAAAATTACAAATTCAGCCAACACGGTAACTAGATATTGTAATTTCTTTAAACGTTGCTCATATGTTTTTTTAGCATATACCATTTCATTGATAACAACGGCGTGGATGTGGGCGTTTCTGACGGGGAGTGATTCCTCGCGACTTGACCTTTTTTCATGGCACATCACAGAGTCGAGTAACATTTCTCTTTGAATTAAGACGACTCCACGAACTGGAATGCTCGATTGGCAGTTGAATGCACCCAATAATTCATGTTCCGTTGTCTCTTCAATTCTGTTTTAATCAGTTTTCCCTGAAAGACCTCTCAATCAATTGTAGGTGCCCATAAATGAACAGAGATATAAATAATATGCAAGTGGACGATAATCCTGACATGTGTAATTTCCACTTTTGAAACCGGTCCATAGACTGCGTCATAGAAACCGTCATTGAGAAAGAACATTTCGCAGTAGTACTCGGTTCATTTCCTTGTCAAATATTTTCACTCAGCAGTAGTTGACATCACCTCAAAATATCGAAATTCAGGACACGAATGTATTGGGTACCATGGGGTTCTGAGCTTGGAAATTTTCACATATCAAATATTTATTTAAAGTTAACCCTCAACTGAGCGAGTTGCTCCGAATTATCGAGATATCTAGAAACATAAATTAACTGGATATATGCCTTTTATGATTTCAACTGACCTGTATGTTACCATGAACTTCAGTAATTCCCTTAGGCTTCCACTGTTCGTAACCCCTGCATTAAAAGGAGTAGGATGGTTTGCTCATCCACCTGATACTCATTCCTGACGTAGTCTGAACCATTTACGTCTCAATTGGAAGTTTCGTTTGTAAATTTTCCTACTCTGTCGTCCTTCCAGTTGAACTCAACACCTCTTCAGCGTCTTGGCTAGACAAACTCTGTTACTAATTTACAATAATTTTATGATTGTTTTACCTCTACATTTCATTTTAAAATCACGTACTCCAGACAATTCGTACGTTATAATGACAACTGAAAAGTGTTCCTATTTTGGAGTGATGAATTAATTCGTTTGTAGAGAAATTAGTCGTGAGTATTATTGTACCTAAAGCTCTGCACGATTTTTCAGTCTATATTGGCATCTTAATTCTGAGTAGGTCTTTAAATTATATACTCAAGATTTTAGCCTTTTAGGATGAATATTATACATTCATGACATTGCATGACTCCGTGGTTTGAATCGCATTCTGATAAGAATGACGAATTGAAATTTTGCATGCTACATAGACTAATAACACCTCTTCCAACAGCCATTTCTGTCACAATTGGATACGCTTGAGATTGGTTAGAATTCCCATTTTTGGGACTAGGTTTTTTTGATGAAGGCGATAATCTTAATGCCTCACTTCGAATGACTGTAACTGTCGAAATGAGGCGGGCCGTTTATTTTATGACCGTTCATCACTCATGGACCGTCGTAGGTTTGAACGTTAGTTACCATTTCCCTCCAATGGCCTGC
Organism: Anabrus simplex; assembly: GCF_040414725.1. Classification (NCBI taxonomy): domain Eukaryota; kingdom Metazoa; phylum Arthropoda; class Insecta; order Orthoptera; family Tettigoniidae; genus Anabrus; species Anabrus simplex. The sequence goes on from NC_090265.1 coordinate 1,256,911,683, forward strand.
CAGAGAACGACCACTTTGATTAACGCTCAGTTCACTGATTATAGCGCTAGTCATTAATCTACTGAAGCTGAAACGGAATACATGGCTAAAATGCATGCAGCAACGAAGTAACTAATTCCTCGCGATATTTTATTGTCTAGCGGCTCATACCTAGCCATCGTGGAGGAAAGGTGCCCTTGTTACATTCCGATTGGGGGTATCGTGAATTGAAAATATTTCATGGCATCAGTCATTTATAGTATCGACCATACGAAATTGCTGAACTGCTTCTTTAGGTGATAAAAGTGATTGCTTCAGACAGAACATTTAGAGACTCTTTTTGTTGTTGTTGTTGTTGTTGTTGTTGTTGTTATTTTAAGAGCCTACGCATCTTTTCTCATCATGTCTATGTAATAGTAACGTGGTATTGTAAAGTACGAGGGTAAGTCAAAAAGTAAGTTTCCCTGTCTTATTGCTCAGAAGCAAAGGAACGGAGGAACCCAATTGTCGGCAGCCCAGAAGACGGTTTTTCATCGTTTCCCATTTTCACGCCAGGCAAATACTGGAGATGTGCCTTAATTACGGCCACGGTCGTTTCCTTCCCGCTCCTAGCCCTTTCCTATCGCATGGTCGCCATAACACTTATCTGAGTCGGTGTGATGTGAAGCAAATTGTATAAAAATAGAAAGTCTGTAAATCAGAACCTTGGCACAGCGGCAGTTGCAAAATGGCGAAGTTACTGAACGAGTGGAGAGGAGTTTCATACTGTGATCTAAAGACATGGAAGCTGTCAAGATTCACACGAGGTTTGTGAGAATGTCCCCTTTAAATATAGGCTCCGGGAGCTGAGTCTCTGTGACTGTAAACCTGGGTGTCTGTGACTCTACCGTGTCCGTGTGAAGAGAGTGCCATGCAGGGGAAGTTCGCACTCCGTAGACCTTAGCTAGCGACCTTTATTTTTTTCAAACATGACCATTCTTGGAAATCTATCTTTGCAACAACCTGAAATTCGATCTTTCATTACTCTCAAAGGGAGAGGGGAGGTTGAGTACATTGATGGAACCCAAAAAAGTTGACGGATTGTTGGTGCTTACTACAGTTCTTACAAGAAGGAGGAAAAAAGAATGAGGCGCATATGGATCCACCCAGTAATCTGTCAAACATGAACCTTTATGCATTTCTAAGAGGTGGACGGTATCCCACAAGACAGGGATTCTCCTTGCTTTCTAATGTATGTTTTCTAATGAATCTGTGGTGATTCAAAGGATAAAGGCCTCTTCTCTGACGGAGGAAAAGGGAATGAGCTATGTAATCTTTTATGCATTAATAACTGGTATCACAGATAATGCTTTTTTAGGGTAACGCGCCGTGATCCTGATTTGGACAGCCTGGGGACTTAGGTTCGATTTTAGGCAAGATATAAGCAAATCAGATTGGCATGACACCAAATGTTCACACTACTTAATTATTATTGCTATCACATTATTTACAACATATTTACAATGATCAGATTTAACCTCTCGTTTCACTCTCAGTTCAAATGATACCTTTTAGCAACTCTGGGTTTTAGTCTCTCAATCTATTCTACAAAAACCATCCCAAATGACTTTATAGTCTGAGAATTACATATAGGCTTCTACTTAGCTCGGGAAGACGCTTCTTTCTTCTCACTTGTCCCTTCTGAGCTTTGGAACTCTCCAGAAGAATGATACAGAACCACTAACTCGAACTCGGAATCTCTTCTAGTACGATCTTCCAAACCTCAAGTTGCTATCCTCACTGATTCTACTCCTGCATTCTAATTGACCACAGTCTGTCTAGTACATTTCAGTATCCTTAATTTCCCAAACGTGAAATGTATGGCGGAACTCTGACGGACAATGTGAAGAATACTTTCACGGACTTAGCTCTTGACACTCGTTTATGGAGTTCTTGACGCCTTCCAATATTATGTCGCACTCCCTCAGTACGGACTTCCAATCTGCACGCTACCCGTTACCATCGTTTTCCAAAGTAACCAACCTTTCTCCTGCTCGACACTGATGCGTAAACCCTGATTGGATCCCGTGATTCTCCCACCATCTCAGGATGTGGTTCCACTCAGTATTACTTCAGAAGTTTTGGAAGGACATGTGTTTCTACATCCCCATAATATTGCGCTCTTACTCGCGGGTCTACGTGACAATCTCTACCCAACCTACAAGTTCGCGTCAGCAAGGCACAATATTACACCATGTTTCCCACAACTGTGCGCTTCCAGGCTTGCTTTTACTATGGCTTTTTTAGTCTGAATTTTATGCACTTAATATTGCTCTGTTACACCAAATAAGATCACCACTCACTTGCTAACTACATCAATACTTCATTTACCATTTATTGAAGTTTAAATACCCTTTCTTTAAATTTAATTACAATTTGTCTCTCTTGGAGATCGCGGGTTCGAAACTCGCTCGAGCCCTTTCGCTCCACAATGAAGGGTGGTGATGCGTGCTATAACCCGCGGTCATGACAAATGTTATACTTTATAGAGTGATAAGTTACAGGATTGTGAGCAACTGCAAAAAAGACCTTGACAAAGTTGTTAGATGGTCAATAGACAATGGGATTATGGTAAACGGAGAGAAAAGTCCGGTTGTAAGATTCATCAAGAGAGAAAAGTCCTCGCAGTTTTAATTACTTTGTTGATCGGGTTAAAGTAACTTGTGGGGATCACAAAGTACCTAGGTGTTAATATAAGGAAAGATATATATTTTTTTTGCTATTTGTTTTACGTCGCACCGACACAGATAGGTCTTTGGCGACGATGGGATAGGAAAGGCGTAGGAAGTGGAAGGAAGCGGCCGTGGCCTTAATTAAGGTACAGCCTCGGCATTTGCCTGGTGTGAAAATGGGAAACCACGGAAAACCATCTTCAGGGCTGCCGACAGTGGGGCTCGAACCCACTATCTCCCGATTACTGGATACTGGCGGCACTTACGCGACTGCAGCTATCGAGCTCCGTAGGAAAGATATTCACTGCGGTAATCGCATAACGGGATTGAAATTAAATGTTAGAGATCTATTCATATGGTTATAAGAGAAGACTGTATATCAGTTGTAGTAAGGATGTAAAGGAGACGACGTATACATCACTGGTAATACCACAAATAGGGTGTGGTTCCGATGTATGGGATCCTTGCCAGAATTACTTGATTCTAGAACTTGAAGATATCCAAATGAAAGCAGTGCTATTTATTCTGCATAATTTCCGATTAAAGTGTAGTGTTAACGAAAATGTAGTGAACTTTTGGCTTAGGAGACTTGGGGGAAAGAACAGCTGGACTAAGCGGAATAAACCTAGCAGTCATTGGAGAGATGGCTTGGAATGAAATCAGTCTTGAGTGTAGCTTTTAACATATCAGATCTGAAGATTGAATTTAAGTTTAAATTCAGAAGAACCAATTGTGGCAATTATCCGTTTATAGGAAGACGAATTAAGGATTGAAATTATTTGCCAGGATATACCATCTTGGATACCTGTGGACGCCGAAAGTGGGATCTACTGCGAGTCGTCCCAGCGATGTTCTACGAGCACTAAGCTTCTTAATAAATTAGTATTCTTTTGCTTGGTGTCAGTCTCTGTGCTCTTCCAAGAGATTTATTTTTCTCCCCACAGTGTTCTTCCTCTTCAAGAAATTGTTTACCACATTAGGTGATCTGACATTTCTCTTTGATATTTCCCTGGAGGATAACTCCTCTTCTTTTTTAGGCTGTAATCAGTCCCTACTCGAAGCAGGACAGTTCTGACATCCGATAAATTTAACTTCGGTCTGTAACCTGCATACACACAAAGTGCACAAGGTAGATCACGCTGAAACTGTAGGAATTGAAATATAAGCAGTATTCCTAAGAATGAAAAAGGGTTGTTTTTATCATTTTGCAATAGTAGTTGGCACTATAAGTATGTATGTTCTGTTATTAAGATTACCCGTAGCAAAAAATGCGGCAATGCTATACGAGGTTTGTCCGGAAAATACGTATAAATCCGTCGGGGTGACGTATCACGTATCGTGGAGGCGCCGCCAGGTGGCACTGCTGTTGTCGCCAATCTTCTCAACGCTCAGTTCGAGTCGGAGAGCTCTGCGTGTCAGTAGCAGTGTGCGGCTGCTTGTTGAAAGTTACCCGTTTTCACCTGCCGTCGGTATGGAGCTCTCTCTAATTGAGGAACAGCGCATCAACATCAAGTCTCAGAGCTCGTGTGGCCCGAGTTCGAACGGATTTGGCACAAGGGGGCAGGTAGATCCTTCATCACGACAATGCGCCCACTCACACGTCGCTCGTTGTGCGTGAGTTTTTGGCCCGAAGCTCAATCACCGTGACAGACCACCCGCCTTATTCACCCGATTTAGCCCCTTGTGACTCCTTCCTGTTCCCGAAATGCAAAATGGTGCTTCGGGGGCGGCACTTGGGTGATGTGGAAGCCATCAAGGGAGAAACGACACGGCAACTGAACAGCATCACAACTGAAGACTTTCAACAATGTTATCAACAGTGGAAACGGCGTTGGCAGAAGTGCATCTTGTCTCAGGGAGAGTACTTTGAAGGAGACCATATTGTAATACCTGAATAATTGTCAAATAAAGTTATTATTCAACTTTTATACGTATTTTCCGGACAAACCTCGTATGTCTAATAATTGTCGTGTGTTCCTGTTGCATTTTCGTGCTAGAATTTTCTGCGCCATTACACCGCAGAAATATAGTAGACTTAACAATAGCTCACATTTTATATTTATCTGTTCACCTAGATCAATAGGCAACTTGATGTCTTTGGAGTGTACAGACCGGGAAAGGATAGCGTTGACGCTGATACGGAATTATTTAATAAGATAATCTGCTATGTGGGAAATGATATGGAAAGGAACGTGATAGTAGCGGGCGATCTCAATTTACCAAATGTCAATTGGGAAGGTATTGCGAACGACAGGAAGCATGACCAACAAATGGCAAATAAGTCAATATAGGAAGGGCATCTGATTCAGAAAGTGATGGAACCAACTAGAGGGAAGCATATTCTGGATGTGGTGCTGGTAAAACCAGATGAGCTCTATAGACAAACCGAAGTAATAGATGGTATTAGTGATCACGAAGCTGTTTTTGTCGTAATTAAAAATAAATGTGAAAGAAAGGAAGGTATTAAAATTAGAACTATTATTCAGTACAATATGGCTGATAAAACAGGCATGAGGGAGTTTATAAGAAGTAACCATTATCGGTTGAATGTTCTATTTTCTAGAAATATAGCCACCCATTCAGTCACTCTTTTTTCTAGTCCAATTGCACTCATTTTGCCAGTAGTTTCCCATGATCTACCCTATCAAATGCCTTAGACAGGTCAATCGCGATACAGTCCAATTGACTCCTGAATCCAGGATATCTGCTATATCTTGCTGGAATCCTACGAGTTGAGCTTCAGTGGAATAACCTATCCCAAACCCAAACTATCAAACCAGTTATTAATTTCGCAAACATGTCTAATATAATCAGAAAGAATGCTTTTCCGAAGCTTACATGCAATGCATGTCAAACTGACTGACCTGTAATTTTCAGCGTTATGTCTATCGTCCTTTCCTTTATACACAGGGGCTAATATATCAACTCTCCATTCATTTGGTATAACTCCTTCATGCAAACAATAATCAACTTCAGATATGGTACTATATCCCGACACATTGTCTTTAGTATATCCCCTGAAATCCAGCCGATTTTCTAGTTTTCAACTTTTGTGTGTTACTGTAAGTATAATTGTTATCATAGGTAAATGTTAATACTTCCTTAGTATTAGTCACTTCCTCTATATGGACATTATCCTTGTAACCAAAAATCTTTACATACTGCTGACTGAATACTTCTGCCTCTTGAAGATCCTCGCATACACACTCCCCTTGTTCATTTATGATTCCTGGAATGTCCTTCTTGGAACCTGTTTCTGCCTTGAAGTACCTATACATATTCTTCCATTTTTCACTAAAATATGCTTGCCATCATGTTATCTTTAGCTGACTTCTTTGCTAGATTCAATTTCCTAGAAAGTTCCTTCAATTTCCGCTTACTTCCACAGCCTTTTCTAACACTATTTCTTTCCATCCTGCACCTCCTTCTTAGTCTCTTTATTCTCGGTTATAATATAGTGGATCTTTACCATACCTTACCACCTTAGAAGTACAAACGTATTTTCACATTCCTCAACAATTGCTATAAACCCATCCCAGAACTGGTTTACATTTTTATCTACCGTTTTAACCGATCATAGTAGAAATACCTCAAGGCAATATTATTGGACCTTTTTTTCTCATATATATATATATCAATGATATGTGTAAATAAGTGGAATCAGAGAGAAAGCTTTTTGCGGATGATATTCTGTACAGAGTAATAAATAAGTTACAAGAGTGTGAGCAACTCTAAAATGACCTCGATAATGTTGTGACATGGACAGTAGGCAATGGTATGATGATAAACGTGGTTAAAAGTCAGGTTGTGAGTTTCACAAATAGGAAAAGTCCTCTCAGTTTTAATTACTGCGTTAATGAGGTGAAAGTACCTTCTGGGGATCATTGTAAGTACCTAAGGTGTTAATATAAGGAAAGATCTTCATTGGGGTAATCACATAAATATGATGGTAAGTAAAGGATACAGATCTCTGCATATGGTTATGGGAGTATTTAGGGGTTATAGTAAGGATGTAAAGGAGAGGTCATAGAAGTCTCTGGTAAGACCACCAACTAGAGTATGGTTCCAGCGTATGGGACCATCACAAGGATTACTTGATTCAAGAACTGGAAAAAATGCAAAGAAAAGCAGCTCAATTTGTTCTGGGTGATTTCCGACAAAAGAGTAGCGTTAAAACAATGTTGCAAAGGTTGGGCTGGGAAGACGTGGGAGAAAGGAGAGGAGCTGCTCGACTAAGAGAGCTTTAGTGGAGAGATGGCGTGGGATGACATCAGCAGACGAGTAAGTTTGAGTGGTGTCTTTAAAAGTAGGAAAGATCACAAAATGAAGATAAAGCTGGAATTCAAGAGGACAAATTGGGGCAAATATTCGTTAGTATGAAGGGGAGTTAGGGATTGGAATAACTTACCAAGGGAGATGTTCAATAAATTTCCAATTTCTTTGCAATCACTGAAGAAAAAGGCTAGGAAAACAACAGATAGGGAATCTGCCACCTGGGCGACTGCCCTAAATGCAGATCAATATTGATTGATTGATTGATTGATTGATTGATTGATTGATTGATTGATTGATTGATTGATTGATAACATTAAGAAAAATTACTATGTCACCGACCCTCGTACATGGCTTGTTTGATTTATTCGTTTACCCAACCAGTTTACGACCATTAACATAGAGGTCCTTAACTCAACTGAGAACATTTCGAAATAACCCTCGTGTTTTGCTAAGTTGGAATACATTGGGGAATGCTAAGGAAGTGAACATCTCTTAGTCTCACATTAAACAGTGGAGTTTCGATATGAAAGACCGTAAAATAAGTTTGTAGAACGTAAATCGTATATTATTATTATTATTATTATTATTATTATTATTATTATTATTATTATTATTATTATTATTAAATATACATTTACTGCGCCGTGGCTAAATGGTTAACGTGCTGGCCTTTCGTTCAGGCAGTTACGGGTTCGGTTCCCGGGAGGTTCGGATATTTTACCCTTCATTGCTTAATTCGACTGCCTGGGGGACTGGGTGTGTGTCGTGTTCAGCATTCGAATTCATCATATGCAGGGTCCCATCTCACAGACACGCAGGTCGCCTATACGGCGTCAGCCCGAAAGACCTCACCAGGTCTCTTAGGAGACCAAACGCTTACCTATATTCTTAGGGAGATCAGGTTCCTATTCGTAAAATTAAAGTTAAGAGAGGTTAAACAGCTCATTGTATTCACCCTTAAAGCAATAATTACCACAAACAGCATAAGGCGTAGGCGGTATATAGCAGATTGGTCTCGTCCAGTTTCTTGAGCAGATGCATTTGAAAAAGCCTTAGCAATAAATTCCCACAAGTCGATGGTCTTTCAAAGTCTGAGATATTTTACAACTTCTCGGCATAAAAATAAAAGGAATCTACAGTTATTCTGACTGAATACTTCTATTCAAATTCAAGCTTCCCTAAGCCGTTCTTACGGTCAGGGAAGCAATTGATCTCTCTGTATCTGAAGCGATCTGTACACGCTGGCTCTGTGAGGCTATTTAAGATGTTTGGTAGAAGACCGGAGAGAAATGCCATTTAAGTCTCGAAACCATTTTATTTTTTCCTTCACAGCAAGGATTTCTCTCTAATCTCTTGTTTTTCTCGGAAGCTAGTTTGATGGGTGGAAACCATTGATCCTCGATACAATTTAGCTGCCCATTTATCATCTCCTTTTCCTCCTCTCTTTTTTTCTTGTTCGGGAGGAAGTATGCAGTCTTCTCTTATTAAGTTCCCGATGAATGAAACCCGCAGACCGTAACAGTTCAAACTTGAGCTGAGTATCCACTCTTGAGTTCTTGAATTGGACATGAATATTGAAACCATTGCATTGTTACCGTAAATAACAAGAATGTTCTTCCTGTAGAACGTGCTTCAATACGCCAGTTTTCTTTCAAGTATCACTCATAATATATCTGCTGTATTTACGGAATAGAACTGTTCAAACGTGTTAAGGCATGGGTTTCTGATCGGGGAGGGAAGGTTGGTTCGAATCCTAATCCCTTCGTTATTCCCGGCGATGAATGTGAGATTTTTAAAATAAAACGCAGTGTCCCTGTGTTAGAATTCGTCATACAACTGGAAGTCTTATGGCTATGGTCACGATATCAACTCTCACGCAAAACTGAAAGCTTGCTTACTGTTTTTATTCCTCATAGTTTCCTGTTTAAGCTCCTAGCAAAGGCTGGGATGGCGTTCCTCTTATAAGTTACGACTGTTTCCTTTCAATTACTAATTTAAATTAATAATAATAATAATAATAATAATAATAATAATAATAATAATAATAATAATAATAATAATAATAATAATAATAATAATAATAATAATAATAAGTCACATCCAAGGAGAGCAAATCGAATCTCTGAGATTAGCCGATGGCATTATTTTATGTGAGTGATAAATAATGGCGTATGGCCTCCGGAGAGGCCTGATGCAGGTCTTTTTCTATTAGACGGCGTATTAGGCGACCTGCATGTCTGTGAAGATGAGGGCCCTACCTAGGATGATATTTAATGCTGAATAAGCCACACAAACCCAGCCCCCGAGCCATTGGAATTAACTAATTAAGGTTAATATCCCCGACCCTGCCGGGAATCGAACCTGGGACCCTCTGAACTGAAGGCCAGCATGCTGACCATTCAGGCAACGAGTCTGACATCTTATGTGCGTGAGCAGATCTGGATAAATTGCTGAATGTTACGGACACAATCTTAGAGGAGCAGTAAAAGATAAATAAATCCAATACAAAAGTTATACAGTGTAGTCGAACGAAATAGGGTGATGTTAGATTAGGAAATTAAATCTTAAAGGGTCGCGCAGCTGTGAGCTTGCTTTCGGAAGATAGTGGGTTCGAACCCCACTGTAGATAGCCCTTGAAGATGGTTTTCCGTGGTTTCCCATTTTCACACCAGGCAAATGCTGGGACTGTAGCTTAAAGCCACGGCCTCTTCCTTCTCACTTCTAGCACTTTCCTATCCCATCGTCGCCATAAGTCCTATCTGTGTCGGTGCAACATAAAGCAGATTGCAAAAAAAGGAAGTAGTATTGTATAGTAGAATAACTAGCGATGGTAGAAGTAAGGAGGACATAAAATGCAGACTAGGACAAGCAAGTAAGGCTTGACTTAAAAGAAATCCGCTCACTTCAAACATTGATATACAAATTAGAAAAATGTTTTGAAGACTTTCGTCTGGAGCGTGAAATTATATGGATGCGGAACATGACAATAACTAGCTCAGAAAGAAAGAGAAAGAAAGAAAGAAAGAAAGAAAGAAAGAAAGAGAATATAAGTGTTTTGAAATGTGGTGTTACAAAGGAATGCTGAAGATGAGATGGGTTCATCGAGTCACGAATGCAGTGATATGAATTGGTGAAAGAAGAACGACGTGGCGAAATTTGATCAGAAGAAGAAACAGAATGATAGGTAGGACATAACTTACGACACGCAGGACTTGGTCATTTTCTGTGGGGGAAGTGTAGACGGTCAGAACGGAAGGGATAGGTCAAGGCATAAATATGACAAGCAGATTAGATGTAGGATGAAGTAGTTACGTAGAAAATGCTTGGGTACCATGAAGAGCTGCATCAAACCAGCATATGAACTGGTGTCCGAAAAATAATAATAATAATAATAATAATAATAATAATAATAATAATGATAATAATACGTGTCCTCATCCCGAGGTCGTGCAGCTCTTTTCAGGCACACCCAATGGAGGTGAGCTGCATGTACCATTTCAACCACAAACCAGCCCTCGTGTCATTCTTAAATTTCTGGCAGTGCCGAGAATCGAACCCGGGCCTCCTAGAACGGCAGCTAATAGTGCTTACCGTTCCGCTGCGGAGGCGTTACTATAATAATAATAATAATAATAATAATAATAATAATAATAATAATAATAATAATTTATTGTGGAGCTCGTATATTTGAACCCGGCCAACAACAGCTATGAGGATGATTTTCCTTGATATCCCCTTTTCACACCAGGCAACTATCGGGCAACTGTGCCTTAATGGAAGCTACAGCCGCTCCCTTCCCAACCCAAACTCTTCATCACACCAGCGTCACCGAAGCCGTATGCCATGTAATATGTGAAAGAGTACAAGAGTACATTCTATGGACAATTAAGTCCATCTTTGTTTTTCGTCGTCAAAATACACCCATTTGTTAAATTTGACGGACTTTATCAGCATACCGTATAAAATATACTGGAGTAATAGTTATAGGAATATAATACGTACATAATAACTGCAAAAAATAAAAATCTTTATATCTGCGAAATGTAGACACTTGGTGCTGATACATAGTACACGATTTTGCTCCTTTCAGACGTAGGCGTCGAAATATGACGAGGAAATGTTCAGATTTGTTTGAGATATGAATTTCAAAGGGACTGATGAAGTCATTTAACGAGACGATGTATAGAAAGAACCTTCGGCGAACAACCGAGAAGAAATCTGAGTGGAGAGGATTATTGACAATTGTTTGGGTCGGTGGAGGAAAAAAGGGACATAAAAGAATAAAGCTCCTTGATGGCTGAGTGGCAGTGGAGAATAGCGGAAAGTAAAAGAGAATAGGGGAAAATCTCTGAATTAGGATGATGCCTGAGGTTGCAGCAGTTCTTCTTCAGAACATGCCTTGTTACCGGCAGTCGATCCATAATCGTGATGAGAGAGTATCTAGGATTCCATATGGCTGTCTACCACCTCCGACATGATTATCTTAGTAACTTGTAAGAGTCATCGTTAGCTCCGGCACGGGACATGAATACAACTCATTACAACACATATTTCCGTTTTCACTTTCCAAACTTAAGACAGATTATGGGATTTTAACTTTCAAATTTATGTTATTAAAATGTAATGTGTAAACTGTTTTCATTTTAAAACAAAATCTGAAATTTCAAAATTTTGCAGCTATGACTAAAAGTAACGTTTTATACGTTGAAGATATAGGTCAATAATTCCTTATTAATTCCTTTCCTGTCTTGAACATGCATCATGGCATTATGTTTATTACTAACTTTCTGGCTTTTATGTTGAATATTCTCATGTGGAAGCTACAAATTTTGATCTTTGCGTGGAGAATCTAGAATAGTATTATTGAAGAAGGAAATATTTAGATGGCTATGATGGAATGAACATCGCATTGGAAATGGGCTTGAAATAAACACCGCAAAGACAAAACTCGTGGTTATAAGTAAGGAAAATATTTCCGGAATAAACTTGGTTATAAATCAAAAGAGTATAGAAAGGGTAAAACAATAGTCATACCTTGGAACCATAATAAATGAGGACTGGGATTGCTCACAAGAAGTCAAGGTACGCATTGGAAAAGCAAAAAGTGTGTTCCAGAAAATGGGTAATGTGTTTAAAAGCCACAATCTAACTTTAGGGACTAAAATCAGACTTCTGCACTGTTAATTATTTTCTGTTCTTTTATATGGTGTAGAGACATGGACCTTAAATAAAAACACAGAGAAGAAGCTCGAGGCCTTTGAAACATGGCTTTATAGGCGGATTCTGAGAATATCTTGGACCCAGAGAATGACAAACGTGGAAGTAATGAGAAGGATGAACACAACACCTCAGTTGATCAAGATAGTGAAATGCCGAAAGCTGCAGTATCTGGGACATATAATGCGCAACACAGATAGATACAACATACTCCAAAAAATACTCCAGGGAAAAATCAACAGCAAAAGAGGTCCTGGAAGAAAATGAATATCTTAGCTTGACAATCCTAGAGGCTGGTGCAATATGTCATCAGTTGAACTGTTCCGCGCTGCCACAAACAAGACGAAAATAGCCATCATGATCGCCATCATCCGAAACGGATAGGCACCGAGAGAAGAAGTTGTTTTTGCTTTCTTCTATCATCCCGAGCGGTTTGAGTATTGCGTTTTGTTATGCCCGGTATAAATGAACCAATTTCATTGAGGCGAATGGAAGAGGATTGATTTCCAAGGAGACTGACTTGGTCATGGAGGATAAGTGAGGAAACGGGAAAGCAAGGAGGCGAACGTTCGATTCGGTGTTGACTGAATACAGAGTAAAACCAGTAGAAGGGCCCCTGCAAACAGAGAATTATAAAAGCATAGTAAAGGCACGGAAGGGTAAGTGTCCAAATGAAAACATTTTCATGTTATGCCATAACCAAAACTTAGGTGTTTCTTAAAGAGCTTTGCGTTTGAAACTAATGGGCATTGTGAGACAATGATGTATTTACGCAAGTGCCACGGAACTGATATTATACGTTACGAGTGAGATGTTTACCGGAATTTCAAAACGAGTAACGTAAACTTATCACTTTTGTGGCCGTTGCATACAATATTTTATTCCATACTTCTTGTCCGTTTCACCCACTTTGGGGAACGATAGATCAATCAGTGGTTATTGAGTCCTGTTTTCCTGTCCTCCCAGTACTTTTTCATTCTTTCAGATCTTACCTTCCTCTCTTCTTCAGAAATTCTGTATAGTCGTTTGGGCTTGAATCCTCTTTATTTTATCTTTAGGTATTTTCTTCGCGGATCCATCTTCAAGCATCTCTTCTGTAATTTGGAACTCTCGTAGGTCCTTCTTTTGCCAGTTTCCTTAAACCAGTTCTGTTCGGGTTTCGTATTACAAAAAAAGTCGAAGATTATTTTAGTTATCCTTTTCGGGTCCATTCTTAGGATGTGGCCATGGAAGTCTATTCTCCTTTTCCTTATTGTGCCGGCAATCCTTTCTGTTTTCCTATACTGAATTTCATTGCTGATGTATGAAAGTTCGTTATTATGGAGTATGGGGCCTAGAATTTTTCGTAGTACTTTCCTTTCCTTTCCTTGATTTCCAACTTTTCCATTGGACCATATATAGTTATAGACAGTGTTTCTGCAGCATAAAGGCCTTTGGGCTTGACTAACACAACCCTAACCCCATGACACTAGAGCCCTTGAAGGGCATTGGCCTACCAAGCGACCGCTGCTCAGCCCAAAGGCTTGCAGATTACGAGGTGTCATGTGGTCAACACGACGAATACTCTCGGCCGTTATTCTTGGCTTTCTAGACCGGGGCCGCTATCTCACCGTCAGATAGTTCCCCAATTCTAATCATGTAGGCTGAGTCGACCTCGAACCAGCCTTCAGATCCAGGTAAAAGTCCTTATCTGGCCGGGAATCGAACCCGAGACCTCCGGGTAAGAGGCAGGCACGTTACCCCTACACCACGGGGCTGGCTTAAGGCTTGACTACTGTATTGTAATGTCTGATGTTGGAATTCCAGAGGAGGGATTTTTGGTTATAGGTGCCTTTCGTAAGCTGGAAGGCTGTTTCTCTTTTGGTTCGTCGAGATTCCATTGCTTTCTTCTCAAGACCATTCCAACTGATCCATTCACCAAGGTATTCTCTCTATATTTTGAAACCCCACTTTCAAATATTTTGGAGGATTCTTAATGTTGGTTATTATTTTGGTCATTCCAAAGGTGATTTTGAGACCTATCTTCTCTGCTTGCTTCAGTGAACTTAATTATTTTAAATTAAATGAGTTTCATTATAAATAATTTTGATTCGTCGTGACGCAAATATTCCATTTTTGACCCATGCACTGATGTTTTCTTGTTTTGTTCGTGTCTTGCTATGAAATATTTAAGATGTTTGTAAATGGGGTTTTCTTGAGGAAGGAATAGTTCCATCGCATTCTATCGAGGAATGCCGTACCGTCTGGAATTCAACTTTTTGGAAGAGGGTGTGCTATGCAGCAAGACAGACACGAAACACATGTCAAAGCTGTGCGAGAAGTATGTAAGAAACAAAGGATCATCAGTTCTACAAGTAATGACCTGGACTCCTCAGTCACTCTGTTTATCTCCCATCGAATTGGTATGGGATGAACTCGACCGTAAGTTAAAACAATCTTCTGTCAACTTGTGAAGATCTCCGGCTATGCCTTTTGCTAGCATGGGGAACTATAGTAAGATATGTTAGAAAACCTACGAGAGGAATTTTATATTGGATAATTATTTTTTTATGTTATAATTGCTCCAATTTAATATTTTGTATTGAAATAACAGTTTCTTTCCTTAGAACTGCTGTTTTTGTTACGGTAATAGGTGTTTACAACTAGTGGGACATGATATATTTTTCACTTATGTAATTTAAGTTGACTAAAGCCTAAATTACATCTCTACCTTCAAAGACAGTACGCGTTAAATGGGGTGCATTGCTGCCAGATCTACTGCACATACAAAGTTGTGCAAGACCAGGCGCATGATGTGACAACATTTTTATACAGGCGTGGTTTTAGTGAAGAAACTTGAAATTTCCGATATCTTGTTTGCGGAATATAATTGAACGTCATGCCCTATAAATTGAACGACGGTACAATTATTTAGGTATGATACAGCAGAGTTCAGGGTGCGATTTAAATGTACACAGAATAATAATATTTAATTTTACGGGACATTATGGTGAAATTTCATTAATTTTAAGAAAAATATCGAAATTGTCTTTAGAACACTAAAAAATACCTTGTGCTATCAAAAAATGTTTTTTTTTTAATGCAGCCATTTCTAAAGTCCACAGCGCCTCATTGAAATGGCTGCGCTGGCTTTTAATTGTCCCATGCTCTACTCGACACGCCCAACGAAACAGGAAAAGGAGCTCAGCTCGAAGCAAAAAGCTGAGGAAAATAAGGTGATAAAAATATCTCTGGGGGAGAGAAGAAATAAGTCTGAAGGGCACACGTATTGTGCAAGGCAATTCTAAAATGGGTGAAATTGTATACATTTTTATTTTGCATTTTACGGCTTAGCAAAATCTTCATGTTTTCTTTCATAAAGAGAGTCCCCTCGAACAATATTGAAAAATTGGGGGCATTACTAAATCAGAGTAGATATACCTCAGAAAAGAAATGGTAAAAATTCATTGAAAAATATAGAAGTTAGAAATTTCATTATAGTATCCCCTAATAATAATAATAATAATAATAATAATAATAATAATAATAATAATAATAATAATAATTCATTACCGAGCTCGATAGCTGCAGTCGCTTAACTGCGGCCAGTATCCAGTAATCGGGAGATAGTGGGTTCGAACCCCACTGTTGGCAGCCCTGAAGATGGTTTTCCGTGATTTCCAACTTTCACACCAGGCAAATGCCGGGGCTGTACCTTAATGAAGGCCACGGCCGCTTCCTTCCACTTCCTAGGCATTTCCTATCCTATCGTCGCCATAAGACCTATCTGTGTCGGTGCGACGTAAAGCAAATAGCAAAATAATAATAATAATAATAATAATAATAATAATATTAAAAATTCATTTTTCACGAACATATATTAATAAAGTAATAATTAAAATACATTACATACCTTTAGGCTTCTCCACTGTACTGTACTCTGGTAGTCGTGTTATTCGTTCCATAAGCTCCTCCGTGTCCCTGGATGGTTCGGGTTCGACCGAATCGGAACCAATTGGTGATGCATGGGAATAAGAAGAATAAAAGAAGAAGATGATGAAGATGACAAATGTATCTACAATTATTCCTCGTCTTCATGGATTTCGTCTGCTTTTCGGAGATCACTTTCGATTTTCTTTGTGTGTCCACGTAGATTGTCACGTATTGGTATACAGCCTAAATTAACTTCCTCATCTCTTATTTCATGAACGAGACGTTTACATTTGTATATAGTTCTTCACTTGAGGCCATGCTATTTTGATAGGATTAAGTTCGATGTGGCAAGCGAAGTACATGATTTTCTGATGAATTAGCCATCTCGTCTTAGATGTATCATTCACATCTATAACCTATGTTTCTCTTGAGTTACTCCTACATGCAGCGCTAGGCGAAAGTGTGATAACTAAAGAATGCTATCTAGTACCGAACTCAGGTTTGTTTTAACAATTATTTCATACATTTATGAACATTTCTTCTCGCGTAGTCACCAACGTATATTCAATAAGAAATTAGATTGCTCGCTGTCTAACTTTTCTGTTACCATCCGAGAATTTCCAAGCACCTTAGCATTCATTTTAAAAACTATGGTTTTCTTTTTATGTAAAATTTACTGCACAGAGAAATAGAGTATTTTCTGTTGACATCAGGTAATCCAAAAATATCTGTTTTGATACATTTTATCTATCGCGTGAAAAGTTATTTATCTGCGAAAACGACAACACTTTATGGAATGTTATAGATCTCATGTATTGCCAGAACTCCATAAAGTCCTGACTTGACCACATTGGTAAATATTCTATTGAAGAGTAAATAGCCGGGTTGAGTGGCTCAGACGGTTGAGGCACTGGCCTTCTGACCCCAATTTGGCAGGTTCGATCCTGGCTCAGTCCGGTGGTATTTGAAGGTGCTCAAATGCGTCAGCCTCGTGTCGGTAGATTTACTGGCACGTAAAAGAACTCCTGCGGAACTAAATTCCGGCACCTCGGCGTCTCCGAAAACCGCAAAGAAGTTAGTGGGACGTAAAGCAAATATTATTATTATTATTATTATTATTATTATTATTATTATTATTATTATTATTGAAGAGTAAATACAAAGTCATTATAAATTATAAAATAATAATGATTACGACCTGCGGTGAGAGCCATAACGTAATTGTGGAAAAAGGCCTTGTGTTAATTATTTATGACTTTACGTTTGACATCATCAGAAGGAGCGGTAAACCGAGTGAGTTGGCTGTGCGGTTAAGGTCACGCAGCTGTGAGCTTGCATGTGGGAGGTAATGGTTCGAATCCCACCGTCGGCAGCCCTGAAGATAGTTTTCCGTGGTTTCCCATTTTCACACCAGGCACCTTAATTAAGGCCACGCCGGGCTGAGTGGCTCAGACGGTTGAGGCGCTGGCCTTCTGACCCCAACTTGGCAGGTTCGATCCTGGCTCAGTCCGGTGGTATATGAAGGTATTCAAATACGTCAGCCTCGTGTCGGTAGATTTACTGGCACGTAAACGAACTCCTGCGGAACTAAATTCCGGCACCTCGGCGTCTCCGAAAACCGAAAAAGTAGTTAGTGCGACGTAAAGCCAATAACATTATTATTATTATTATTATTATTATTATTATTATTATTATTATTATTATTATTATTATTATTAATTAAGGCCACGGCCGCTGCCTTCTCTATCCTAGTCCTTTCCCATCCTTCCGTTGCGGAAAGCCTTCGATGTGTTAGTGCGACGTTAAAAAAGTAGCAAAAAAAAACAGGGGGAAATACTCTGTAAGACCATGCATTCATTTTGTTAGATTTCACTTTACATTATCGGGAAATTGGCAAGACCATGGGCGTAGAATGTGATTAACGTATTTGCTGGACAAACCAGTGCGAGTAAGAGGCAAATACTACGTAGGCAAGTCAAGAAGCATCTTCAATTTTGCTCTAATTGTCTTTAGGTTGGCTTTATGGCGTTGTCTGCTCACCAGCCACTAGATGGCACCAGTGTGTATGTGTGCGGTAGGTTTTAGCGTTATCACATCAGTACAGCTTGCGCTGTTGTGACGTAAAAATGGCCGCGCCACTTTCTGTTTGCACCAAGGAAGAACAGAGCTTTGTAATCCGTATTTTTTTTTTTTTTTTTTTTTTTCTGAGGGTGAACCAGGAGCGGAAATTCATAAAGACTCAGCACAACACGGGGACAATGTTTTGCCACAGCGAAGTGTTTACCAGTGGATTGAACAGTTCAAAAAGGTTCGCACGAACGTGAAGGACGAGGAAAGATCCGCGGGCGTCCATCTGCAGCCGTAACTGATGCCAATATTGAACAAGTGCGTGATATGATCCTGAATAACAGACGAGTGACTGTTGATGACGTGGCAAACCATATGCACATTAGCACAGACGTAGAAAACGGTGTCATCTAGCAACTGGTGAGTACACAACGCCATAGAGCCAACCTAAATACAATTAGAGCAAAATTGCAGATACTTATTGACTTGCCCTCGTACATCTGACCCCATACTCACTTTTAAGGCAGAGACGCGCCATACTGCTGAAGTATTTCTATTTATATACCAAAACCAAACCCCATGCCGCAACAGCTCCGAAGGGCCATAGCCTACGAAGCGACCGCTGCTCAGCCCGAGGGCCTGCAGATTAGGAGGTATCGTGTGGTCAGCACGACGGATCCCTTCGGCCGTTATTCTTGGCTTTCCAGACCGGGGCCGCCATCTCATCGTCAGATAGCTCCTCAATTGCAATCACTTAGGCTGAGTGGACCTCGAACGAGCCCTCAGATGCAGGTATAAATCCCTGACCTGACCCCGGGGCCTCCGTGTGAGAGGCAGGCACGCTACCCCTATACCGCGGGGCCGGCACCATTTACTGTATATACATAACGATTTTATCTTCCTTCCTTCCTTCCTTCCTTCCTTCCTTCCTTCCTTCCTTCCTTCCATCCTTCCTTCCTTCCTTCCTTCCTTCCTTCCTTCTTTCAGTAAGAGGGAAATGCTCACCGTAAGCACTCGCGAATTGACTTTATACCTATGATGTGAGCAGTGCACCAGCATGTGTGTACATAGGCCTACATGTTCCCGCTTTGTTCCGTGAACCGCAGACATATATCTTTCTCTCCTGCTTTGTTATTTCTGGGCCAAACTTCTCCCTGGTTAGAATTAATTATCTCAGGCCCTAATTAATTTTAAACGGATATAGCAGGTGTTGAAATTAAGGTACGCAGAAGGTGGATTTATGATGGTTAGCTGCAGTTGTGTTGAATTACGAACAGATTTGTTACCAGCCTTGTCACTCATACGCCTATATCCAAAGTCGGGATGAAGAAGCTACTAACTCGAGGGTGCCGAAAGTGTGTGCTGGGTAACCTCAAACTATTGCCGTGCATGTAAGCAAATGTATTGACTGATCACTTCCATTTTTGGTCGGGAATCCATGCATTAGTTCTAGATTACCATGGGTTAATTTCGTGTGGCTATTTCAAGCCGGGTGCGGCCCTTGTAAGGCAGACCCTCCAATGAGGGTGGGCGGCATCTGCCATGTGTAGGTAACTGCGTGTTATTGTGGTGGAGGATAGTGTCATGTGTGGTGTGCGAGTTGCGGGAATGTTGGGGACAGTACTAACACCCAGCTCCCGAGCCATTGGAATTAACCAATGAAGGTAAAAATCCCAGACCCGCCCGGGAATCGAACCCGGGACCCTCTGAACTGAAGGCCAGTATGCTGACCATTCAGCCAACGTGTCGGACACCATGGGTTGATGAACATGTATTCGGTCAGGAGGGACATTTTGAAATGTACACTTAAGGAGTGTTAATATAATGTATAGCATCTGTTCAGTGTGGTGGTTCACTGTACTTTGAAGATTAGTTTACCATATTGAAGGACTTTTCTCTTTCAAAATGTAAATGGAATGAACTTTCGTGACCGTGCAGTAAATCGTTGTTCATTGCTTCATGCTGCAAGTTTAAAGTCTGCTTTGATCGTTTAGTGGACTCCGATGTTAGCCACTCGGTCATATGTAACTCCTATCTCCTATTATAGATCTTCTGTTTCGTATCACCCGTAGGAATGTTTTTTCGTGCTTCTGCGAACAGGGTTTTCCTTTCGGCAGCTAGTACTGTGCACACGGTTTAGATGTTCGTGTCACATTCAACAAAATCAACAGTATGTGCTTTCCCGATCTTTAAGTGGCGCCTGTTACTATTCCTTGATGGAAACAGTAATTTTGCATCTGTCTCATGGCACAGAGCAGTGTAAAAGGTAACTTCGATACCAGGGTCTTATTATTTTTATCTATGTTTGTGTCTGTATGGAAGCTAATGAGGTAGTGGTGCTGAGTAACACCATCTGGGGGCACGACGAGTGCGACTGTATGCTGTGAAACGTGTTGCTCACAGGGCCAGCCATGCTGCAGTAGCATTTTATGAGGAAAGCAGTGGCATTGCACTTCGGTCTCCATTTTGGCACCTCTATCGGTTTTTGCCGTTTCCGTATAACCACATAACCTTTGGTGGTGCTATTTGAGGATCCAACCAGCCTGACGACCTTTTTTTTTTTTTTTGCTAGTTGTTTTACGTCGCACCGACACAGATAGGTCTTATGGCGACGATGGAACAAGGAAGGGCTAGGAGTGGGAAGGAAGCGGCCGTGGCCTTAATTAAGGTACAGCCCCAGCATTTGCCTGGTGTGAAAATGGGAAACCACGGAAAACCATTTTCAGGGCTGCCGATAGTGGGGTTCGAACCTACTATCTCCCGAATACTGGATACTGGCCGCACTTAAGCGACTGCAGCTATCGAGCTCGGTGCCTGACGACCTAACAGACTGACCTTGCAGTAGAATAGGTTCCTCGTGGAACATACAGTGAGATTCACGAACTTGAAGTAGCCCATGGAGGAGTCGAAATACAATACTATATAACAACTTTCGAATAGGAATGTATAGTCTAGGACGAAGCACTGCTACAGGACAAACCTGGGAGAATGTTGGAACAACGTAATGGACAATGCATTTTATTTATTTTTCCAAAATGTTCCTCAGCTTGGAGACACGTCACAACTTTCTTCAGATGCTATGCACATTCAGTTTTTCTGTACGGCGTTGAAACATAGACTCGTAAATGTAACACCATTAGAAGGATGATTGCCTTCGAGATGTGGGTTTTTGGAAGGATGTTACGGTCTCATGGACTGATTACGTCTCCAACGCTGCGGTACTCAGATGCATGAGGAGGGAACGAATGTGGTGTGTACAATCAATAGGGCATATTATGAGGAATGATAAATACAAACTATTAGAACTGATCATACAGGTTTATGGATGTAGAGGTCGCGGTCGAAGGAAATATTCTTGGCTGAGGAACTTACGATATTGGACAGGACTAGATTCTAATAGACTGATGAGGACAGCCGAACAGCGTGCAGACTTCATTGTGATTGTGGCAAACTTCCAGTAACGGAGAAGGAACGACAAGTAGTAATAGTAGTTCCACATACCCAAAGAACGCAGAGCAGACAATCATTGAAGTGGCAGTCATTTGTGCACTCGCTGATGTTGGACACAATGTTGTTTACTACAGTTGTTCGAACTGAATTTTGGGGATGATAGTTCGATCGCCTTTCTAAGTTCATGAGGAACTTGGTAACATGTTGACAACTGACACTTCCAAGTCATAATTTAAATATTTCCAACTCTAGCGACAAAATAACATAATTGCTGAATTTTCATACCTAGTGTTTCATGATTTTCTCTAGTTCGATTCTAGATTTACACGAACTGCGTCCGTAAGCGTGAGAGCTTCTTGATTGTGGTGCAGTTTTTTGAGTGCTAGAGAGGCCATTTTTTCAAGTTAACAGTTGTAGACAGAAGTAGAATTTGTTGTTCCAAGTCTAACACGGAAATCACGATCTGGTGAAGAGCTTATTCCGCTCCAATAGTTATTTCTCACGCGATCGCTGCTCCATGACCGTCTACTCAACGCCAGATATGTTGGAAAAACTCTCTACCAATATAAATAGCCCACAAAGAAATGATGACGCAAATAAATTTTGAATATTACTAAAAGAGAACATTAGATATCACCGCCTTGGATGCAACAGGCTATGCAGTCTCAGCCGAAGGGTTAGTATTGCACCCGCCCCCTACCCATTGGGTCTCAGGCGATAAATCTACAGGGTCACTAACTGGGTTATAAAATCAAGTGGGGTTAATAAATATATAAGAATAACTTAGCGGCATAAAGGGTAGGAGAATATAACTAAAAACGAATGAGAACAAAACTTAAATTTTAAAATAAAAGGGGTTTATTTAACTTCTGATGATCGTGGGAGGTGATGCAAAATAACCATATCGAATATACATGAATAATTACAAATGTCGCAGCTAACAGGTTAAATGAGCATGAATAATCAAATCTCGCAGCTAACATGTTGCAGATTGTTTCAATTTAGATTGGGGACGAGACTAAGTACACCCGTGATAAATATTTATCATGATCTCGCACGTATGGAATAATAAGCACATAAAATCGAACTATCCCCATTAAAACTGGGATATATTTACATAATTTAAACACAAGTCGGCGCGAATCCTAACCTAAATTTAACCTGTAAAAATAAGCCCATTTAAAATAACACCTACTAAACACACAGGATATTTCAACACGAAATGCTCTGGTTCGGAATCCAACCTAGCATACACACAATCAATCCCAGGATTGGAACCTGTGTTGACAAATCAACATAAAATACACTCGCCACATTGAAACAAACTTAATACAATAGATACAAATGAACACGAGGTTCGAACAAGTGATCACTGGACTCCGCAGATGGGCACTGAAAACCCTTTAATATGCAGTCAAAAATGGCTGTATTACACTACCTCATTGAGTCAATCTCTGATCAGAGTACTTAAAAGAAAAGACAAGCTTCGTAATGAATCACATAAACACATTAATTGCATACCTAGGAAATGGGAAGCAAATGTCTACAACCATAGCGATGTTTCGTCTCACAAAAAATTATCTCATTCTCCTTTCTGCAGGGGTCCCTCTTGTGGGCGTGTCCTTGTCACACAAATATATGGCTCCTCAAGTCAGGCAGTGACACACATCTACAAATCTCTCCGTTAGCAGCTTGGGCTTACATGCTTCATTCCCAAATATATATTTAATCTGCCTTCACGACTTCTATATTATCGTTGCTTATAAAACTGATACGTAGCCCGTTAATATACTAGTTCACGGAGGCATTTAATCTCTTGTTCCATTTCATAGCGGGTGTTCAATATTTCCAGCTCAGAGTCCCGGCTTCCAATCTCTGCTGTATCCCTATGTTACATTTCTCCCTGTGCATTGACCCAAAATTCACTACCAAATAATCGACAATTAAAAATACTTCCATCCAGGATTATATTTCTTAGGATGACATACTACCTTCTCAACTCACAGCCGTTTACTTAATTTATGAACGAATTTAAAATCTCCGTCTCTCGCCTAGCTACATGGAAGGACATGGTTCGAACCTCACGGCTCACTCCGGAAATCATTCCATCCGATGACTAAATTACATCAAAATACCACTCGCATGCATGATGATACTTTTCTTGCTAGTGGCTTTACGTCGCACCGATACGGATAGGTCTTCTGGCGACGATGTGATAGAAAAGGCCTAGGAGTTCGAAGGAAGCGGCCGTGGCCTTAATTAAGGTACAGCCCCAGCATTCGCCTGGTGTGAAAATGGGAATCCACGGAAAACCATCTTCAGGGCTTCCGACAGTGGGATTTGAAGTCACTCTCTCCCAGATGCAAGCTCACAGCCGCGTGCCCCTAACCGCACGGCCACGATACAACTGGTTGAGTACAAATCAACATAAGAAAAACATTCCAGTGGACACTACTGGCGCTAACCATTCTACACAAAGTCAAACTATGTAAAGACAAACCCGAGAAAATTTCTCAAATGATAAATGAAGAATAAAATAAAAAATAAAATCTACCGTTTTTACGAGTATAAAATCTAATTCACTCGGACGTGTTAATAATTGAGCACTGTGCCCTTAACTAACACATTTACATATTAAAGCAAAGAAAGTCTATCAATTATTACTATTTATAAATTAATGAACTTTAAATTGATATTCCGTTGTGATACGAGTCATGCTAGTAAAATAGATATTCTCAGCCTCATCTCCAGGACACCTGGGATAACTACTGGTCGTCCATAGGTTGATTTACTCCATGAGAGCTTCCATGTAGACTGCTTTGATGACCAGGTCCGAATTGGAACTCCTAGGATGAAACTCCATTATTCCTGGCATTGGAATCTCCTTAATCTAAGGCACACAACACATACAGTTAGGCCCATTACGTACGTCTGCTTCAAACGCTCACTTTACTGCCCAATTTTTGACCCAAGGTCTCGGGATCAAAAATACTAATACAGGGTTATTAATTAAACGCCCACATTTAGTTTAGTAGGCTTAGTGTCAAGCCCTGTGTCTCTGCTCACGATATTTATTATGAGGGTTCCAATAGTCCCTTCTTTGTTTTAAGTAATGACAGTAATATAATAATAATCTCAATTCAAGTTCGTGCTCTGAATTATGACCAAATAACCCGAACGCGCCCTCTCATATATCACCGATATCACTTCTCATACACTAGTTGTTTAAGACATTGCCACTATTCTTTAAAATAAAAGTTCACATAAAAAGGAAACTGTTACTCGAGACAGTTACAAATGCTTTTCTTACGACACAAAATCGCTGAATGCCCAGCGATGACGCTTTCTACGCCTTTTATTAAGCTGAGAAGTTCCCCCTTTCAAATTTTCCATACACCCTGTTCTTGGTGTATTTGAGGCGCAATAGTGCGATAATCAGGGGACCAGTGATCTTGTAATATGATTAAGACTCGCCCGGACGAAATCTGATCGCAGAACCCCCAGTAATGAATAAATAACTGTCTTCATTTTTCAGCTCACTCACGGAATTCTCCCAGTCTAGTGGGTGTGAAGACATTAAACATATGGCCTCTGTAACTCTCCACTGTTATATAATCATATATTCTTTCTTTTAATAGGAGATTATCACCATAAAGGGCGTCACAAATAATAAATAAATTCACAGATGTCGAACAATTCTTTTGAACCCTTGTACAGTGTAGTGTTATTAAAATCGTTGATTCCTTCGACATGGAAAACGAAATTGTCCAGGCTGTTTCAAAGATGATTCCTACATTACGATGCTAACAAGTTTACCTCTCCCACTCACCAACGACTTGTGGTGGGGATAATTTCTCCCTTCTTTCCATCCAGGGGTTCCCTAGCTCTGCTTGGGGGAAATACTTCCTAGTAGTGGTGGGTCGAACTAGCTTTTTTGAGGGAGCTAGCTCATTCGCTCCCGCTCCTAACTGAGAGTCGTTCAAAAGAGTCGACTCTCGGGAGCGGGAAGGTAGGAACGAGCCAGGAAGTCGGAGGCCGCTCTCCGCTCCAGGTTCGTTCGTTTATTCGTTCATCCGGTTTAGGGCAGACGGCTCTTTATGACTTCCGGGAACGAACGATATAGCGCAAATAGTTTATATTTTCCACAACAGATGGCAGCACAGAGTCCAGTTCAGAAAGCTACTCTTGAAATAAAACAAATGAACAACTAATATATGCACTCCTGGCAACATTGACAAATAATCTAACGATAAAGCTTTATATACAGTAAGCGAAGAAATGTTTAACAAATATGCAGTATTAATGGATAACATCTAATATTACTTTGCCTATGTTCCTTTCTTCTTAAAATGTTGCTTTTCAAGACTGAATGCACCATGACGAGACGTATGATCATGATATTGGCAATACTTAAACGTTAATAAATAATTGTTTAAGAATGTAATGGGATGTAAGTTACTATAGTATATACTAAGCCATGAGTTATTTATTCATAAAAGCCCAAAATACTGTAATTTTACATTTTCTAGATTAATCATGACTCCCGTTTTTATTTGAAGGAGCGAGATGGCGCGAGATAGTTCACCTTTCCCACAACAGATGACAACACAAAGTCCAGTTTGGCACGCTACTCTTGGAATAAAACAAATGTACACTGCTGGCAACATTCGCAATTAATCCAATGATAAAGTTGTATACACAGTAACGAAGAAACGTGTCAAAAATATACAGTGTTAATTGGTGACATCTAATATTACTTTGCCTAAGTTCCATTCTCCTTAAAATGATGTCTTTCAAGATTGAATGCACCGTACGGGACGTATGTTCGAGATATTGGCAATACTTCCGTTCGACCCCGGCAATCTAGATAAGCATAAGAAGAATCTCTATTCCTGTTCACGTAGTTTACATTTCACTCAAAAGATGTCATCAGAATATCCGCTTTCGACTGGAGCTACAGAAAGTTTCACACTTGACACTCCGCGTGGAACAACAGATTCTTTCATTCATTAATGCAGCATAGGAAACATAACTGATTAAACGCGATCTTCAGCGAAAATAATGGAAACTACTATCAGCACAAATGTACATATAACCAAGTATACTACAGTACGCATAGCATTTTGCCTTTTTTTTCGTGTACAGTATGGTCACACTCTCTTCTATTTTTTTTAAAAGAACGATTAAACTGTATGAGACGTATATGTTCGATATATTGGCATTCCTTACACTACCTACTTCTTCTTCGACCACTTTTCCCACACTTGTGGGTTCGCGGGTGCAAACTATTCCGCAAATGTGGATTTGGCCCTGTTTTATAATAAATAATAATGTTATTGGCTTTACGTCCCACCAACTACATTTACGGTTTTCGGAGACGCCGAGGTGCCAGAATTTAGCCCCGCAGGGGTTCTTTTACGTGACAGTAAATCTACCGACAAGGGGTTGACGTGCTTGAGCACCTTCAAATACCACCGGACTGAGCCAGGATCGAACCTGTCAAGTTGGTGTCAGTAGGCCAGCGCCTCAACCGTTTGAGTCACTCAGCCCGGCTGGCCCTGTTTTACGGTCGGATTTCCTTCCTGACTCTTAACCTTATGCGAGGGATTTAATCAATATTGCGTGTTTCTATGGTGGTTGGTATTGTGGTGTTTTGTCTGAATATGAAGAGGAAAGTGTTGGGACAAACACAAACACCTAGTTCACGAGCCAGAAGAATTAAATTCCCGACGTGGCCGAGAATCGAATCCGGAACCCTCTGCAGCGAAGGCCTCAATGCTGACCATCCAGCTAAGGAGTCGGACTTCTATTTTTTTTTGCTAGGGGCTTTACGTCGCACCGACACAGATAGGTCTTATGGCGACGATGGGATAGGAAAGGTCTAGGAGTTGGAAGGAAGCGGCCGTGGCCTTAATTAAGGTACAGCCCCAGCATTTGCCTGGTGTGAAAATGGGAAACCACGGAAAACCATCTTCAGGGCTGCCGATAGTGGGATTCGAACCTACTATCTCCCGGATGCAAGCTCACAGCCGCGCGCCTCTACGCACACGGCCGAGTCGGACTTCTTACACGTTAATAATTATTTGAAAATGTACTGCGGTATTCACTTTGGAATGAGTTATTTAGCCTATATTTTAAAGCCAAAATAAGTGTTATTTTCTATTTGCCTTAATTCGATTTAAAACTACGATATATTATCCACTGTACCGTAAAATCGAAAGATTTTGGCAATATGTTAATTCATAACTACGACCGCAATTATGAAACAGGTGAGGATTTGTCAGAGTATTTCTTAATTATCTCTGACAGAATAAAACTACGCCGTTTCTACTTGCCGAGTGGTATATTCAGTATTCTGGATAGTGACTGTTTGTTCGTGCTTAGTTGAGGTTAGTAACCCGAACTTCGTGTCGTTTATTTGCTCCTAACCTACTGGATCTATACTAGGCCCTACATCCTTCATAGATTATGAGTGCATACAAGAAGTGAACAGGCAAGTATTGCTCAATAACATGTTGTTTATTTCATTTCATTGTTTCGTTAGGTTGAAAGTTGTCAGAACTATGGCACAAAAACGTACCTCGCATACAGACCACAACCACTGCACTCAGAGCACTGACTGAATGCGGAAAGAGGCTAGACTGGGCAGCCTATAAGAAAGAAAGCGGCTTCTGTACGTCACGTGATTATCTAAGGCATGGTATTGGCTAGAAATGAACGAGAGTCGATGTGACGAGCTAGCTCTTTCTTGGAGTCGCAGTTGATAAAAGAGTCGGCTCGTGCTAGCTCTCAGGGAGCAAGGAGGGAGCTAGCTCATTCAAGAGTCGACTCGTAATTGAACGACTAGCTCTCAAGGAGCAAGGAGGGAGCTAGCTCTTACAAGAGTCGACTCTCATTGAGAGAGCTAGCTCTCTCCAATGAGTCGTTCAATAGAGTCAGTTCGTTCATGAACGACCCATCACTACTTCCTAGCCTCGCACTTGGCATTCCACGTGTCGAGATCCCGTGAACTCGCTCCCAGACAGAGATGCGCGTTCACATGATTCCTAGTCCTTGGTTCATCTCCCTGTCGGGTACAGTGTGATAATTTCATTTCATTGCACAATTAATAAAACTACAACAAAACTCTAGTTCCCTATAATAATAGTTCTTTCTGAGAAGCATATTTTTTCAGCTTCAATTGCTTTTGTATAAACAAATTTTATATAACATTAAAGTGAATAATCTTTAGTTTGACAGGGAAGTAGATAATTAAATAGACACAATACATTTAACATTAAAAACCTTTAAAATTGAACCTCAGATATGTCAACTCTTATGATGATAGAACTTCCAAGGGATAATATTTTCGGCTGGTCTGCAGCCCAGAAAAACAGAAAAGTAGTTCGTGGGACGTAAAAGCAATAATATTACTAATAATATTCTAAGCTATTGCGGCGTATTGCGATGGCATAAAGAATTATTATTATTATTATTATTATTATTATTATTATTATTATTAATTGAAAATGTTAGAAGCCATAAAATACAGGTGTCCATATGAGAACATTATTATCTTGTCCGGCACCATGGATAAATGTTTAGCGTGCCGGCCTTTGTTCCAAGAGGTCCCGGATTCGATTACCGGTCAAGTCGGGGATTCAAACCTTCATCTCTGGCTCGGGCACTAGGTGTGTGTGCCGTCTTCAACATTAGAATTTGTCATAAGTGGGGCCCTATCCTCACCGATGCACCAGTCGCCTACATGCGTCAGTTTGAAAGACGTACACCAGCCCTCTCCGGAGGCCAAACTCAATTTTCATCACTAACATTTCCTAAACTAGAAGGGATAAAAAAACTGTTTTCCAATCATAAGTTCGGTATTGGGGTCCTTGTGGGGCTAATTGGATGCAACCTCTTGACGCAATGAAATAATAATGGGTTATGTTGTTTGAGTCATAAGTCCGTGTCACCCTGTCCTGTGCTAATCCTTTCATTTCTACGTAACTACTGAATCCTATATCTGCTTTAATCTGCTTTTCATGTCCATTCGTTGGTATCCCCTGCAGTTCTTACAACCTACACTCCCCCTCAAAAATCATAAGCCCTAGGTGTCTTAAGATGGTCCTATTATTCTATCTCTTCTTTTGGTCAAACTTATCCAAATCTATATCCTGTCACCAATTCGATTCAGTATTTCTTCATTCGTGATTCCATCTATCCATCTCACCTTCAGCATTCTTCTTTAACACCACATTTCAAATGCTTAAAGTCTCTTTCTTTCTGAGCTACTTATCGTCCATGTTTCACTTCCATACAGTGCCACGCTCCATACGAAATTCTTCAAAAACGTCTTCCTAATTCCTCTATCAATGTTCGAAGTGAGCGAATTTCGTTTCTTAAGAAAGGCCTTCCTTGCTTGTGCCAGTCTGCATTTTATGTTCTCCTTACTTCTGTCATCGATACCCAAGTAACAGTGTTAAGCTACTTTCTTTTGGACTTCATTTCCTAATCTAATATTTCCTACATCACCTGACTTCGTTCGACTGCACTCCACTACGTTCGTTTTGGACTTATTTGTCATTTTTTATTCTTTCCCCAAGACTCTGTCCATACCATTCAGCAATTTCTCCAGATCTTCCGCAGTCTACGATAAAAGAATCATCGGCAAATCTTAGTTTATATTTCCTTTCCTTGGATTGTGATTCCCTTTCCAAATTCCTCTTTGATTTCCTTTATACCGGGCGAGTTGGCCGTGTGGTTAGGGGCGCGCAGTTGTGAGCTTAAATCCGGGAAATAGTGGGTTCGAGCCCCACTGTCGGCAGTCCTGAAGATTGGTTTTCCGTGTGGTTTCCCATTTTCACACCAGGCAAATGCTGGGGCTGTACCTTAAATAAGGCCACGGCCGCATCCTTCTCACTCCTAGGCCTTTCCTAACCCATCGTCGTCATAAGACCTATCTGTGTCGGTGCGTCGTAAAGCAAATTGAAAAAATGATGCCTTTGTACTTCCACTTAATTTTATATATTTTTGAAATCTCTTATAACGTATTTCTATCACAATCTTCCCTCTTATCCTTCTTTTTGTAGTTATTTTAGGGGGATATTTCATGTGGATTTGGCCCAGTTTTTCTCCCTCCTGACGCCAACACTATGTGGAGGGTTGTATTCGTAATTGCTGGAGGGATGTATTCATTATTTCTTATCTCTCCCATCGTTGATAGTGTGGTGCGTTGTGTGCATATGAAGGGGCGTGCATTAAGACTAGATGCATTAATACATTCCGAGAGTGAATCGAACCCAGGACCTTCTGAGCCGATGGCCCGTACACTGACCTTTCAGCTAAGGAGTCGGACTACTAGAAACGAATAATATTATAACAAAATATATTATCGTTGCCTTGGGACGTTCTTTCCAGCCATTTTGAAGCCTGTACCTCCAGTTCTACAAGCATAGTGAGGCATTTTCTCTGCTGTCACCATTGTTTCTTTTACACGTACAAAGTAGTTTATATTCCACTGCTTTATTCGCTACCTCTGTTATCACATTTGCCGCAATGAATGCTGTTCTGTTATTATATACATGTACTTGTTGCTTTTCATTAAAACTTCTGTTTTATGAGTATAGACACCTTTTGTATGTCAAAGGAGAATAGGATGTGGAGCTTGATACTGCTGTGTGTTGCTTGAAAGAAATAGAATGTTCATTTTATAATTATGTACTTGTATAATAATCCTGGAGAGAATAATCAGATATGGGGACAAGATGAAGCTTGGTTGAATCACTCCAGATCTCACTAGCGACTTCTGGTTAAGTAATAATGGGATAATATTGCTATTGTATGCTCAGTACCGTGTACCATACAGTTTCATGCATTTGGCATTTATACGGTAGAATATGTATCGTCGTTCATTGTAACTTGCCTGCACGTGCCGTATATTCAGAGAACTCTCCGTACAATGAAGCCCTAGTTTTATTGGTGGAGGTTTAGCTATCTGGAGAGAGAATATGAGAAATCTATATAGGAACATATTCTACCCATAAGTTGTAAGAATACTATATTTGATATGGTCATAATCATTCATATACACGTATGTTCTTCAGGATTATAATTTAGACTATAAGATTTTTGCCGCCCTCGTCTACATCACTGGTCGTCTTATCCATACGTACTATAATATATAGTCCTGGTAGATATCAGTCTGTGTTTTCGCAGGTTATTCTCGAGAACCACGGTCCAACTCGCACGAAGAAAGTAATAGGGTTATCCTGAACTAGCACCAATAGGTAGCGCGCGTGTACTACTCGGACTACGCCATTCCACCTTCATTTGTTTCAGGGCTTGAAGGTTAGAATATCGCTGTCATTTAATTGACGCATAAGTATTATTGTGGTATCCTGAGATTCAATAAAAATGCCGGATTACTGTTGTGTGCCATTGTGCAAAAGCCGAGGCATGCCATTTTCGTTCCATCAGTTTCCGAAAGATGTGAAACTTAGAAAATAGTGGATACATTCTATCAGAAGGAAGAATCTTAAACTGAGCCAGATTACGAAGAATGATAGAGTCTGTTCAGCACATTTTAGGAGCGATGATTATAGAACGACGTTGTTAGGTACGTAGATAAGTATATAAATGATTACTAGTACGCCTATAGTCTATTTAAAATTAAATGTGTTAAAGTGTGTGTAGAGATACAGCAGAGAGGTACATGCCACTTGCAATTATATTATCGTTCGAGTAGCTGCCTCTGTGGATCAGCGGTAGAGTGTCGGCCTCCGAATCCCAAGATAGCGGGTTCAAACCCGGCAGAGGTAGTCGGATTTTTGAAGGGCGGAACAAAGTCCTTTCGACACTCCATGTCGTACGATGTCGGCATGTTAAAGATCTCTGGTGACACATTTGGTGTTTACCCGACAAAATTCATTAAATCTCAGCCATAGACGCCCAAGAGAGTTTCGGTTTACTCGGTCTGCCATCTAGTGGGGGCCTAGAGTAAAACGGAACGTCGAAATTGACGAGCAGACAGCCAGATGGCGTCAAATTGAAATGTCTGCACACGGTAGCTGAGGCCATACGATTATTATTATTATTATTATTATTATTATTATTATTATTATTATTATTATTATTATTATTATTATTATTATTATCGTTCGAATGACTATGAATATTTTGATTTTGTAGGTGAAAGGTCGCGGTTGAAAGTACATGCAGTGCCATCTGTATTTCCCTGGACTCCTGACACCGGCTCAGATGTAAAGATGAGAGAGGTTAGGGCACGTAACAGAGGAAAGAAGGAGGATGATCTGATGACAAGGCAAGACACAGCTGTGCTTCTGGACACCAATGACTTACCTATAGCAGCATTTGAAGAGTGTCAGTCATCTAGTGTTAATGAAAATATGAACCTTCCATTATCAAGCGGTACTGGTAACTTATTTAGGGATGTTGCATGCCAAACCAAAGACAGTGAGGGTGTACTTGATATTGAAAGACTTCTAACACTATCTGGTGCAGTGCAACTCTTCACAGGTTTTGACAACAGAGATCATTTTTATTTAGTGTTTCAAGCCCTGGGAAGGGGTAGATTTAGTCTGCAGGTATTTCCAGTTTCACCAGAATACTGTTTCTTTTTAACAATGATGAAATTGAGAATGGCCAAAACAGATAAGGAACTTGCTTATGATTTTGGTTTAAATGTAACAACAGTAGGGCTAATTTTTTCTGTATGGATAAATTTTATGTATTGCCAGTTCAAAGAATTAAATATTTGGGTTGATCAGAAGACTGTGAGGGAAAACTCCCCTATGCAATTTAAGAAGCAATATCCTAACACAAGAGTAATTTTAGACTGTACTGAAATTCCAATAATGAAGCCTAAGAGTTCTAGTGCCCAACAGGAAACATTTTCTAGGTACAAAAACTGTAACACTGTGAAGGTACTGATTGGAATAAATCCATCAGGATTTGTGTGTTTTATATCAGATGCGTATGGTGGATCAGTTTCAGACAGGCAGTTGTTCATAAAATTTAATATTATTGACTTGTTGGAAGAAGGTGACTCAGTAATGGTTGACCGAGGATTTCAAATTCAAGACCTACTTTGCTCAAAGGGAGTAAGTGTAAATATTCCACCCTTCTTGAAAGGAAAAAGGCAGTTCTCCACCATGGAAAATACCATGACAAGGAGAACTGCTTCCAAAAGAATACACATTGAAAGGGCTATAGGCTTAGGGAAAACATACAAAATTCTACAAACAAAGCTTCACATAAGCAAAGTTCCTCTGTCAGGTAGGATTATTTTTGTATGTTACATGTTGTGCAATTTCAGGAGATCAATCATGTGATAGGTAGTATGTATTTATTTACAATAAAATGAAGCCTACTAAAGCAAAATATGGTAGGTAGACTATATTACGTTACAAGTGAGCAATTGCTGGAAGCATGATATAATTGTTCATTTATACCAAAGGCTCATGGACCTAGTTCTCCATTAAAGCTGGAATAAAGTACTCAAGCTGTGGTAGCATTTCTTGAATAAACTCCTCATTCCTTTCAATGTTTATGATTACCATATCAACAGCTGTGTAGACAGCAAAACTACAGAACTGTCTATCAGTGATAAACAACTGTCCTTGCACTTGAAAATAATAGTTGTGTGACTGCTTTAAATGTATGCCATCTTTGTCCTCAGTTAAATAAGGTGCAATACTGGCAGATACTTCGTCATATTCATGGCTTGGCACACCGTTCAGTTTCAGCACTCTGTCATTCCCAATGAGTCCATCACAACTTGCTGCCAGATAGTTTTTGGTGCGATGAATAATCAACCCACATTTGGATACACTATGATCTGTAATTTCTTCATACCTCCTCCTTGCCAGACATTCCTTATCCAAACCCCACTTCATAAATTTATTTTGGTATTGACTACCTGCAATTATTGTATGGGCCAAAGTTTTGGCATCTTTAGTGTGGCATATTCTACCAAAATAACTTGCAGTTAGCCTGTACTTCCTTTCCTTGTACCATAGTGCACATATGGATTGCCCTCTTGTTTCCCTTTCTATATCTGTTATGGCATCCTCTGAGACAGACACTAACTCAGATAAATAATTTGAGTTTGTGTCTTTTCCATAAAAATGATCATGTGCAACAGACAAGATGTTAACATTTAATTTGGGAAGTGATGACAAATAAGACAGTTTCATTCCTGAATTTTCAATTAAATGTCTCACATATGATTCATAACCTTCCTCGTTTCTGAGTGAGGCTGGTCTTGGATCAAAACATAACCGTGAACCTGTTGCTATGGGCAGAACGGGACTTCCATGTACTTTCCTTTTTCGTGCAGGCTGGTGAAATGTTTGTAAAACGTCAGTTGGTGTTTCTGAACATTTTATCAAACCAGTTTTGCTAAAATATTCAAGGGCATAACAAAGGGCAACAGTATGCTTATAACAGGCTTTGGGTCCAATACCTGCTACACATTCACAACTTGCTGCTAGAATGCCAGAACCACAGCGATCTAGTATCAACTTAACAGTGTACTCTTTGTTTTTGGTGAATTGTGATCTCACAGAAGACAGTACAAATAGCCTATCACTCTCAAACACACACTTAATGATTTTAATGAACTTTTCATTAAATAAATTATATTCGGCATCACATAACGACTTGTAATTCTTCACTGGAGCTCCATCGATCTCGGATTTTCTGAAAACGAAGTAGTCCATCAAGTGAATATGTGATAATTTCACATAAGGCAGAAAGGAGACTGATAAATCTTTAAAGTTCATGTCACTTGGAAATATAGGCCTACTGGTAACCCTACTTTCTGTTGGGGTCTCCGTTGTCCGATGTATTCCCATTTTCATATAAGCCCGCAATCTAAATAGAACAAACATTCATAAATAATTATAGTGCCAGTGTGTACGGTACTGATTATATCCCTGTATTTATTATTTAAAATACTTTCGCACAGACAGCGTGTAAAACATCTCTATCGTACCTTTGACAAAGCTCTTGTTTATTACCACCAACTCTCCCTCCTCGCTTCCTCAACTCTTCTTTTAAAGTGTTCATATTCATTTTATCTATGTTCGGATAAATATTAAATACGGCACTATTCGCATCATCCATATTCTCATTCATAACTTTACTATGCATAACCTAGGCCTAATCTCATTCTAGTCCGAGTAGTACACTCATGCCATCTAGCGGCAAAAGTTTGCATAGGATAACCCTTATAGGGTTATAGGTACAGGAAGCTTCAACTTTCGGATATGTCGCTCGAAACTGTAAAGACGGAGATCTTGACACTGAGGACATGGTCGGTTGGCAGGATTGAGTACGAAACAAGTGAGCGAGCAAGGCCAAGATTGTGATGCAACCACCTAGGCTGTTTTTTCCGACTTTACTGAAGAAGTCTTCATTTGGTTTCTCATTTCCTGATTCATACTTTCAGTGCTCTTCAAAAGTGGAGTGTTGCAACAGGCATACTCTCGTCATTGTTGATTTCTCAGTAACGCTGGGCTATTTCCATATCGTTAATATATTATTTTCCTTGTAATTAACAGGTCTTGTTTTCATTTGACCTACTTTCTTATATTCGAGGTGCAAATACTGAACTTTTGTGGTTAATCTACGTGGAGCTAAAAAGAACTCTTCGCCGGTTACTAATTAAAGTAAACGCCGAGATGTGTGAAATTGTTTCTTCCAGTATTGTTTCGGGCGTTCTTAAAACAAAACTCTCGAATGCTGCAACTCTTCATTTTTAAGTCTAATTTTCGTGCGAAGTCAGTATTTTATATGCAAATCTCCTCTGCAGTTAACTCTGTGGGAGTGAAGTCGTTTCGCAGAGCTCAGCGTGTCTGGCGAAATAATGGAATGGTAAGTTGTGCTCTCCTTCGCTAGATCATCTTACGTTTCCTTATTTAACTGGCTGAGACAAAGGAACTGGTTCCAACAAAAGGAGTCTTCCTGATTCATTCCTTCAGTGCTCTTAGAAAGTTGAGTGTTGGAAAAGGTATAATCTCGCTATTGTTGACTTCGGGTGGTAGAAGTCAATAATTTGTCCGGATAATTTATGTGGAGAAGACGTAGAAACTGCCTGCTAGACATCGAATATCAATCACGTAATGTGAACATTAAATGTAATGTTGACGTGATAGACATACAACAAAATGTAATGTTGTTTTGAAATTCTGATATGCTATGTAGACAATGGCTAAGCAAACCCATCTATGTGCATGCCATAAAGTGGAAGCTCTATGGTAGATCACCTTTGTCCCCACGAAATACCTGGTACGCATTTCAGGTGTAGGTTGAGTGAACCCCGGAGCTATTCCGAAAGTGGTAATCTCATTCCTGAATTTCTCGTGGGGCTGAGTATATGGCTTTGTGAACCCAACTTGTCAGGTTCGATCCCGGCTCAGTCTAGTGATATTTGAAGGTACTGAAATGCGTCAACATTGTGTTGGTACCTTTACCGGAACGAAAAAGAACTCGGGCGAGATGAAATGTCCGACATCTCAACGTCTCCAAAAACGTTAAAAATTGTTAGTTAGACGTAAAACCATCATTATTGTAAATTTTTTCAGTTCCTGAGGAATAATCGAATTCATATCCTTCCATGCGAACAGAGCACGCCTTTACAATTTCGGTTGGGCGATCGGCCGTTAGACAATATTCATAGGGAATTTGATAGCATGTTGGCTAACAATGCAGTGCGATTAACGTCACTTTACTATCCACCGGAGTGTCAGGATTTTTCTCTTATAGAGATTCCTGAAAGTTACAGACGTTTTACTGAGAAGAGTCTCCCCTATTTAAATACACTTGAATGCCATCCTATCCCGTATCTATCTCAAGTGAGATTTACTGTTTACTGTGCGTTAAGCAATCATGAGCAATTGTATCAGAGATAGCTGCTGTGGTGCGGAAATGGCGCTGTGCTTGGCCCGGCGAATTACAGTAGTGCAGTAGTGTGGTGAATATACATATCCAAGTTCACTGTGGAAGCTTTCTTGGTATTTAAGCAGTGACAATGTTCTCGTAGCCGAAACCTTCTTCAAGTTCCAAATCAGGAGAGGAACGTAACCACGTATCTCTGACATTCAACCAGAAACTGGAAATCATCAAACGCCTGGAGAAAGGTGAGAATAGAAATATTTTGTTGAATGAATTTAATATTGGCTCGTCAACCATTTACGACATAATCGGTAACAACTGAAAAAATGGCTTCCAGACAAACATAAAAAGAACTGGAAGGAAAGCCGGCAACGGGGCCAATGGTTATTGAAAAGGCAAAGAAATTTGGACAAGTCTTAGGTGTTGCAGAAAGTGAATGCAATTGTTCTGATGGTTGGCTCAGACTAAGTTTCGGCATGGAATTCGAAGACTTGATGTAACCGGAGAGACACTTTCAGCAAACCAAGATTAGGCGCGCTGCCCTAATTTTGAGCTAAAGTTATTAAACCAATGATTCTGCTATTCAACATTTTACTGCAAAACGCCGTGTTATAGCTGTTTTTGCTATACGCCTTAACCTATATCGTAGTAAGAGGTACCGCCCGATAGTCCGGCACCGGACCGGTCCCGTACGTGCCGGACTATCGGACTTCTACTGTAATAATAAAAATCAACTCATATTTTACTGCGTCTATGCCGTTATTCACACAGTGTCAACCTCCACTCAATGGCGTGGCGAGAGAACTGGCCTTCGAGCTCTGGTCAGGAAGAGCTATGGGTATAGGCTTGCTGCAAAACGAGAATAAAAGCTACCAGTGGCTGATTTTGCCAACGCTGTGCTATCTCACAGAAGGTAACTACCGCGGTATAGAAAGCCAAGAGCATTCGTCGCGCTGATCACGCAGTCGTCCAGGCTGAGCAGCAGTCGCTTAGTAGGCCAAGGCCCGTCAGGAATCTTCCTCCCTTTTCCTCCAGGTTATCAGAGAGTCTGTGATTGAGCATCACGATGACTAACAGTGGGTTATCAATGCTGTTTTGATTCCAGGTTGATACTATGTAATAAATATCCAGTGAGTTTTTCTCGACTCCTATTTATATAAATAACATCGCAAGGGTCACCTGTCTGTTGATTTATTACTTCAGTAACAATTCTTGATAACATAATACTGATCACGTGAAGGCGTTTTACTTTTGGTGTCTGTATGTGTTTTGAAAACTGGAAAATTACAGGACATAAGACACTCAAACTTCGTATTTGTAATATAACCATTCAGAGTTGTATTACAGGGTCTGTGTGATTTCTAAGTCGTCGCATGGAGTAGAGGTAGATCGAAGTAGTTGTTCTTTAAGATCTCCGTTAATATTAGGTTTATTGAAAAAAATATGCATAATAAAAGTTGTAGGAATGTTTGAGAAAATTGAATTCGTAGCCCTGTGAGACGCTCGATGCATACCACCTCCTGGCCACTTTAAGGTGAGGTTACTTTTTTTTTTTTTGCTAGGGGCTTTACGTCGCACCGACACAGATAGGTCTTATGGCGACGACGGGATAGGAAAGGCCTAGGAGTTGGAAGGAAGCGGCCGTGGCCTTAATTAAGGTACAGCCCCAGCATTTGCCTGGTGTGAAAATGGGAAACCACGGAAAACCATCTTCAGGGCTGCCGATAGTGGGATTTGAACCTACTATCTCCCGGATGCAAGCTCACAGCCGCGCACCTGTACGCTCACGGCCAACTCGCCCGGTCGGTGAGGTTACAGGGAGAACAAAACAGTCATTTCACTTTTTTGAGAGAGCAGATAACAAGAGAAATGTCATCATCGACAGGGTTCGTCATTTTTTTAGCCGCAGTGCCACGCCAATTGCCAGGGGAACTGCGCTATATTACTTGGAAGCAGGGGCAAGTTCCTCCTACTTTGGACAGGGAACAGTACAGTACTATACATCCGGAAATCGCCCTCATTCTTTCTCGGTTTGGTTGAGATTTATCGTACTTCACATTTTTGCCACACGCTTCCGGAGAAAAATACAATTTCAGCGTGACATAGTGAACGAGTGAATGGAGTCTCGGAACTTCGCACAAATTCATGAAAATAACATTTCATTGCAAATTGCTGTACGAAGAATGGATAAAAGTGCTAGTTCCCCAATATAATTACCCAAGTATCTATTTACATCACAGTAATAAAGTCAGATTGGTTTTTCATTGTTAGATATTCAGTGTTAATAATTGAGGTCGCCCTAAACATTTGATACATATAGGTGTCAATGCTTCTCCTATAGTTACTGCCCAAGTATTGCAGGGTTGCCAACCGCCTTTACTGCGCTCATCATTAACACTGGTGGTATTACCGACCCTGTAAATAATCATTATTTTACAGTATACATAGCCTAATTAGAGAGAGCTGGGCCTTTCAGTTTTCCAGTCTGCAAGCTTTCGTGAAGTTACGAAGCGTATCCACAATCCTCTATTTGCAAACAGCTTTCTGGCTTCATTTACTTCCATACCTCGTATCATTAACAACCGAGTCTACCCATCGTTGCCTTGGTTTCCTACTTCTCTTACCCTCCATAGCTGAGTCCATTCTTCTTCTTGGTATCCTATTATCCTCCATTCGTCTCACCCGATCCCGTACGTCGTCGTCCAGCGAGTTGACTCCTTCATTCTTCAGGCCAGAAACGTCTGGGGTCGCTGGAGTCACCCACACTAATTCTGGGATTTGATCTGAGATTTAAGGCTAGATTCCCTTCCTGACACCACTGGATTTTTCAGGTGAAATATTCCAA
Source organism: Anabrus simplex (assembly GCF_040414725.1). Classification (NCBI taxonomy): domain Eukaryota; kingdom Metazoa; phylum Arthropoda; class Insecta; order Orthoptera; family Tettigoniidae; genus Anabrus; species Anabrus simplex. The sequence continues at coordinate 1,256,952,033 of NC_090265.1, forward strand.
GCCGCGATCGACCGGGAATCGAACCTAAGTCGTCGCGTTTGAAGAATGGCTAAGCCGCTATTCTAATCCCCACTCCGAGCTTATTCCTAACAGGTTTTATTTTGTTATTCCGAGTACTCTCCTGCTACTGTTTCCGTCTGTATCAGCAGTCTTTCTCGCAATTTTCATGTCCATTCTTGTATCAAATGTTCAGGGTAGTCAGAGCCAGAATAGACTCCAATGAAATCAACATTGTTATAAATGAGAGATTTACTGATATCAGTGACCCCATATTTGTTTCCACTTTGTTTCTTTGTAGACTACATTGAGAACTAATATGTATATTCCCTGTTTTTATCTCTGTTTTCATGCCTTTCGTTTATATTTTCAGGTAAGTACCGATCAAGTACCGCAGCCAATATACTGTACATCTCGTCCTTGTGCCCTTCAGTAAGAGTGAGTACATTATTAAAAAGATATTAGTATACTTCTGAAGCTTTCCTTTGCATTTTAGGGCGTTCTTTGTTTACTCTGCTTTGTATCCATAATTGATTCTTTTAGTAATTGAGAGGTCCGTGAGAGTCTAGTGACACCGTCGCTGGCTTCTCTGTAAGGAAACCGTGATTCGAATTCCCTTTCGAAATTAGAAGGTACATCCCTATGCTTCGCATTCGACTTTAAACTGGAGGTCCGATGGCTGATATTGTATATCATAATCGCGTAGTCCTACAAGTAGCTTGCATATTATATTTAAAGCAGCAACCTATTTCCATTGGTGCTTTTATTAATTATGTATTCGTCTGATATAGGTGTACGTATATTATATAGAAAAAAGCGCATGTTAGCTTTGGAGAACTTGAGATGCTACCCGGACCTCTTTGGAATTATCTTGTAATTGTCCTAAAAAGCTGCAAAATCTACAACATTCATCCCCTCCCTAACTTCCTTAACACATATTCTTGATATTCATAAAGTGGTAGACAGGTGACCCATTCAAGCAAGGAATTCTATATTATTTACAATTTGCATAGTGTAGAAGCCAACCTCGTAGTATAGGGATAGTGTGCCTGCCTCTTTCCAGGAGATCCCGGGTTCAATTCTCAACCGGTCCACGGATTAAATTTTGGACTGAGAGCTGGAATGGAGTTCACTGAGTTTCATGAGAAGAAGTTGGGAATTGTCTGATACGAGAGGCAGTGGATCTGGTCAAGAAACCCAATTAGTACTACTAAGGATGTCGTCATGCTGACCAAATGGCACTGTAATATCTGGCCAGCAGCAGTCGTATTGACAGGCTAAGGCCCTAGGGGGCTGCTGAGCCATGGATTTTTGTTTCTTTGCTCATGATCGGACTTGCATGTGCACTTTTCAATAAAGAAATTGGCCGATAGAAATAAATATAGACCAATTTTTATCGCTTTCACCAGTGTAATAACCAGGAGCTCCAATCTACAATTGTCATGATATCGTAAAATCCCTGCCAGCAATTGTATATTGTTATGAATATCTACTTTTGATGTGACTATACACGGTAACTGTCATACTATATTGAGGTGACTCTGTTATGTTAAAATACGTTTCGTAATTTGGATAGAATTGTCTTCAATATACCTAGGTAACTTCTGTTTTCTCTAGCTTACCACTTTAGATAATGAGCCGAATCGCCTGACCTAGTAATTAAAGTGGAAAACATATTGAACGAAAACAAAAGTACTTACACCAGCAGCTAAAAGGAGCAATAAATGAAGCAATTCGGAGAGCACCTCAGTACACACAAATTAGAGAAATGCATAGCAAATTTATAAATTAGTACGGCGAGAGGAATACTCACGTTGTTCTATGCAGAAACCTCTCCAGATTCAAGAGAGGAATGTTTTTCTGCTACATATGTTCCTTTTCGGGTTTTCGTTATATGTTCACGTAAGTGCTTGGACTTTCAATAGTGCATGTATATGTTTTAATTTAATTCACCACCCATGCAGTTGGCTACTAAGTGCCGGCCGATCGAGAACATGAAGTTACTATGGACGCTAGCTAGCCTACATAACGCAGATATCTTCTAAAACGAGCTCGTAGGGTTTTATGGCCTTCAGCGAGGTTCTTTGGTTCAAGCAAGTATTTGGTTCAGATACATTGTGACATCACCAGTATAATATCCAAGGACTACATCCCACTGAACCAGGTCCGATATTCTCCCGCAGGATTAAAAACACTGTACTTAAAAGTGCCTCAATGTTCAGGATGTCTCAAGACTGGGCCAATTATTCTGTCTTTCCAACGAAATTTCCGCACCATCAAACGTTCACTTCCCTGCTCGTTACTGTCCTGAAACCGATGAGGATTTGAAGGGGATCCATAGCGTGTGTTGTGGCACTTAACTTCGTTGGACTGTCAAAAGTTGACCTCTTCAGAGAACAGTATGCAAGTTGCGAAGTTAGTTAGCGACTGTCCTTTTTCACTAAACTGCAGACTCTGATTCGGATCATCTTCATTTAATTCTTGCATTATCTACAACTTGAAGGCCTGCCACCATTTCAACTTAAGGACGCGGTGAATGCTGCATTCACTAACCCCAATGTCAGCAGATATATCCCGTGGAGATATTTTAGGCTCACGGAAAACCATTGATGATTTGTCTTTAACTCTTCCCCTATACTTGAATTTTACAATGAGTCATCCAACAGTGATAAGAGAAATGGGAGTAGATGATGTAGATGATAATTAAACTCTGCTGCTACCTTTTTGTTGATTTTTGAAGAGTTGTACTTCCTCTTAAAACGAAAATCACAGTCATCTGCTGATCTTACTAACCACCATCAGAATCATCTCGGTTCACTCCTCGGCTAAACATTTTGTTGTCGAATTGTACAACGTCTGCTACGAAAAAAGAAACGTAGATGATACAAATTGCCTTGTGATGCGTGATTTGTAGGACAACCTGTAGTTGAAATCCTGTAAAAAAAAAAAAATTGTTTCTAAGATGCAAGTAACGCAGTCCTAAGTAAGATCCATCATCGCTGCTAACTTCAATTGTTACTTAGGAATAATGTCAAACGTACCGTATTTCAATGCAATTAGCAATAATGGTGATACATTATTCATGAAACTTAAGTGCCTAATTTTAGTTTCTTACATACTTAGTCGCACATGTCACTATTTTACTTACGTCATGCTATTTTAATAGTCTTACAATCCTAAAGGGATATGACTTGCACGATACGAAAATATAAAAGTTGACAATTGTTCACTTCCACGCAAACCGCGAAAGCCGCCAACATGCGCGTTTAATAATAATAATAATAATAATAATAATAATAATAATTCACAATAACTACTATTATAGCTTTGGGAGACCCCGAGGTGCCAGAATATTTGTCTTGGAGGAGTTCTTTCACGTATTGTGCATCTGCTGACACGATGCTAACGTATCTGTGCACCTTCGAAAACCACCGGACACTGTCGGGATCGAACCCGCCAACCTGGGCTCAGAAAGTCGGCACTCCTATCCACTGGGTCAATCAGAGTGGCTTCTTCTTCTTCTTCTTCTTCTTATTCGTATTCTTATTATTCTGTGTCTTCTTCTTCTTCTTCTTATTATTATTATTGGGTTCGAATTCCTCCGTCGGCAACCCTGAAGATGGTTTTCCGTGGTTTTCCCATTTTCATACCAGGCTGTACCTTAATTAAGGCCGCGGACGCTACCTTCCCAATCCTAGCCCTTTTCCATCCTTGCGTCGCCGAATACCTTCAGTCTGTTAATCCAACTTTAAACCACTAACAAGAAGAAAAAAGCATCTCCTGGCTTTTCGGGTAAATGATCAGCGTAATGGCCTTCGGTTCAGCGGGTTTCGGGTTCGATTCTCGGCTGGACCGGGGATTTTAACCTTATCTGGTTAAATCCTCTAGCTCGGTGGCTGAGTATTTGCGTTTGTTTAACATACACATTAATTTATACATATAACTCTACAAACTGTTCTTTTTTTTGGCTAGGGGCTTTACATCGCACCGACACAAATAGGTCTTATGGCGACGATGGGATAGGAAAGGCCTAGGAGTTGGAAGGAAGCGGCCGTGGCCTTAATTAAGGTACAGCCCCAGCATTTGCCTGGTGTGAAAATGGGAAACCACGACTCTAAAAAACTACCACCGAAACCCGTAGTGGTGAATACGTCCTCCACAAAGGTTTGACTTCTAGAAAGGAATCTGGTTGTAAAAGTGGGTTAAATCCATACAAAGTGCCGGTCCTGGGTAATTAAGTCAACACTATATTCCCTTTTAGACAACTAGGAAACTGTAAAAAGAAAATAAAAACAACATTTACAGTGCGATATTTTACATCGCTCTACGTCCCTACATTTTGGAGTCTTTTTGCCACTGTTACTAGAAAGCAGTGAGTCCATCGTCATTTCGTATGTGCTTAAAAGAAAAATGAGTTTTCTTTCACTGGAAGAACGAATTTCTGCAATAAAGATGAGTGATAAAGGAATATCTAAGTGTGATACAGCCACCGCGTTTAATGCGAAAAAGTGCAGTCCAAAACTGCTTTGCAAATCGTAACCGTTACTTAAATGAATAGCAAGAAAATCCGAATAAAGACATTATGAAAAGACTATGGCAGCCGCACGAAGAAGTGAGCAGTGCGGTTCTCAAGTGGTTCAATCGAGCCTGTGCATGTTAGTGGGACAATGTTACAGGAAAAGCGTTCAGATTTGCTTCTGATGTAAGTGGTGTTAATATCTTCGCAAGAAACGGATGATTGGGTAAATTTCGTCCCCTACACATTATCGTTTTGCGAGCAGTTGGCATAATATTGCGATGTTAGTCGTAGTAGTAGTTGTTTGTAATTCCTTTAAGAAGGCAAACCATCTAAAGACCGATATTTTGTTATTTATCATGAGGTTGGCTTAAATAAGTTTCGCATTATTATTATTATTATTATTATTATTATTATTATTATTATTATTATTATTATTATTATTATTATTATTATTGTGGCTGGAAGGAGAGAGGAATGTATTTAATTATTTCTCTTTTTTAAATTTATTTCAAATGTTTGAAATATAAATTTAAGAAAGTCAAAGCTAACAGGATTTTGCGATTTTCTTGGATTTAGGCCGCGCGAAGAACTAGAGCCGCAGTAAAGAAATCAGAAACACCTTGGAATTTCTCTGTTAGTTCTCGTGTAGCAGCTGAGGTGAGAGTGAACTGGTCCAATAATAATTGAGCGTATGTTGCAGAGTGTTACAGTTGAATTGTTTACATTCTTTAGTGCCGCACACTTCGCCATACTTGCTTGTGGTAATGGCTGTTGCTGCGCACATACAATGGGCCCAGCTGGGTAATATCTGTCCAAGAAACACCCAGCTCAGCTCTCGAGGGGGGTGGGTGGGGGTACACACGACAATCGGAATGGCTATAAAGGAGATGAATGGCCACTGGGTGGAACGATTTAAGAATAACACATGTTCACTAAATTCGTCCCTATTGTACCGTAGATAATGTGCTTCGAGACATTAAGAAGGTTTCCCCACCTTCCAACAGATTTAATTGCCACTTTACTATTTGTAATTCGCTCCTCACAAATAGTGCGTGTTAAGTGGGATGAAGTGACATATAAAACAGGTGAGAAGTAGCATGTTTAAAAGGAATGTTGTATACTTAAATATTTAATGGTTGTCACAGCGTTTTTGTGGTATTTATTCATTATATTTTTCTGTTGAATTTGTAGGTGGAGGAAACTTTGAAAAAAGTCGAAACATAAGTGTCCGAATTAAATTAATTTGTGGTAAAACAACGCATTATTAGGCTACGTGAATAATATTACTCTGTTTAGATAATAAAAAGATCCGGGAAGAACCTGAAAGATCCATATGTTCCAAAATACTACTTGTACCGCACGGCAATTCGCATAGTTAAGAGAAATACCAAAAGTGGGTATACGCTGTGCACTGCAGTGTTGAGTAGAGAATGGCAAGGAGTTAGTGCTTACTGTAAAAGAGAAGGCACAGTCTGAGTTATGGTTGACAGAAATGAAGTCTGACAAGCGTGCTCAACATCGTTAACACCGCGTGTCCTGCCCTTCTCTTCTATCTAGTCTTATGCAACCCGGTGCGTTTACTAGAATTCTGAAAATCATCGGCCCCTCTTCCTAATTCGGGGTAATACCGTATAAGTCTAAAAGACAGAAGCAATCGTGTGCGAATGAACCCGTAAGACGAGCACAGATATGAAGAACACGTGCGTTACAACAGACCAGGAAAAGGTATTGTGTAGACTGGGAATTGCTCGCTGCTTCGCAATAGCTCAGTTGGCGTGGTCGCGGTAGGAGATGTGATAATGGACAGGGTTCGAGGGTACGGAGGTTCAAATTTCACTCAAGTAATGTGTTCTTTCTTACCGCCAGTTGCCTGGGATGTGGCAAGGTTGCATAACTAACAATTTCCCCATGCTGATCTGTTTATGTCGCCCTGAAGAGGGCCGTTGGTATGTACGCAATACTGGTCACTGTGGATTCGCTAAAGACGAATGGTCCAAATACACCAGTTTTCATCAGGTAGTATCACCGATTCACCATCGGACTATCACGTTTGTACTCAACCATGGTATGCTGGTTTTCGTAACCCCAAACTCTGTAGTTACGGCTGTTTACTTTGACACAGACACGAAATGTAGCCTCGTCGGAAAACTTGTCGTAGATAAGTAGGTGTTGTCATCGTCAACACGTTCCGGCGTAAGCTCCGTGAACTGTTTCCGATGGAGTCGACCGTCTGGTTGAATAGTATGACGCAGTTGCAGTTTGTAACTAGAGTGACCAACCATCCCGAATTTTGAGGGACTTACCGTATTTTAAGGTATTTCGTAAATGTCCCGCGCGGGACGTTATTTATCCCGCAGTTGTTCAGATTTCTATCTGAGCGATTTTTCGTGTTATTGTCATCGGTACGAATTTTCACAATTCGCAACAGCCCTGCCATCTAGCTTCGACTAAACATAGCGTGATCGTGCCAATGTGCGCACCCAACTTGATGATCATATCATTCCTATAAGTATGTCAAACAATGAAATATACTTGTAAAATCACCAAATTTACGAACAATCCAGAAATACAGCCAAATCTAACGTATAATGGAGAGAGATACGACAAAATGTCATAGGACCAAAGTTGTAGATCACTCCGAATTGAAGGAGAGATTGTGTCATCCGTTTTGTGATACGACTTACCGTTTAGCCAACAAATAGCTCAAAAGGAATGTCTGCACAGTCATTAATATTGCCTCCATATTTCGATATCTTTGGGAGTAAAAAGTGAAAAATTTGAACATCTTGGAATTTTTCCGTCGGTTAGGGACCAAAAGCTATAATTTCACCAAATTTCAATTTTCTACCTTGTCTGGCAGATTGTGCCGCCATCTTGATTTGGGGGGACGGGGGATAGAAATTAGGAAATTCCTGAAAATGTTTAAGCCCACGAAACCTATAGGTTGTCGCTTTGGATAAATTATACGACTGCGTTCTTATGCTAAGCCCAAAATTTGAGCCCTCCCCAGCGTGCCCCCTTCACGGAATTTTGAGAATTTTCGATTTTTCTAGGGATCCTGCGGTCATCAGCTTTTTTCCCGTACCAAGTTTCAAATTTCTGAGATTTCTGGAAGTGCCTCTTTAATTCACGTCTTTTTTCATTTTTAAATATTTCGCTCCAGACCGACTTGCTTTTATATATATATAGATAATGAAAATTGGGAAACCAACACGCCGTTCTTATCCCCTAATTGATGTAACGCTTATAAGGCGTTATGTAAATTTTGCAAGAAGACGTTCATTATTATCGGGCGAGTTGGTCGTGTGGTTAGGAGCGCGCAGCTGTGAGCTCGCATCCGGGATATAGTGGGTTCGAACCCCACTGTCGGCAGCCCTGAAGATGGTTTTCCGTGGTTTCCCATTTCCACACCAGGCAAATGCTGCGGCTGTACCTTAATTAAGGCCACGGCCGCTTCCTTCCCATTTTTAGGCCTTTTCTCTCCAATCGTCGCCATAAGACCTATTTGTGTCGGTGCGCCGTAAAGCAACTAGCAAAAAAAAAAAAAAAAATTAAAATCAGTATTTCTCATGGATGAAGAGTCTTCAACCCACAAGCTGGAAAAGAAATCGTACCGGTACTGTAAAAATGAGCGATATGTATTTTCCTATATTACTTCAGTAAGGGCACTCTTCGTCAAAAACGAGGGAAACTGACAACACAATCCTTTGGAAGATGTTTAAATATTTGTCGATTAAAAATTGCAGCCAAAATTGTGGCTGTCTCTCGAAATTGCTAAATGTTCTCCTTTTTTGCCTTCCATGTTTCTCATTTCTTCCTTCAATATGTCACCTTTTTGTAACTCAGTAGACGCAAGCGCTTGTATACGATGTCATGAACGGTAGATTCCGCAATATTCACCTGTGTAGCTATCTCACGGAAGGATTTCTTCCAACTTCTTACGAAAGACACCTATACCCTGTCGATTGTCGAACGAGTTTCGAAAGAGCTTAGAGCGAATTTCATCTAGGAGCAAAGGCTGGTCAGTTTTATTGTTATCAGATTCGTATTACGCAGCACATATGTATTTTCATATTCTCGCAAAATAAACAGATGTTCTTATATTTAGTGAACGAAATTGACCAACATCGCTTTTATTTTAAGCGCTCTTTATTACTATTCGTCGCCTTGCCATGTCCCATGAAATTATCTAGAAGGCTGTGCTTTCACCATACGATTGGTATCGGGTTGGGTTGCAACTTCATACAGTGAGACGTACGCTATGTTGCCTTCGGCTACAGTAAAACACAGTATCACTTTGATTTCTAAATAGTACTAGAAAGAAATACCAAATATCTTCAGATGTATATCTAACCATTGCCCCGTTTCCCTACGGGGTCAGGTATGAAGTGATATGAATCTTAATTGCGAGTTTTTACGACCGCATACCCTTCCCGACGTCAGTCTCATCAGGGGAGTTGAGATGAAATGAATGACATGATACATACTAGTAGTAAAGTAGGGGGTGAAACCCGGTGGCAGCATATAGCTTACTCCTGTCGAATTGCACCAAGGGGTCTGGTCAAGGCTTAATGTCTCCATTCGACGGATGAATCACCATGAACAATGCCATATGCCCTTACTCCATATGAACACTGAGGAGAGGTTTGAAATTTAAAAAAAGTAAACTCATGTCCTCATCCCGAGGTGGTGCAGCTCTTTCCAGGCACACCCCCAATGGAGGCGAGTTGCACGTACCATTTCAACCACACAAGACTCTCCCACCAGTTCTTTTAAATTTCTGGCAGTACCGGGAACCGCAACCGGGCCCCCGAGGACGGCAGCTACTAACACTAGCCGTTACGCTACGGAAGCGGACGGTACGCAAACCAGTGATTAGAAATTGTATACCACCACCTCTCCTTCCCTGCCGGCCAACGGGACTTGAACCGGCTAACCGCAGTGTCATGGCCACAAGGCGGGCTACGAAATCTCTTCAGATATAGGGAATACATTCTTATGTTTTCTAAGAGGAGGATGGAGTGAAGAAACAGTGTTTACTGTGTAAACCTGGACTTTCGATTTCTGCTTCTTTAGACCTCAAGGAACACATCCAGACTAAAAATCATTAAAAAAAAGTGTCCAAAATGCTCGGGCACTTCAAAGAAACAATTTGCTAGCAAGTTCCAAAAATTGGTGCGAACTGCTATTTTCATCATTCAAGTTACAAAACTAACAACTTAAGCCCTACTTCTTGTCTCCCTTTAATCCTACCTTCACCTCGAGTGTTACTTTAAATTGTTTGATTTGTTTACCCTAGTAAAGATGCAGTGCTGATCACTTTTACCATCTACACAGAGCAAGGACTTGCATTACTTTGGTGATTCCTTTTTAACAGCAGGTTAGATGGGGCTTATAATATATATTTCTTTCTTCGTCTTCTATTCAATCTGTTTACCCTCCAGGCTTGGCTTTTCCCTCGAACTCAGCGAGGGATCCCACCTCTACCGCCTCAAGGGCAGTGTCCTGGAGCTTGAGACATTCGGTCGGGGGATACAACTGGGGAGAATGACCAGTACCTCGCCCAGGCGGCGTCACCTACTATGCTGAACAGGGGCCTTGTGGGGGGATGGGAAGATTGGAAGGGATAGACGGGGAAGAGGGAAGGAAGCGGCCGTGGACTTATGTTAGGTATCATCGCGGTATTTGCCTGAAGGAGAAGTGGGGAAACCACGGAAAACCACTTCCAGGATGGCTGAGGTGGTAATCGAACCCACCTCTACTCATCTGACCTCTCGAGGCTGAGTGGACCCCGTTCCAGCCCTCGTACCACTTTCCAAATTTCGTGGCAGAGCCGGGAATCGAACCCGGGCCTCCGGGGGTGGCAGCTAATCACACTAACCACTACACCACAGAGGCGGACACGTATTTATTTATTTATTTATTTATTTATTTATTTATTTATTTATTTACTTGCATCTGCTGGAGAGTTGAGTTAATGAGGTAATTGTCTTCTGCGTTCAATGCTGCGTGATCGTATCCCGGCAATTAGTTGGTATTTGTGTGTGCTTACATTTGAGCGATCGTACTAACAGATTTACTGATATTTAAAACCACTACGCCACACAGGCGGAAACGTATTTATTTATTTATTTATTTATTTATTTATTTATTTATTTATTTATTTATTTATTTACTTGCATCTGCTGGAGAGTTGAGTTAATGAGGTAATTGTCTTCTGCGTTCAATGCTGCGTGATCGTATCCTGGCAATTGGTTGGCATTTATGTGTGCTTAAATTCGAGAGATCGTACTAACTGATTTACTGATATTTAACGACACTCTGTTTACGACAAAATTCTAGCATGCCTTCAGACCGATAGTTTCTTAAAATACATATCATCATCATCATCATCATCATCATCATCATCATCATCAGCTGAAAGACGGACATATCTTGGGACTCGAATCAATAACCCCTGCTCTCCACACTGGTCCATTAACCGCTTCCTTAGTGACTCTCAGCATATCATAGAACACACTCAGGTTTTCTATGTTCAGTTGGATGGTAAATCAAGCATACAGGTGGGCAAGCAAAGTGGGAGGACGGGGCAGGGGCAACTACTTTAAGACAAGGTATCGTCTGAAGTCATGCAGTAATAATAATAATAATAATAATAATAATAATAATAATAATAATAATAATAATAATAATAATAATGTTGATGTTAGAAAGTATTGTATCAATGTTTTAGTTCATTGGCAACAAAATTTGGTTTGTTTTTTCTATATGGTTGTTTTGAATATTTAAGAAAGCCACTTTTCTTTGCCTTTTTAAAATAACTCTGAATTGCATAATTTTTAGGCACTTCGTGGAGGGGCTAATCAGTCTCGGTGAAAATTTGTCGATTGTCATTTGCAACCTTTGAACGATGACCACGGCATGAGATTTTCATCGTCCTCTAGCTGTAATTTCGCATGCAGTTTTCGAAATTTGAAACCGTGATCATGCACGTGAAAATATACGCCTAGGAGTTTAAACTAAAAGATTTTATGCACGTTGTGATCGCATAAAGTGATAACCTCCATGTCTCAAGTTCTTCAGCGATACATAACGGAACTGCTACTCCTGATTGGATAGTTCACGTACGTTTTCACCCTCGATTTGTTCGGTCCTATTTCTAATCAAGCACCATCCGGATTGCAATATGAAAAACTTTGCAAATCACTTGTTTGGCGTACGAGTTGAAACAAGTTACTACGATCGCAGTTGAGGCCACTTGAATTTAGAATATTAAACATAGCTGTTCTGTCCTCCTCAACGACCTTACTAAAGTCGTAAATTACTGCAGCTGACTGTTACTGTAGTGAATAATGTCAAATAGAATGATCGTAAATCACAGCTAGTCTGATAATTACACTTAACTTGCGCTTTTCTCATCTTCATTGTTTTTGTTATTGTTTTAATAATGAGTTTGCCTCTGTTCGCTATCTTGTAACTTACTGTCGGGTTTTAAACTTCACTTAGTTTGAGAGTGTCTGCGGTCTAAAAATTAATTAAAAGTTAAAGCTTGCAGACCCAGAGGGACATGATTCCACTCCTAATAACGTCACTTAGATTCTTGGTTCTAGAATTTAAGTAGCAGCAGTACAGACTGTTTAACCCATCTGACCTACAGCTTGACACATGTCTAAACTTAAACAAATATACTCGGTAATTAAGTTCAGGGGTCCGCCTCTGTGGTGTAGTGGTTAGTGTGATTACTGTAGCTGCCACCCCCAGAGGCACGGGTTCGATTCCCGGCTCTGCCACGAAAATTTGAAAAGTGGTACGAGGGCTGGAACGGGGTCCACTCAGCCTCGGGAGGTCAACTGAGTAGAGGTGGGTTCGATTCCCACCTCAGCCATCCTGGAAGTTGTTTTCCGTGATTTCCCACTTCTCCTCCAGGTAAATGCCGGGACGGTACCTCTAACCTAGGCCACGGCCGCTTCCTTCCCTCTCCGTTGTCTATCCCGTCCAATCTTCCCATCCCCTGCAAGACCCCTGTTCAGCATAGCAGGGGAGGCCGCCTGGGCGAGGTACTGGTCATCCTCTCCAGTTGTATCCCCCGACCCAGAGTCTGAAGCTCCAGAACAATGCCCTTGAGGCGGTAGAGGTGGGATCCCTCGCCGAGTCCGGGGGAAAAACCAACCCTGGAGGGTAAGCAGATTAAGAAAGAATTAAGTTCAGGGATAGGCGGGGTTTACAGTAGACTGTAGGTCTACATTATTTATTCATATTTCATTAGAGGGAGCTCGTAAGTTGTTCTTGCCCATATTTACACAATTATGAATTTCCTTCGAAATAGTGCATGTAACAAACGTGGGAGAAAAATTATTTTGAACACGGTTCAAATAATCTTCTTCTAGGTCAAGCTAATACTGATATAGCTGCGGAACACCGTTTATGATACGTTTTACATTGGTTCTAGTCTTTATATGATAATAATCTTTAACAGTGTAGTGATACCGGCTGCAGTTCTATCCTTTTTTTGAGCACTGTCTAGGAATATGCTGGGAAAGTACCTTATGTCGAGTCCCGCAGCACCTAACCAAATCCTAATACAGTAATGCCGTTACAGTATACCTACCTACTACAGTAGTACAGGAACACAATAGCAAGTGGTTTTCCGACATGTTTCGTCACACTCGAATTCACGAGGATGATAGCCTACAATTAATAGTGTGTGGCTCTGCTGCTCGCTTTACACCCAGAAGGCAGTAGTATGAATCCCGGTTGATTCTGGGTTGGGGTTTTCACCCAGAAATCACGTGTTGTGAGGAAGGGCGTCCGGATTTAGGCCCATGACCAAACTCCAAAATGGCCTGGCTGAATGACTTGGATGGCAGAGCGTTGGCCTTTTGAGTCTAAAGTTTTGGGTTTGATCCCGGCTTAGTCCGATGATATTTAAAGGTGCTCAGATACACCAGCCTCGTATTAGTGGATTTACCAGCACGGAAAAAAAACTCCTGCAGATCAAAATTCTGGCACTTTGGCGTCTGTGAAAACCGTAAAATTATTCTTTTTAAAATTATTTCAAACGATTGACTGCTACGAGCAAGTGCTCATTGAAAGGAGTAATATGCATGAGATATACACATGAGACATTATATAAATAAATAAATAAATAAATAAATAAATAAATAAAGTGATCAGTGTGACAGTTTCGTAACAAATTAACATATATCTATAGGTTAACTCCTTATTTATCAAATGCATTTTTTTCTTAATTTCCGTTTCTGATAGGTTTTTAATTTCAAGTAGCCTACATGTTTAGGTAAATCATTGCATAATTTTGACAAATTGTTAATAATAAAATTTTAATCCATATTTGGTAGATTTCCTTAGATAAAGTTGTATTCTGTTAGAGTTTGTTGTGAACCGGGCGAGTTGGCCGTGCGCGTCGAGGCGCGCGGCTGTGAGCTTGCATCCGGGAGATAGTAGGTTCGAATCCCACTATTGGCAGCCCTGAAGATGGTTTTCCGTGGTTTCCCATTTTCACACCAGGCAAATGCTGGGGCTGTACCTTAATTAAGGCCACGGCCGCTTCCTTCCAACTCCTAGGCCTTTCCTATCCCATCGTCGCCATAAGACCTATCTGTGTCAGTGCGACGTAAAGCCCCTAGCAAAAAAAAAAAAAAAGAGTTTGTTGTATTGTAGTCATGAACGTCGCCGCTACTGGTTAATTTAAAGTTCTCCCTGTGTTGCACTTCTATATGAAGAGGATAGCTTTCTATACTATGGTGTGATCAATTTTGAGTATATTAGTAGAATATCAGTATCATTAAAAATAATATTGGTTCTACAAACAAAATAGTCAAGTCCATAAAATACAGTATTATGACTGCTCTATTATCTAGGACCTGAAATTGTAGTAAAAGGTCATTCTTTTTTTCTTGCACCTTTATTTTTTGCAAGTTGCTTTACGTCGCACGGACACAGGTCTAACGGCGACGATGATACAGGAAAGGGCTAAGAGTGGGAAGGAAGCGGCCGTGGCCTTAATTAAGGCACAGCCCCCAGCATTTCCCTGGTTTGAAAATGGGAAACCACGGAAAACCATCTTCGGGGCTGCCGACAGTGTGGTTCGAACCCACTATCTCCCCAATACTGGATACTGGCCGCACTTAAGCGACTGCAGCTATCGAGCTCGGTGAAATGAAATGGCGCATGGCTTTTAGTGCCTGGAGTGCCCAAGGACAAGTTCGGCTCGCCAGATGCAGATCTTTTGATTTGACTCCCGTAGGCGACCCGCGCGTCATAATGAGGATGAAATGATGATGAAGACAACACATACACCCAGCCCCATTGCCAGCGGAATTAACCAATTATGGTTACAATTCCCAACCCTGCCGGGAATCGAACCCGGGACCTCTGTGGCCAAAGGCCAGCGCGCTAACCATTTAGCTATGGTGCCGGACATCGAGCTCGGTGCACCTTTTTTAGTGAGGCGAAAAACTAGTGACATTAAACATTCTTACTAAAACTAAACAGTCCCTTAAGTGCGGCCAGTATCCAGTAATCGGGAGATCGTGGGTTCGAGCCCCACTGTCGGCAGCCCTGAAGATGGTTTTCCGTGGTTTCCCGTTTTAACACCAGGCAAATGCCGGGGCTGTACCTTAATTAAGGCCACGGCCGCTTCCTTCCACTTCCTAGGCCTTTCCCATCCCATCGTCGCCATAAGACATATCTGTGTCGGTGCGACGTAAAACAAATAGGAAAAAAAAAACAACTAAAACTAAAAATGAACTAAGGTGGCTCCAGCGACTGCAGAAAAAAACGGAGATAAGCTAAAGTAATAATATCTCGCATAATAGTCGCTCTTAACACGTAAATTAAAATGGTACTTGAATAAAGAAACAAACTAACATCGACCACTTTTTGTTCGTTTTCGGGGAGGATATGCGAGTATTCTGCTCCTCTGTGTAATGTGATAACGTAAGCTACAACACCTTTCAGTTAAAATTGTGTGATGGTAGAAGAGCGGCTTAATGGGGAATGTAGTGTTTGGCTGTCCACAGCTACAAGTCTGTGGCCATGTTAACTATATTACCAGGCATCAGACGTCAACGTTGGTTGACCTCCAAAGGAGAGGAGGATCCAGTGGTAAACAGTTCGTGAGAGAAACTACACATATATAAGACATGATTTCCTGGAATATTTGAACGATGAAAAGGAAATAAGGGTTTGAAAGCACAATGAAACTGTAGAAAAGAAGAGAGTCGTTGTTTTGCGAACATTCTTGCATAGCAGAATTATTGGCTTGTAAGGTCTGATATAATGTCCCAAACATGTATAAGTATTCAGATTTTACTTTCAGAGTTCGGCTCCATGGCTAAATGGTTAGCGTGCTGGCCTTTGATCACAGGGGTCCCGGGTTCGATTCCTTGCAGGGTCGGGAATTTTAACCATCATTGGTTAATTTTTCTGGCACGAGGGCTGGGTGTATGTGTCGTCTTCATCATCATTTCATCCTCATAATTTCGCGCAGGTCGCCTAAGGGAGTCTAATAAAAAGACCTGCACCTGGAGAGCCGAACATGTCCTCGGATACTCCCGGCAATAAAAGCCGTACGCCATTTCATTTTACTTTCAGAGAATTAGCGTGAAGAATGCTCGATTCATAGTGAGCAAATACAAGTCGGTGGGTTTTCGGAGATAAGAAGTGAACCATCGAGCGCTGTACGAAACCGTGTTTAGGGGAAGCGAAGGGCAGAATTTGAGTGGTGTTTATAAAAGTAGGAAAGATCACAATATGAAAATAAAAATTGGATCCAGGAGAACAAATTGGGGCATACATTCATTTGTAGGAAGATGAGGTTAGGGGTTGGAATAATTTACCAAGGGAGATGTTCGATAAATCTCCAAATTGTTTGAAATTATAAAAGAAAAATAAATAATAATAATATTGCCTCGGCTACCATGTGCAAGCATTTTATTTGACGCCATATGGCTGTCTGCTCGTCGATTTCGACGTTTCGTTTTGCTCCAGGCCTACTAGATGGCAGAGGAAACCGAATCTCTCTTGGGCGTCTGTGGCTGAGTTTTTATGAAATTTGTCAGGTGAACTCCAAATGTGTCACCTGAGGTCTTTTACATGCAGACATCGTGCGACATGGAGTGTCGAATGGACTTTCTTCCGCCCTTAAAATATCCGACTACCTCTGTCGGGTTTGAACCCGCTGTCTTGGGATCCGGAGGCCTAGTCTATACTGTACCACCGATCCACCAGAGGGAGCTATTATTTAAGAAAAGACTAGGTAAACAACCCATAGGGAATCTGCCACCTACCCTAAATAAATATTTGATTGATTGATTGATTGATTGATTGATTGATTGATTGATTGATTGATTGATTGATTGATTGATTGAACCGTTTATCGATGATCTGTCGTAGTGGTGTACCTCGTAGGTTATCCACGGAAGAAGTGAGTTCGTACCAGAAACAGATACGAATTTTAATTAATTACATCAGTAGGTGGTACGCATGCTGTTAGCGTACTTATTTCTCCTAATTTACAAGGCGAGTGCAGCACAGTGTCATACTGAGAAACCGAGCAAGTTGGCCGTGCGGTTAGAGTCGCGCAGCCGTGAGCTTGCATTCGGGAGACAGAGGATTCGAATCCCACTGTCGGCAGCCCTGAAGATGGTTTTCCGTGGTTTCGCTTTCTTCACACGACGGCCACTTCCTTCCCACTCCTAGCCCTTTCGTATCCCATTGTCGCTATAAGACCTATCTGTGTCGGTGCGACATAAAGCCAACTGCATACTGAGGAAGCCCCCTCCTGCACGATTAATACGTACTGAGCTGATTTAACGACAATGGCGGCCGACCTGTGTGGCGCAATCAGTTAGTCGTTATTGGGTTCGATCTCGGCTGAGGCGGTGACATTTTCAAGATGCTTAAATACAGCAACTCCGTGTCATCGACTTCCGACACGGTAAAGAACACCTGCGAGTCAAAATTCTGGCACTCCGGTGTTTCATAAAATCGATAATATTTGAAGGAACGTCGAAAAATTATTATTATTATTATTATTATTATTATTATTATTATTATTATTGTACCGGGCGGTACACCTCTACACCGTTTATTTAAAAGTTGCGCCAGTTGAAACTCCTCTTCTGGAGGAAGGTTGAACTTTATCTATTCTATTAATTCTCTACTTTCTCAGAAGATGTCACCACGTGGAAAATTTTTGAGTTTGTGAACTGTGTCATTTTTGATGTGTCTTTGTTTCGCTTGAAGTAAGAAGTGTGAACTTTCTCTTCTAGAGGACACTACTGTAGATCAACAATAGTGCAACCTAGTGCGGAGTCAAAGAACTATTTTGTTGGAGAAAATTTAATTTCAGGAGTTTGTTCTTTGTTAAATTTCTTTCTGTCATTGTTTAAGTTGGCAATATTTACCCCTTTCTTCCCCTTGCTTTGAATGTATCCAATCACGAATTTCTTCAATGAATTTCTGACCAATCAGGGGTATCTTCCCCCATCTTGTATCTGTTGCGGGGTCCTACCCAATAAAATCTTTGTGGGAGGGTGTTTTCTTTCCCCTAACGCCTAGAATTTTCTGCGAGAGTATTTAAACTGCTGATTTTAGGGTCTCCGGGCCACTTCTGTTCCATCTTTCAGTGTATTAAGTACATAGCAGGAAGCGGGAAGCGCCTCTTTCCTCGGCAGCGATCTACTACCAGGTAATGGCCTATTAATATCTTCTTTTCTTGCTAGGTCGGCAGTTTAACTCTCGCGGCGGGTTCGAAGCGTTTTCCATCATGTAACCTTTTCCTAAAATGTAACTACTCTTTTCTTCTATTCTCTTGTAAAGCTACATTATGGGATAGAGAGTGCTAACCCTCTCGAGTTCCCACTCACATCGTCTTGAGGTGAACTTATTTTTCTCAACCAATTCTCCCGTAATGTAATGTAAATTGCCTTTAAGTCACCTCTGTAGTATGGGATTAGCCCTTGTATTAACGGCCTAGTGCCAAGTAGGTCTTAAGCAAAGTGTATTAGGAGTGCAAGTTCGCCTCCTCTCAAGTTGTATTTTAGAGGTCATGTATTAATCTTTTCTCACCTAATAGACCTCAGTAGGTTGGGTATTTTACCCCTGTGTATATGTCCTTTGAGGACAATTTGAAAGTTGAGTTTGGTGTGGCCTGGGAGAGGCTTAACTTTAAGAGCGAGTGGCTCTTTTCTAAAACTGAGAGTTGTATGCCTCGAGGAGGCTTTGCTGTGTAATTTGGAGCAAGGGCTCCAGGGTTTGAGTGGGGTCTTCTGCCCCTTTTGTTGAAATTGGTATATCGTAAAGTTGAGCTAGTTGCTCAAGAATTGTGTTTTCAGGGCTCGAAGCCCAAATTCTTTAATCCCTGTAATTGTACATTTCAAGTTGTATTTCGGCTACTAAGTACCTGTTCTATTTGTTGTTACCTAATTTTGAAAAGAAAATATAACCTTGTTAAATTTTAAAATTTAATTTCTCTTTAGTAGCTTGAGACCTATTCACCACCCAGCACCTTCTTTCATGCTTAACTACCACAAAAACTCGGCAACAATTATTATTATTATTATTATTATTATTATTCGCCACGTGACGATGGAGCCTAGACTCTGAAATGCATTGTGAACAAGATTCAATAACAAATATGACTAGTAACGGATTTAATTATTTATAAAGAATTTAATTCACATTCGCAGACAAAGCCTAAACAAGGCTGTTCACAATTTATGCATTGCCTTTCTTAAATACCCTGTTATTATATTTACGTCTCATCGACACCGATAGGTCTTATAATGATGATGGGATAGGAAAGTCATGAGAGTGGTAAGGAAGCGACCATGGCCTTGGTCAAGGTACAGGTACATTTGCGTGGTGTGAAAATCGGATGCTACAGAAAACCATATTCAGGGTTTCTGACAGTGGGGTTCGAACCTACTATCTCCCGAGTGCGAGCTGACAGCTACATGATCCAAACCGCACAGCTCGGTCTAAAATAATTCAATCTCAACTACACTTCGCCCAGTAGATATTCGTCTCTGGTGAAAAATGGAACGTGAAAAAATTGGCACGCAGGCGGTCTGAATGTTGTCAAATTAAAAAAAAATGCCTTTGTACGGTAGCTGAGACCTACGTTTATTATTATTATTATTATTATTATTATTATTATTATTATTATTATTATTATTATTTTCTTCATTTGTAAACTTGGGTGTAAGGTCCTTTAGAACGTGGCACTAGTATCAATAATGGCCCATAAAGCTTTATAATAAACAGGAAGTTCATCATGACGAATTGAGAGTTATTGCGCTCTCGTTAAAGCATAATCCACGAACGATGAACTCGCGCACACATTGTTAATTGTTAACACTACGAAGAATTATTCCAATATATAGCGGGAGTAGATTAAAATAAAAGTCATGATATTAAACACAGCTCGGAGGGCACATATAAATTGGTTCGTTACACGATAATACAACTTGAGCTCCCCTCTTTGTTGCACAATAGAGATATAGAATTAACTTTACTTCGTAAAATACACTGTTATTCGTTTACAGTTGACTTTGAATTAATTACGTTAATGCAAATATTTCTTTTGCATTCCAGGCACGAGAAACTCGTAAGTTACAACCTGGTCAGGGCATTGTTAATAAGTCGATTAATCCTCCGCACTCCTGGCTGGCGGGTGACTTCACTAATTCCTCTGTGACGCATGTGGACATCATAGAGCAAATACGCTGATATTGGGTAGCTTCGGAACATTGTACTGGACCACGCTGTAGTACCAGACAAGAATCTAGAAATTCCTCCATTTTTACAAATTGCTTTACGTCGTGTCGATACAGGTCTTATGGCGACGACGGACTAGGAGAGGGAAGAAAGCGGCCGTGACCTTAATTAAGGTACAGCCCCAACATTAGCCTGGTGTGAAAATGAGAAACTATGGAAAACCGCCTTCAGGGCTGCCAACAGTGGAGTTCGAACCCACTTTCTCCCGAATGCAAGTTCACAGCTACACAACCAGCTCGCTCGGTATTGTCCTCTCCGTAAATACATTTTGCTAGAGGTAAGAGAAACTGGAGGAAACCTTTCATCATGTACTTTGGTTTATTTAATAGAAATTAAAATTGAATAGGCTCGCTCGAGTGGTGTAGTCGGTTATTCGTTATATTTTGCTACCAAAATAGCGAATTCGATACCAGCTTAGTTGAGGGTGCCAAAATGTGGCAGCTCTGTGACGCTGGCTTCTGGCACGTTAAACACCTCCTGCCAGATAGCTTTTAGACATTTAACGTCTCTTAAAACCGATAGCAACAACCAACTACTTTCACGGAAACGTGAAATGTGGTGTTACAAAAGAATGCTCAAGGTGAAATGGGTAGAACGAATCAAGAATGAAGAGATGCTGAATCCAATCGGTGAGAGGAGATAGATTTGGCTAAATTTGACCAGAAGAAGAGACAAATGGTAGGACACATCCTAAGAAACCCAGAAATTGTTCATTTGGTTTCTGAGAGAAGTGTAGGCGGTAAGAACGGTAGGGGTAGACCAAGGTATGATTATGACAAGCAGAGCGGAGCAGATGTAGAACATAGTAGTTACGTAAAAATGAAAGGTTAGCAGAGGATAGGGCGGTATCGAGGGCTGCATCAAACCAGTTTATGGACTAATGATCCAAACAACAACACTTTTACGGATTTCGCAGGCGACTTGGTGACGGGATGTTTGTCCCATTGGAGTTCTTGTACGTGCCTGTAAATCTAGCTTACCGACGCGAGAATGGCATATTTGATTAAATTAAAATGCCAGCCGGACTGAGGTCGAATCGAAACAGCCACGTTTCGCACAGAAAGCCAGCGCTCTACCAGATGAACCACTCATTTTACTTAATAATAATATAATAAATACAATAAATACTGAACCCTTGGGTTCAATATTATATTATTGATTTTCCGTTCCACTAACTACTTTTAGGCCATTAGGAGACGCCGAGGTGCCGGATATTTATCCTGCAGGAGTTATTTAAGTGCCATTAAATCTAGTGATACGAGGCTGGCGTATTTGAGTATCTTCAAATACCACCGAACTCAGCCGGGATTGAACCCGCCAACTTGAGCTCAGAAGGCCAGCGCTCATTTTTTTTAGAGGACTACCTGCTGCCTAGTTAGCTGTGTCTCCCTCGAAGCATTGTTCCTCTAATAACTGAACGCTCCTCACACCGTTCCACGTACGGAAGCAGTCCTTAAAGGCGATGTGGGAAACTTGGGATGTTTTCAGCTATTTTCGAACACGCGTAGTGCAAGGCTTTCTAAATGTAGAATGACTTAAGATTCCTGTTCGGCTCCATGGCTAATTGGTTAGCGTGCTGGCCTTTGGTCACAGGGATCCCGGGTTCGATTCCCGGCAAGGTCGGGAATTTTAACCATCATTGGTTAATTTTCTGACATGGGGGCTGGGTGTATGTGTCGTCACCATCATCATTCCATCCTTATCACGAAGCCCAAGTCGCCTACGGGTGTCAAATCAAAAGACCTGCATCTGGCAAGCCGAACTTGTCCTCGGACACTCCCGGCACTAAAAGCCATACGCCATTTCATTTCATTTCAGTTCACTTTGAAACAACCACCACCACCACCACCACCAACACCACCACACTTTCCTTACTCCATGCTCTCAGATACAAATTCCGAATGTTAACATGAAATGAAAAGCTGGGATGTTAGATAAGTGCACGAGTGGTTTTTAGTTGGTGCGGAAGTAGTGAGCGATTGCTAGTGACATTAGTCGCAAGACTCCTGACTCCTTTCCAGAGACCATCAAGAGGAAAGTAGCAAACCTCCCGTTCGTGACTTCGGTTGTTATTGGCTGGCGATAGGGAAGAAAGCCGCGTGTGCACTTTGAAGCACCTGATAAAAATCAAGGAGTCGTTTGATCTTGCGGAAATTCTTGTATGGAACATGTAAAATAAGCATGAATATTTTACCGAGAACTTCCGAGTGTTCTGTTTAGAGTTATACTCTACGAGTTCTCTATTAATCATCATTATTACACGAAGCATAATGTGAGCGGTTGTGAATTACATTTTTATTCAGGGGCGTACACCTTGTGTGACCTACGTGGCCATCATGGGGTCTAAACTATGTCTAACATTGCTTTCGTTTCTGTCCAAACTTCGTTAATCTAGGAATGTGCTCTGTTTACCCAGAAGTACATGGGTTCTATTTTCCATTAGGAAGTCGAATAATTTAGAAAGGATGTAATTCTGGAGAGGTGCGTTGCCGTGTGTTTATTCAGCCTACACAAAAAGTGAGGACCAGGTCAAGGGCAAGGGTGCCTGGACTACTCTA
This sequence comes from Anabrus simplex, assembly GCF_040414725.1. NCBI lineage: Eukaryota > Metazoa > Arthropoda > Insecta > Orthoptera > Tettigoniidae > Anabrus > Anabrus simplex. Next base: position 1,256,974,908 of record NC_090265.1, read on the forward strand.
TCCCACGTACTGCCAAAGTTACGAATAGTAGAGGCCTTTACTTTCACTCCTCCAAAGGTCTTCATGTTCTGTATGAAAATGGCTTTGTTTTGGTTTTTTCTGTTAATCTACTTGATCAAGGATTAGGAATTTCTCGGGGCCATTTTCTTTAAATGTGCAGAAAAACAGCATCAATGATGGTCGACGGTGTGAAGTAATAGGGACTAATGTGCACTGACACCTAATGGGAGGTGATTGCTTATACTGATATCCGGTCAATTTTACGCAGAAGAAAAGCAAGCTTGTTATTTTCCTAGACTAATGATATCGTAATGAAAGACGAGAGACTTCCGGACCTCTCCAGGTCCTTTCCTTCATATTATGCCCTCGTTCTTAGAGAAGCTAGAATTCTTCTGGCACGGTTCTACTCCCGGCTAATGGCTGTAGAATCCTTCGTAATTATGAAATGTCCCATCTTCGTGATTTAGAAAGCTAGCGCCCCATGAGTAATGAACACACAATTGGCAGTCATGTAAATCTGTAAACCTGCTTGAAAACATTCCATTGCCTCCTTCAGCCAGCGCTGCCAATTGTTGCACAATTCCAGTGGTCCTACGTGTGATGGAGTTTGAATCTCGCGAATAAGGCACGGTGATAGCTGAAGTTCTTCGTGAACTTAGCGAAATTTTCTACCATTTTAATTTCCTTGAAGGTTTGATTTTTTAAAATGTTTTCTAATTACCTTGAAGTTATATAACAAACGTAATATTTTTCTTATAAAGATGTGCGAATATTTAGAACTTGCCAATAACCGAATAAAAAAGAAAACAATCTAAGGCCGCTATTAGCCGTGGGCAACTAGTGGCGCAACTAGTTGCTCCGGCGAGTCACGAACCATTGAATCAAATGGGACCTATTAGCCGCGCAACCGAGCAACTCGTCGCCGGCCGTCATCAGAGACGGCAACTGCTCTGGCGACTCGTGGTTGCCCTCCCTGACGTCAATCTTATCAGAGGAGTTAATGAGTCAGTTACTAATGATTAACTAAAATAATTTGTGACGGATTCGATTAACAAGATTTTTCAGAATTACGGATAATTGTGAAATATTTATTATTAGAAATAAAGTAACGACTATGGCATGACTTACCCCAGTGTGGAGACCAATTTTTCTTCTGCTGGGAAACGCTTGTTTAGTCCTGTGTCGTTTCCTCATAATTTATGTAGCCTATCAAATACTAAAATGACGAGTTCGACATGTGACGACAACTGAAAAATGTACTGTAGCCCGCAGTTAGGTCGTTGATCAATGTAAAATATAATCCTCTATTCATTCGAGAAAAAGACATAGGGTGTTTTCGCATTTTCTTAACCCTTCGGCTTTTCATTTTTAATAGAAGAGCAAGAAGAAGTAGTTCATCATAGGGCACTATTCTCCCTCTAGTGACTATTCCCCCGATGTGAATTCAGCAATTATTCACAAGTTGCGCTACTGAATGCCTGGTACTTCAGTCATCCGGCAACTTGTCGCCTTCGGCTAATAGCGGCCTTAAGACTTAGAACACTAAGTGCCTTTTTATGGGTGAAGGTATTCTTACAAACTGTAGAACACAGTTGTCAATTGTGTTATCCACTACTGTGGAATCATTCCTGTGAAATATCTGTTTCTATGGTTCGGATTCTACGTAAAACTGAACGTCCCTTTGGTACCGAACAGAAACACCCACGCGAAGTTGTAAATTTGTTCGAAACCATTACTTTTCTTTTATCACTCATAGTTGCCAGTTGCATGTTACGATAAATGTGTGGGCCAGTTTCTGACGATGACGACGACGACATATCAATGTAGGAAAAGGGAACGAAAGTGACTTGCCCAATTTGTCTCAAGTATTATTACAATATTATAAGTCCACCTGTTCAATACATTACTTGTAACTTGCCCAATTTATTCAAAGACTTAGGAAAATGTTCAGTAATCACTGCAGCTACTGTAGGAATCGCCGTGTCTGCCTTGAATTCTCCCTCGCTCAGTTGTTTGTTTAGATTTATAGTATCTTACAACTTTTACTTTTGTTCGGGTACATTCCTGAATTTTTCTAGAGTGTAGCGACATCTCTAGTTCTGCAATTCGCTGCACTGTCTTCAGCTACTCTTTTGAGGGACTGATAATCTCGTAATTTTGGCACTTAACACTGCCGCCGCCGCTACCAGCACCACCACGACCCCCCCCACCACCACCACCCCCACCACCACTCGTGTCCTCGTAATATGAAAGGCATTACTGTCTGAATAGAGGAGGGTGCTCTCTGGACGAGGCTTGCTTTTTTATTCGGAAGGACGTGGGTTCCGTACCCCGTCAAGTAAGTGAGCAAACTTAGAGACTGACTTGTGTTTCTGAAGATGTGGCCCTGGGGACGTTTTTAATCTATCACACTTATTGTCAAGGTCAAGTTTATCTTCATGGCCGTTAAGGAGGTGGCTTACTTTCGCTTTTGTACGTGAAAGGCCTTCCACTGACATTGGGACAATCTTGAAACTGATGTTCTATTTTCGATTTTCAGTAAGAGAAACTACATCCGTTGCGAATGCAGTGAAAAATGATGATTCAGCGACCGATATGGAACCCTCTATTCATCGTGGGGAATCCACAGAGATTTTGCTAATTTGTTTTTGTTTTTTCATTTCTTTTAAGTTCTCTTATCGTACGGAAGTATTGTAATCTAAATAACTTTACCGTAATAATAATAATAATAATAATAATAATAATAATAATAATAATAATAATAATGAAAATAAAAACCTACAACCTGTTTTCCAGCCAGTGACCAGGTCGGAGATGGAATGAATGAAGCCCCAATGTTGCGACGAGGATAGGAATTGCGCCGGCTGCCGGAGCCTGTCGCACTCCTTTGGGGAAATGATTAATGACTGACAGATGAAATGAAATGATAGTGGAGAGTGTTGCTGGAATGAAACATGACAGGGAAAACCGGAGTACAACCGGAGAAAAACCTGTCCCGCCTTCGCTTTTTCCAGCACAAATCTCACATGAAGCGACCGGGATTTGAACCACGCTGCCGCCTGAGCCACAGAGACTTTCAATAATAATAATAATAATAATAATAATAATAATAATAATAATAATAATAATAATAATAATATTAATATTTTCTTTAATGTCCTTTCAGTTTGCCTAAATTTTAAGAAACACCTGGGTGTCGGAATGTTTCCTCCACGGAAATGCTTTACCGGAAGTCAACGCCAAAGGGTTGTCGTATTTGAACACTGTTAAATTCTTCCGACCTCAGTCGGTTCGAACTCGCTTTTTTTGAAAACAGAAGGGTATAACTGACGCGCAACTGTGATCGTTAAATAACGTTTAGCATTATTTAATTCGGTTGGATGGTAGAACTTGGAGGAGTAACGTGAGTTTCAGCTGCAAGTTTCGGCCCTGTTATTGCAAGGTGTTTCACAGGCACCCATCAATCAGTTTGAGAGGCGCAATATGCTTGCGTGCAGGTGTGTTGGAAGACGTAGAGTGTTAGGAGGAGATTGACAGCAAGGTAATCGATATCTGCAAGCATGATATACTGGAAATGGCCATATATTGCACAGACAATTAATAATGAAGCCCTGGCTTTCTAAACCCAAGTTGGCGATCCGGCGGTAATTGAAGATGCTCAAACACCTCGGCGTCTTTCAGAACTGAAAAAGTAGTTAGTGGGACGTAACCTTCTTCTTCTTCTTCTTCTTCTTTTTATTTTTATTTTTATTAACAACGAAGTCTTGGAAGATCACCGCATTCATTTGTTGTTTCGTTTCTTGCGACAGTTGAAAACACCACTTAGTTGGCTGAGTAGCGTATTTTTATACGTGTTGACTTACAGTATTTTACTGAAGGCTGGAGGATGAAGTCCGATAATAATTATCTGACATTTAAGAGTGGTTTGAGTGTCAGTAGGTTTACTCGTATTTTTATTTTTATTCTGGTACTTCGTCACTTACTTAATAAAAATAATAATCGTATGACCTCAGCTGCCGTGTGCGGACATTTGAATTTGACGCCATCTGGCCATCTGCTCGTCAATTTCGACGTTCAGTTTTGCCTACTAGATGGCGGACAGAGTAAACCGAATCTCTCTTGGGCGTCTTTTGCTAGGATTTATTTAATTTTTTCGGGTAAACACCAAATGTGTCACCAGAGATCTTCCACATGCCGACATCGTACGACATGGAGTGTCAAATGGACCTTTTTCCGCGCCTAAAAAATCCGACTAACTCTGTCGGGTTTGAATCCGCTATCTTGGGATCAGGAGGCCGACATTCTACCACTGATTCACAGAGGCAGCTTACTAATACCGATAGACTTTAAGAAGTGTTAAGCATTTATTATTATTATTATTATTATTATTATTATTATTATTATTATTATTATTATTATTATTATTATTATTATTATTATTATTATTATTATTATATTCGCCTGTACACAGATTAGTGTTCATTTTTCACATTGATTATTCACTGTGCTCATTCCTGTTGTCAGCGTTTTGGTAAAGAGACAAAGTCTCTCATAGTGCATTGGCACTGCCGGTGGCTCCAAGTAGTCTACGCAGTGGCCTCCACAGTATTCACTAGCCAGCGTCTTGGTAGATGTGCTAGGTACCAACTGATGAGCCCAACCTAGCACACGAGGGCGAAACGCTGGCAACCAGGAATGAGTTAGCTGGAAAATTTATAATGTCCAATAACGGACCATTTATATTGGTATTATAAATTTACTAATTCGGGACAAATATTTCAGATTCCGTATGGGAATCAACATCTATATCATTTAAGCTGATTCTCAAAATACGGCTTCACTGAATTTAATGTCCGACTCGTTAGTTGAATGGTCAGCGTACTAGCTTTCTATTCAGAGGGTCTCGGGTTCGATTCCCGGCCGGATCGGGAATTTTAACCTTCATTGGTTCATTCCAATGGCCCAGGGGGCTGGGTGTTTGTGCTGTCCCCAACATCCCTGCAACTCACACACCACACATAATACTATCCTCCACCACAATAACACGCAGTTACCTACACATGGCAGGTGCCGCCCACCCTCATCGGAGGGTCTGCCTTACAAAGGCTGCACTCGACTAGAAATAGCCACTCGAAATTTAAAAAGAAAAGAATTTAATAAATTAACAAATGAAGTAATCTCATGATCCTGATTAACAACAAATTTATCTATCCCGGACGAAATGGTTTCTTTAAACTCCTTAACTGTTTCAATTAAATTTACGTTATCACTTGGACTTTACCAGAAACATTCCTTCAGAAGAAAATATTTCTCTTGGTTTATTCTCACAGCTTTCTTGTTTCGCCACTGTAATACGAAATACATGGTCATAACTACCGGTACCATTATTGTTTCTTAGGGGCCGATGACCTGCGATGTTAGGCCCCTTAAAACAACAAGCATCACCATCATCATCATTTTTGTTTCTTTCATTACGTCACTTAACAAGTTTACGTTATAGCACTAATAATTGAGACACTAGCTTGGATAATCCTAACCTTAAATCCTATAATTTACATAAATTAAAAGAAACGCAAAATAAAACAACTTATGTTAAACTCTTACAACGTCTACGGTTATCCCTTGGACTAACTCCAGCACCTCCTTCCGATATGATTTCATGCTGATGAGACTCAAGTGTCATAATGCACCTCAACCAAACTATAGGGTGGATGGACTACTGCACTACCATGCGCTACAGGCATGACCTCATACCACACGAACCTACACTTGTGCCTCGGGAACCAACAACAACTCATCCATTACGAACTCTATGGCTTGACAAGGTATTGTGACATTCAAATAAAATAATCGCAAGACCTTTGACAATCCTCAGCAACACGAAGCAACATTACTATAGATTCTCAAATTTTGACACCCCTAAAAATGTTTATTTACAACATAACGCAACATCGTATCATTTCCGTCGCACCTATAATGAATCTAAAGCTCTCTACCTAACGATTCTCTTATTAAGTAATGGGATCTATTTCCAAACATTTATTCTAAATGGCAATCTCGGTTACAATTCCTTTCTGACAAAATGAACCGGCTCGCTCGCCGGAACAGGTGGTCGCTCTACCTAGAAGGAAGACCCTTCTCGTTATCTTAGGGGCCGATGACCTGCGATGTTAGGCCCCTTAAAACAACGCTCCGAAACAGCTGGCTTTCCGTCAGTACTAGACGATCGCTTTAAATGGTAAACTACGGATTACACTTACGGGAATTGCATCTTTACACTGAACAAAATTTCGTGATAAATTAATATCTTAACTTGGGCAATCAACAAGTATAGGTTTAAACGTACGGAAGTGATACCCCACTCTACACATTACATTCGTTCTACAACCATTAAATCTACTATTGTATAACATTTCACATGCTATTTTCGCGGCTCTACCGATTATCCAACATAAAATGACATTTCGTCGCACATTTCTGACATTACCACGAAATAAAAAGGGTGACCAAAGTGCGTCACAGATAAATAAAATGGTGGCATACTGAAGTAAACAAATGCACTTTACAAAGGGCAGCTTACATACCTGGAAGTCGTAAGTGGCCTTACATCGGTACAGGCCCACCAGCCTCTCTTTTATCTAGCTATCCCAACAGGTAGTGGCTTTACAAAACATACTTTTCCTTTCATCAGGATTCCTATCCTATGACATATAAAAATATAAATGCCATTCACGTTTCTTCCTTGTGCGGACCGACGCGTTTGTCGAACCCCCGACCCGCACACGCAATACTTTATAGTACAACAACTAAATTTACTACTTCAGCTGCAGGATTTCGGCATTAGAATGACCGTCTGTTGCCTGTCCCTGAATTTGAATGATGATTCCACATTTGGATTTCCTTTTAACCTCTCTCCACTTGGAGATGGTGTTATAGCCACCTTCGGCCAAACCAACCTTTTTCAATGTTTCTCTGAAATGCATGGAGTCGCCTCGAATTCACTGGTCACAATGGGCAATCGCAAATGGCGCGGCATGGTTTTGTAAATATTTCTCCCACTCCCATGCTGTTTGTATTTACCGCCAAAAGTTTACTGGCACAGTTTTACCTCACAGAAAATGTAATTATGGCTGATTGTGAAATAACACATAATTGTTTAGTTTAGTAACGGTGCGGATGATAAGGATTAAGGGTTTCTCTTAACGAATTTGAGTCTTTAAATTAAGTCATAAGCTAGGCGCTAGAGTTTAACAGAGTTTAAACAAACGGGTGCGACTTTTCAGTAATTTTCCTTCTTGGGGCACTTAGCGGCATAAAATCTTTATCACTAACAACCTAATTGTTTCACTTACGCACTCCTGACGTTTACCACGGCGTTTCGTCGCCAATTCTCTTTAAAACGGAATTTCATCAGAAATAGTTCCGCGCCAAATTAGTTTGTATGCCTACGCCTTTTACACGTGTGGGTGACGTAATTTCTGTTGCGTGAGAATGAGAATATCCCATATGTTTTCCACGTGCCACCTCTGGTCAGAGATAAATGCAACTAGGGTCCCTCATGACCTGTCGCGCTGGAGTTAAATGGTGCCTCGTGTAATTAATTTAGGACTCGAGCTCCTTATGACTCAAAGGTTATGGGTTCAATATAGGATTGGTATCAGGAAGAGCATCCGGCCGTAAAACAAGGCCAAATCCACATGTGCGAGACAGTTCGCACCCGCGAACCCACAGATGTGGGGAGAACGGTAGAAAAAGATTATTATTTTATTAGTATTATTATTAATCAGGCTAATTATACTTGTTACTAAGAACGACTTGCGATATGTGGAAAGTACAGATCAACAATGCTTTACGTGTTACATTTTTTACGCTCTTCTGAAAACTTAACAATATGGACTGAACTCGTTTTGGGAACGAGCTCTTCGTATACGGTATGTATTATTACTGTTATTTTCCTGTTGGAAAATAGATCGATTAGTACACACTGATTAATCCGTAACATGAGTTCAGAGCTAAAATATGGCCTAGGTGGGAAGAAACTAACATGAATTTTAAGGGATTTCATTTAATTAAGCCGCCAATGGGCCATAGTTAGCTCCGTAGTACAGTAACTGCAGTAGCTTAGCCTAGTGGAATTTTTGTAGTGCCGTACTTCTTGAGCATGTAATTTCTTGCTCCCTCTAAACCCTCCCTTCTACAAACAATACCTGTATTTACCAGGCTTGTAGGCCGTGGTCCAGGAGCATATGAATGTCCCGACTTTTCACCGAAAAATACGTTCGACATTTTCAAGGGTTCCGAATGACTTAGATCGCTATGAAGCTCTCAGGTACCCTATCATCCGTATTGTGACCGTTCACAACGTCACCTATGGTATGTCATGATATCCAGGAGATGAAATATGCCGTTTTCCGCGTCATTCTGGGATAAAAACTGCCCAAGTTAGAATTTTTCTGCCCGCTCCAGGACTCGAGTTGCAATATCCAGAGTCGCGCGACCCAGCTCTAGTTGCTGGTAATTAGCAGCAAGGCGGTGCAAGAGCGCTTGTACTCGAAGCCCTCTCACTCCCACCGCAAGCGAGATGAAACGATACGCGTTATCACGTGACAAAGAATCTAGGTCACTAGCTGAGCCCAGAGAGTAGGTCCAACGTGAAAACTAACATTATACCCTGTTTTCCTCGCTTATTCACCACTGCCAACTTAACGCATTCAACTGTTTTATTTCTGTTAATTTTCATAAATCGCAAAATACCCAATGGATAATTAAGCGCAAACATTCATTTGAATCAGGGAATTTTACGCATAATTATGGGACCGAGAAGTGCTCTACTTAACTGACAGGGCAGTAACTGCGCTGTAAACAAGAGCGCGTCTTAATGACTAACAGATGTTGGGCCCTAACCGTGCCAAGGAACACAAGGAATCCCCTGTGCTCGTCATCATTCACCGCCAGAGATTAAAGGACGCTTTTAAGATTGCTTCAAAACCTACGAAGTTATTTTAATAACAGTCACTCAGTGGAGATGGGAATACAGGAGCTACATTTCGATACCCCGTTCGTCACTGTACGTTGCGTATTAACGGATCAATGTGTGAGAAAGGATTGCATTTTTCCCCCCACCCTCAGCATTCGGGTCTCTAGCGTAGCGCGCCTATATATTCATGAGCTGAGAAGGAGACACCATCCAGTGTATTCTCAATGTGACGCCAGCACGGTAGTATTTCGTGGTGGTTTGTGTATGAGTCGTTTGTGAAGAAATAATCTTGTAATTTGAGCAGTGTTATGCAGATTCATTAAACCCTGTGAACATCTGCGAAAATACCCACAATTTAACTAAGTTTTTTTTTTTTGCGAGTATAGTGTGTCGCTATTTAATATAGTGGGAGCAGCACGAAACCGAAATGACTGCTGTCCGTGTGTCGAAGAGGTCGTGCGTCGAGCCTCATATGTGCCGATACTAATACGGCTTAATTAACCACAATAGCCAGGTAACTCAGTGCGTGGAGTCGTGTGTGTGTGTCTCGACACAATTGAGAGATACAAAGAAAGTGCGTGAACGGCTCAGTGTCGGCATAATTAAGGGTAGTGTCACGTCTATAAAATCGATAATGCAGTTGAGAGCCTGACTTACGCATGACTAGGCGAGATAGAATATGCTTGAAGTGTGGTCGTGTGAGACGAGAAATTTTAATCCAGTAGTGGCCTAACCAGTGACATTCTTTATTCAGGACCTAGAATAGCTGCATGCTGTTTATAAAAGAATAGGTACATGAGGAGGGAGCAGTGTCGGGCTACAGAGACAATACCGGCATTGGGTTGGAATGCTCGTGCTATTGAGCAGATCCAACCATATATTCAAATTGTGGTGTGTGATAAACTAACGTATTCACTTGAGATAGTTTCCCCTCATTTACATGTCTACGTGAACGCCGGAGTGAACGCCGACGCCCATCTGAATGCCAGAATTTTGCCTGCATATTAGAGAGAACCAGACGCCTAGCTGTCTTCGCCTGGTGTAGCAGAGAACGTCGAGAACGTCATACCAGATCAAGCCGTCATGTTCGTGACCTGCCAGGAAGTCATCATGGGTCTTCACATCGCCGATGACGTGATGCAAGCAGTCTAAAATCCATGGAGTGCCTCCCTGTAAAGCTGTGAACGTGGTATCCAGAAGGCTGAGTACATTTCCAAGTATTTATTTCTTTGAAGGTCGTGTCCCATTGTAAATATGTAAATTTTTCACTTAGATATAACGTAGACTGCAAGCACGCCATTTCAGAGGGATAATAATTATAATTTCATTTTATTTGGGTCTTTTATAGAATACTTTCTTCATGGTTTGGGAACGACCATACTTTACTTCCATTTTTTTTACAAGGGTTTGATAATGCATGACGTAAATTTAAGGACCTCAGATTAATTATGTGTGAAGTACTGTCAAGTAAAAGGGCTTAAATATTCTACGTAAGCGACTCCAGTTATCATCTTTTTACAGCCAATAGGAGTCCTCAGAGATATCTCAGTAACTGATTTTTTTTGTACTTCACAAGCTCTTAGGAAATCCTCCTTACTAGAAATTAAAACTGCTGGAACAACGAATGGAGCATGAGATTGGGGTATATATCTTACATCGCTAATTAGTTCGCGAATGTGCAAGTTAACTTGGACCCTGATGGCAGGAGATCATCATTAGATCTGCATCGTGGTCGATGTACCGAGAGGAAATGAAATGGCTGAACAGGCTGTAGCCATAATATATATTGCGAAATGAAATGTGAAGTTCCCTTGGAATCTGTCATTAAGACACGCGAGGCGCATATCGCGATGTGAATATGTTGATTAGGCCGGATATAGGGCCGTGATTTGTGTGATGCCATTTATGGCCAGTATTGAAAGAAGTGAATAGATTATTTGCCGTGAAGTCATTGCCCGAGAAGGCTAGTGGACCGCTCTTTGAAAGTGTGGCACGGGTAGCTCCCAGCGGGAGTTTTATGAGCCCCTTTAAACGGGGGAGTGAAGGCGTTTCTTCAGTGAAATAGAACAGATACAAGTGGCGAGTTTCTTTTCCTTTCGATACAAAGATTACGCGTGTTAATTTAAAAAGAGCCAACGTCGCAGAGATTCCAAATGAGCATTAAATGAAGGATCCCTCCAATTTATTTCTTTTCACAGCGTATAGGGAATTCCAGGTCAGATATACCCTGTCTCAGAAGGTCCTGAGTTCATCGCAGGAGACAGTAAAGCCTCCTGTCACAAGCGGCAGGTGAAATAAGACCACCTGCGGCCCATCGTGTGTATGTGAAATGTATATATTCTTGTCCATTTGTTGCAGGTAGTGCTATAATACTTTGTTTATGATGTCTGGTATTGAAGTCGCTAAATGCTTGTCCATAGGTAACATCGTTGTGTAAATAATGTCCTGATATATGTGTTGATAAAAATCCTAATGAAATGGGCGTGTTTGTCATACTGCATATTTGGCAACGTTTAACTCAAAGTAGTGTTGTAACGCGACTTTCAAAGGATTGGGAGTGTAAATTGCCTGTTTCAGTTCATACGATACTAGCAAACTTATATCATAATTTGATGCAAATTGAATATATTAATTTTCGACAAACAAACAGGATTACAGCTGGGTATGCCTATGTTGAATAGATTTGTGTGTAAAGTGATTAGTGTAAATGTAAAGTGAAATAATTAGAGAGAAAACGCCTCTCTAAATCTGAGATAGTGTAAATAACCCAAGAGGGAGTGCCTTTCTTAAGTTGGAATATTTAAACGTATAATGAAGTGTAGAAAGGACTACCGAACATTTAAACGTCAAGATTACCCAAGTTACTATATGTAAGGTGTTTGTATGGCATACCCATGTAGATAATGTGTTTCACTAGTATAAGTAAAATTTTTATTATACAAGATATTGTCTCTCTTCTCATTAGTAATGAAATAGTATTCCTCTCATAATTAACTTTTCCCCCTACTATAGAGACTACTACTAAAGGACTTACCGCCCCATCGGACAGTCCACAGACCCGAAAATGCGATACCGACTCGGCTAGCGAACTATTCCAGTAGGGGAGGGTGAGGCTTCGACAAACCGGGCTGAGTTCGAAGCTCACCGATGGTGCTCCATTCTAACGTCATATTTATGAACAATGGTAACTGGTTTAGGTACAGATGCCTTGGAAAGGTTGCATAATGAGACACCTATCCCTCCAGTTTGGTTAAAATACCGATACCGGTGCTCTCCTGTCGCTCCTCTGTCGGTCTGTATGGAGGTGTGTGTATTTGTAAATTTAAAAAATGTTTTAGGAGTATTTTAATAGTTTTATGATGTGTTTAATGGTGATTGTAAAATGTTTTGCATGTGTGTAAAATTTTTGAGAGTAATTGAGGGGTGTGACGCTCGTATTGCTCGTTGACCAGGTTGGCACACCGAACAATACGATTCGGTGTTTGGTAGACCTGGGTTAAGAATTTTGAAAAGCAGCTTTGAAATTATCGTCACTTTGTGGTGCACCTCGCCTCGGTTACCTCCTATCTTTTGTAGTGCCGCAAGGTTTGAGGATGGAGTTTAGGATTATCGTATGAAGGCAGCGTTTTGGAAATTTGTCGAGGAAGTGATAGGATTCTTGGCGTGTAGTAAGAATAGTTACGTACTTAGCGGGAGTAGTATTCCTTCGTTTTGTAAAGGAGAGGGTCCTCTTGTACTTTGCGGGAATAGGATTTCTTGGTTGACTAGGGGGGTTGACTTGAAGTGACTTGGTAGGGGGATCCTTGGCTACAGGGTCTCGGCTACTCAATGCACCGAGGTGGGCCTGTTATTGGAGAGGGGGTGTTTTAAAATGTCTGATTAGGGCTCGATTTTCGGATTTTAAGGAGAGGATTTGGGTTTGGGAGTTTGAGGGCGAGGTACACCGGGTTGAAGGATCCGCCGCAAATCACGCCGATCCCGGTACATTTCCGATTGCGGGGGCACAGCGATCTTCACGATCGAACTAATAATATCCACGGAAATACCAGGAAGTGCACAGAGCGTGGGAGGTAATCAGCAGGAGACCCCCGGTCGCAACGTAGTCGAGGTGCGATCGTATCCGGTGCCCGTTGGCTTTAGTCCCTGTACACTTTTGGGAAGCTAGGTCATGGCTGCTCTTTGGCCAATGATTGAAACAGTGTGGAGCCCGGCGTTGGTCTACTGCCTTGGCAGAGACAGGCAACAGCTCGCCCATCGCTTTTTCAGGTCTACCACGGCCACCGGCTTTCGGGCTTGGAAACTAGGCTTCGTTGACCCGTTCATATTCTTCCTTACGGTTAAAGCTGTTGGTGTACTTCTGGATTTCAATGGCTTCTCTTTGGTGGGACCGTCATATGCTTCTGGACCACGGCCTAAAATCCCGGAAAATATAGACATTGTTTATAACGCTGGCCGTGAGAGCCTCAAATGCTATATAACCTCCCTTCTTCCTTTATTCTTTCGTACCATTCTCCTGGAATTAAAGCAAATAAATTGTAGAAAATTCATTTAAATGGCTGAGAGTAGGATTTTAATCCAGTCATTCTCTCAGTTGAGGAAACTGAGCCTATGCTCACTGTATTGCGGTTCCTTATACTACTTAATTGACGGGATAAGTGAGGATATAACCCAAGCCAAAAGAAGGCAAGGTGGTGTGAAAATGTGATGTTTTTCTGCAATTAACTCGGAAGTTTAAATTTCTCTCTCAGCTGTTATTTTTAAGGGTAGGTTGTAAGTGCAGTAAGATAGATTGATAAATATCCAAATTTGTATGAAGAGAAACACAGGGGAAATGTGCAGAAATCTGGGTAGTATTTAAGGCGATTAGCGCAACATTTGTATCTTTTATAAAGTATAACTAATGAACCTTGGGTACAAACAAAAATTGGAGCTTAAAGCCTCTTTCTTGTGTTTTATTTGTAACAAACCTGTTCTCTTGTAATATGCAAGCTATTCGATTTCATTGATTTAGCCCATACGTTGTCAGCTTACTGCAGTCTGTATCTCTTACTCTGCGAGTCTGTTAGTTTTACTTCCTTCTTCTCTATCGGCTCTTGGCTGAATAACACGAAGTAATCCTCAGACACCACGAGTCAGCTTTACAAATATCACACACGACCATTTATGATTGCAAGTGACTTTTCAATGGAGAACCGTTGTAGCAGCCATTATGCGGAACGCGATGACCACTGCTATTAGAGAACTGGAGCCGTATTATCAGAAATCAAAGGCAAGGGAATATCGATATAAAATAATTGATCAGACCTACACAAGAGTACGCAAGTAAAACAAGATGTGTACATTTGAAGGAACGTTATTCGATGTTCTGTTGTTACATCCGTTTCTGAAGAACTTGTCGTTTCATGACTGGAGTGTGGAATAGTAATGGTTCTAAGAAAATAATAATGATATAATTGCCGCTGGGATGTTGTTTACGCCAACATTGGTGCTCTATAATTTGTGCTATCGAAACTTCCAAAACGTAGGATTGCTACTCTGTTCACTTTAACACATGCATAATGCGAGATAGCATTTTCTGTCAGCAGGAAATTCACAAGGCAGATAGTGTCCGTTGAAAGTTAACATCCCAACAACCTGATGCGGTATTTGTCTGTTAGTTTGTATCCTCAAATTGTACAACAATAGAAATACATATCGGCCGCCAGGTAGACAGATTTCCAAGTGAATTAAGACAAACTCATAATGGAATGCGCTTACGTCACAATTAAGATGATGCTCTGTGGATGTAATTGGCATGCTAAGCCTACCTTCAATCACACTTGTAAATTTGCTAACGGAGATGGGGTAACCTTATTAATTACATAATAATCGCAAGTGAAATATCTTCCGTATCAATCTTCTCTTTCTTATTCTGCTACCGCTTTTCCCGTCCGACTCGTTGACTGAATGGTCAGCGTACTGGCCTTCGGTTCAAAGGGTCCCGGATTCGATTCCCGGCCAGGTCGGGGATTTTAATCTTCATTGGTTAATTCCAGTGGCCCGGGGGCTGGGTGTATGTGCTGTTCCCAACATTCCTGCAACTCACACACCACACATAACACTATCCTCCACCACAATAACACGCAGTTACCTACACATGGAAGATGCCGCCCACCCTCATCGGAGGGTCTACCTTACAAGGACTGCACTCGGCTAGAAATAGCCACACGAAATTATTATTATTAAACCACTTTTCCCCACACCTACGGGATCGCGGGTGCGGACTGTGTAGCACGGATGGATTTGGCCCTGTTTTTCTACCGGAAGCCCTTCCTGACGCCAACCCTATGTGGAGGGATGTATTCACTATTAGGGCCTACGTGTTTTTATGGTGGCTGGTGGTTTCGTGTGTTATCTGAATATGCAGAGGAGAGTGTTGGGACAAAATCATGAGAAAATATGCACTCCCAAAAGCATTTTATATATTCTCTCATAAAATGGACGTTTTCTCCGCCAATATCCTTTTGTTCTCACCTTATTTATAACATAATTCCTGCTCCATACGTCCATTGTAGCCATTTAAATTTGTTGTTGTTCTGCTACTCGATATTTCTGTCCAAAATGTGCCATTTAGGTCTGCTGTTATTTCTGTGTTCAGTGTCTATGTATCTGGACAAAATCATTGTATTCGGATTTTTTCTAATACAACTGCAAAACCATGGTGCAACAGCCCCGAAGGACCTTGGCTTACCAAGCTACTGCCGCTCAGCCTGGGGCCTCCAGATTACGAGGTGTCGTGTGGTCGGCACGACGAATCCTCTCGGCCGTTATTCTTGGCTTTCTAGACCATTTCTAATAGTGCACGGAAATATTACCTGACTAGTAATGAGACATGGAAGATCAGAATTTACTGTTCCTCCTCTTTGTCACAAAGGATTATTCGATAAGATTGACATTAACAACGATAAAACACAGGATATTAAAAATATTATTTGTCTTAACATCAGTTCGTATTGCGCATAATATCGAAACTTTTCTTTTCTACAACTTATGATGTATTTATAGATAGGACAATTATTAACGAATATTTAGACCTTCGCCTAAACTACTATTTCACCCAGCGCGAGCGTGAATGAAATTATATATAGCCTAGATTTTAGTGCCTTCTTCTTTGACCATAAATATCAGTTTTCATTAAATGCTATTCTGCCGTTTTCTCGTGATGCGCAGACTTGGCATGATAAATAGTTTAAAATTGCATTTTATTCTTTTTTAATTGTTTTGTTTTGCTTCAGGCTATGAAGCCTTCTCTTTTCCACTAAATCGGTTTAACAAATACATGAAGCTAATGTAGTTTACATGTGTTGGAAAAATTAAAATAAATAAAAATCATAGAACATAGGAATTATTATTATTATTATTATTATTATTATTATTATTATTATTATTATTATTATTATTATTATTATTATTATTATTATTACAGTTTTCTAGTGTACCAGAGAGGAAAAGAAGCGTGCGGGGTGAATGACTGGACAATACATAAACCAGAGTTTATATAATGCTAGCAAAATCTGAGAAAAAGTAATAATTTTCTTTCTCTTCCTATGGACTGATTTTTCCAAACAATAGCAACAATATAACAAGGAGAGTATTTGCTAAAAGGAGCTGAGAAGCTCGAAATATTAAAACTAGGGCGCTCGTAAGTTCATAAAAACTTACAGTAGAGGAGCTCTTTAGGTCAGAAAATCTTTTTGGATAGGAGAACTGCCATTACCATTGGCATAGTCAAAGACTTCTGGCCCGCAAGTCTCATAATTTTTGCACCTTGGGAAAATAGGCAAGCCTGTACAAAGCAGGAAAAGAAGCCATAGCTTCTAGAAGACTTTACATCAGGTGGGTCTCGAACCCTGGAGTTCAGTTTATATTACTTTACACACGCTCTTCTTGGGTCAGCAGATTACGTTAATGTTAAACGACTAAAACTTCCGGTAGCAAATGCTCTTTGCTTTAATTAATACTTTCGTTACACTTATTTTATGGGGAGGCACACTCGAAAAAGGATCGGAAGATCCATAAGTAAACAAGGGTAGAAGGCCTACACTACACGGTGACGAAAATAGGAGAAGAAAAAATGTTACACCCGAAGGACCGAGAACAAAAGGGAATGAAAACAGAAACTCAAGCACTCCAAAATTGAAGTTCAATTGTTAACTCGTTACTGGGCATAAGGCCCGATGACACAGAGGCTAAGCCATGCTATTAGGTGACTAAGCGTAGAACATGTAAAGGCCGGAAAGTTGATTGAGTTTTTCTAAATTTACAGTCACCAAAAAGAAATAGGAAGAAAGGGAACGAGGGTAAACACTCGTGCATCCTTACATTTATCAAGTCTTCACCGGGGATAGAGAGAAATATTAAAACTCGAAGACTGGTGATAGAAACATACATTTAGTTTAAGATAGAAAAGAGAAAACCTATATTAAAATTTTAGAAAGTCGGACGACCTTGTAGTTACATGCTAAAGGGGTACGCTGGAGTCTTCCTTATCTTTACACGCAAAGAGTTCACATATATAAAATTCTGCCATACCTTGTTATAGTCGTCTTCTCATGACGATCTGCCAGTCCCCCGCCCCCAGAATCTCTTCCTAGGAGGTCTCTTCTTCACGCAACACACTCTATAATCCACTACCGCAAGACTAAAAAATTTCTCACTCCTTTTACAGAGGACTGGCAGAGATTTCCAGAAGGAATTAAGTAAACTTAATACTGATATGTGGATAGGGTTTTGATATCACATGATATCATTGGCGAATCAGTTTAAACACAGGGATGATAACTGAAAAATGTTTAATAAACAGTTGAGATCGTAGCTGGAGTTTCCGAACTCTAAGTACCGCTTGAAAATTGATACTCGGGGCATCTGTCCCAAAAGATAAAAACTTATGCAATATGAGAGTTCAGTCATTAGGTCATAGATAACATCACAGTAGGAGATCGGCAGCAATTTTGAACTGACGGCGAGGCTTAATTTATGGCTCTATTATTATTACTATTATTATTATTATTACTATTATTATTATTATTATATTAAGCATGACAATAATCGTAATGATAACTGTAACAGTAATAATAGTTACAACTAGAAAATAAAATAAATATTTCTTATACTACTTTTTGAATGAGGAGGCCGACGTCAGGCTCCGTAACACATCAGGTACGGAGTTCTAGACCCGCGCAACGCTTCCTGTGAAGGAGCGGATGTACCATTTAGTGATGTGTGCAGGGATGGTGAGGATGTTCTTGTTTTGAAAGCAGGTGTTTAGCTGCCGAGTCCCTGAGAGCTTGGTAAACCTGTATGCTAGGTACCGACGTGTAAACGTACATACATAGTGAGTTGTGCGCAGTACACCCTGGGTATGAAGTTACCTTCTCATTTGCAGGGTTAGTATAGACAGTTGCATAAGATAAGGAGAGATATTTTGATGCGATTAGACACTGAAAATAAAACTAATGCAGAAATTGAGGGTTTTTTTTGTGGTCTGGTGGCTAACTGTGAATTATGGTATTTATACACATGTCATTAGTCAAATAGTCAAATGTACAGACACAACTGTTATTTTATTTATGCTGATGTGTACAGTATATTAGATTAAATATTGTGAGGTGGTGCTCATCGCAGTTACTTAGCCGATTTCGGGTTGTAATTTTTACCTGAAAAATACGTGGCATCGGGAAAGACATCATCCC
This sequence comes from Anabrus simplex, assembly GCF_040414725.1. NCBI lineage: Eukaryota > Metazoa > Arthropoda > Insecta > Orthoptera > Tettigoniidae > Anabrus > Anabrus simplex. Next base: position 1,256,993,616 of record NC_090265.1, read on the forward strand.
TTATCCAAAGGCCACATAAGTCAAAGTGGTTCCAGCCACCCCACATATGACGAGAATTATCTGAAGGAAGTTGTATCAGACTGATATTGTTTAGAGTTTTTCGCGTGTGAAACAATACAAACTGCAGGAAGACTATATTTCACAAAGACTTTGCAGTCTACAACAGATCACGGCTATCTTTACTTCGGGCAATGACATCATCTACCTTAATATTGTTTATATTCTTCAAGAGAGTCCGTGTCTGACCGTGTATTATTGCGAAGAATAGACTACTATTGCTACAGATAATAAATTGCATTCAACCTGAACTGGTCCAAATATTTATTTATTAGTCTGAAAATGATAAGATGCACTTATTTTTTTTTCAGCTTTATATGTGTACATTAACTGAATTTAGCGTCGTCATATTATTAAGTACCATTTTCTAAGCCACAGTAATTTTAATAACCATATACGTACCTTTGATCCTCCGTGACTCAGGCGGCAGCGCACCGGCCTCTCTCCGCTGGGTTCCGTGGTTCAAATCCCGGTCACTCCATGTGAGATTTGTGCTGGACAAAGCGGGACAAGTTTTTCTCCGGGTACTCCGGTTTTCCCTGTCATATTTCATTGCAGCAACACTCTCCAGTATCATTTCATTTCATCTGTCATTCGTTAATCATCGCCGCCCCAGAAGAGTGCGACAGGCTTCGGCAGCCGGCACAATTCCTATCCTCATCGCTGGGGCCTTCATTCATTCCATCCCTGACCCGGTCGAATGACTGGAAACAGGCTGTGGATTTTCATTTTCATACGTACGTTAGAGATGAAGCTTCCACGGTGTGTAGAATTTAGTTTATTTTCCGGGTTGAACCGTGTTGTTGTATTCTGTACGTTACGTTGAGTCTGCCGTCGTTTCGAATACATTGCAGTATTCATTGTCAAGGCGACTGAAGTACCCCTACTCGATCCGAGGTAATCAGTCTCCCAGGCAGAAATCACACTACAAGGGTGGTTCCTGACCTTGGTCTTTTATATCCTAGCCTTTCTGGCTTATTTAAGTCCCCTGGCTGTCTCGTGAGAATTCTGGAAAGTATGTGTCACACCCAGGTAGTCAGAAGCTAACGTAAATTAACCGTAAGAATTAAATAAAATGGCGTATGGCTTTTGGTGCCGGGAGCGTCGGAGGACATGTTTGGCTCGCCAGGTGCAAGTCTTTTGATTTGACGCCCTTAGACGACCTGCGCGTCGTGATGAGGATGAAATGATGATGGATACGACACATACATCCAGCCCCCGTGCCAGCGAAATTAACCAATGATGGTTAAAATTCCCGAACCTGCCGGGAATAGAACCCGGGACCCCTGTGACCAAAGGCCAGCACGCTAACCATTTAGCCATGGAGCCAGACAACCGTATGAAGTTACCTGCATTTACACCGTCTCAGAACTACCGAGACGCGCTCGGTTGTCCTGTAACTGAGTAAATCCGTACAATTAAGATGTTTCAAGAACCAATACGTGTGATAGCGGTGTAACAATGAGTGAGGCACTAGAACTTCCCATTTACGTGCTGCTCGATCTGCTCGATTCGCTCATTGTGATCAGACAGCATGCACGATTGAGTAGAATTATTTACAGTATTCAGTAAAGTTCAGCAAATTTTCGAATTTGGTTCCTCCAAACACTCGTCTATAAGTCATCAATGATCTGCATTTAGTACTGTCGCCCAGTGGCAGATTCTCTATCAGTTGTTTACTCAGCCTGTTCTTAAATGTTTTCATACTTGAAAATTTGATCAGTTATTCCAATCACTTATTCCTCTTACTATAAACGAACATTTGCTCCAATTTGTCCTCTTGAATTCCAACTTTATCTTCTACTCTTCTACTAATGTCATTCAGTACTCGAGCTGAAAGCTTTGAACGAGTCCAGACTAAGAAATATCGAACGAGATCCATCTCAGAAAATAATAAGTATGAGCGACTTACAGTTCTAGTAGTGTACCTACTGTCTCAGACATGTTTTGTCAGTTTATCTCTTGTTAATGATGATACGTTGACGATAAAGCAGCAACATGAGTTGAGGACTGTGCAGTCTAATTGATAGCTCGCGCTCGTTTGGTTACATTTACTGTAATTCAATTACTTTGGGCTTTAAACTGTCCAACGTTGACACGTTGATGTTCCAGGAATGAATGCACATACACACAATATTTTTCATTCTCTCTCCTGTACTGAATTTCACTAGTTCGTAACTACTTCTAATTGGATTTGTCCATTTTTAATTGCTGTGGAACCAGTTAAATGTAACATGGGAAATGACTTAATCATTCATCATTACAACTAAATGTTGTCGCTTAAATTCATATCGTCAATCGAATGCAGTGTGATATCCCGAGCAATCAAATCAGTATTTTGGCACTGTTCTCAGAATTTTCTATCCAATTTCAGTTTACTCTAATTACTCCACCCAATTTAATTAGCGTAATTAGTTTACACCCATCTCTGTCCTTTGTATTTAAAATATTCATGTCGTATTACATTTTGATTCAATATTAAAACATTAAAACTTGATGGCAAACATGTGATGTGTGTTTAAAATTACTCATTCACGTGGCTTTCAAATTATACGATAATATTGTTTTACATTTTGAAATAACTGATGTCACGAACTTTTGATCATTTTCTGTATAATTATGACGCAAATGGCCGTACTCGTTCGTTTTGCTTCTTTTCTCATAGCAGGCTGACTGGAATGGACGCTTCCTTCGGCTTTCCGGGAACGCCATACACTTGTATTTCTCTTGCATACAAAAATGTTGATTTTACGAATACCTAACACAATGTAGGGAATATTCATTTGGAAACTCGTGAATATCGTGGTCATTTGGGAACTGATGTGCTGCTCATAAGGTTGTGTAGTTCAAATCCGACATAATCGTTTGGCATTTAACATTGCTGAAATGCAGTATATATCAGGCTCTCTGGCGTTGAGTTTGTAACTGAACTTTTAACAGGCTTTTAGCTCGAATCCTGCCTAAAGCATGGATGTGTGTTGTTGTTCGCTGCATGCCTAATATGGCATATTATTAATCATTTCTAGTGATAGTACTCCTATTATATGAGCCTAAATGAGTGGCTCAGAGGGCAGAGCGCTGGTCTACTGAGCCCAGATTGGTGGATTAGATCACCTATTAGTCAATTTGTTCACCGGGCGAGTTGGCCGTGCGCGTAAAGGCGCGCGGCTGTGAGCTTGCATCCGGGAGATAGTAGGTTCGAAGGCAGCCCTGAAAATGGTTTTCCGTGGTTTCCCATTTTCACACCAGGCAAATGCTGGGGCTGTACCTTAATTAAGGCCACGGCCGCTTCCTTCCAACTCCTAGGCCTTTCCTATCCCATCGTCGCCATAAGACCTATCTGTGTCGGTGCGACGTAAAGCCCATAGCAAAAAAAAAAGTCAATTTGTTTTTGAAAGTGCCCCAATACGCTTGCCGTGTAAATAATTTAGAAGTGGTAGGTAAGAGAACTCTGGGACGAAATCTCGGCACCTCACAGTCTACAAAACCGTCAAAATAGCTATTGGGACGACATAAAACTCAGTTTATTTATTTAATTTATTTATTTATTTATTTATTTAATTTACCTGTTGCACTTATACGGAACCCATAATAACATTAAAATGAAAAACTGCAGATTACTAGCTTGTTACGGGGATATCGACCTAACTGCCCAAACCTTTTCTTTTTAACATTACGATATTTCGTGTAGATACATTCTATTGGCTCATTAATGTTCTTCTCTTAAGGACCAGTTTCGTGTACCCTGATGTCTTCCAGAACTGATAGTAGCCTATTTGAAGGAATGAATATTAATTACATTTTTAGGATCGCATTGCACTCGAAGTACACTTTCAACCGAGCGAGTTGGCCGTGCGGTTAGGGTCACGCAGCTGGGAGCTGTCATTCGGTAGTTAGTGTGTTCGAATCCCAATGTCGTATGACGTGAAGGTGGTTTTCTGTGGTTCCACTTTCACACCAGGCAAATGCATGGGCTGTACCTTTCTTAAGGCCACGGCCACGGCCGCTTCCTTCCCACTCTTAGCCATTTCCTGTTCCATTGTCGCCATAAGACCTATCTATATCGGTGCGACACAAAGCAAATTGTAAAAATAAAAAAATAAAATAAAAGTAAAAATCTCTAGCACTCATATACAGACTTGCACGTAGTAATTATCAGCAAAGGTATCAGTTCTTATTCCAACCAGTCGGCCAGGGAGTCAACTTGCGAATTTCATTTCTTTCACGCCTGTACTATTCCATGGGTCCGACAGCAAGCACGTCCCTAAATATACGTACTCCTTGGAGTTTAATAATAATAATAATAATAATAATAATAATAATAATAATAATAATAATAATAATAATAATAATAATAATAATAATAATTTATCCTAATCGGTGCGAAGGGAGGAAGGAAATCGTCATAAACGAATCTGCAACGAAGTGGCAATTTATCTAATGCGAAGATTTTAGGAACACACTTTTGCAATGCAAATAGCAATGTTCTGAACTAGAATGTTCAGCTAGAGAATGTTCCTGTTCTCATATAGAATTTCAAAATTGATTTGGGGTGTATGAGAGTAGGAACGCTTGCTGCATGACAAAAGCGAGATAAAAGCCCTGAACTTTATTTTGCTTATCGACAGGGGCTGTCAAGGCTCGGTACGAGTTTAGCTGCCAACACGCGTCGATTACGGGCTGTTCTCACCCTCTCCCCCACACTCACCCACACCTCGCACGAGTTTAGCCCACCATTCAATGGATTAACGACGCTGATGGGCTCTTAAGTGGACAGCTGTGCCAAGCACGACTCATGCGTACTGTTATCAACGTTACTTACTTCCATAATGGGCGAGAAATTAGTCAATTGTATGTCTAACAATTTCTTTCTTTTTTTTAGATTTGTGTAGTGAACATCATACATAAACTGTTTTCGACACAATGGCATACAGTATCTGATCGAAAGGATCAGCAAATTATTCGAAACTGTAGTCAGATACTGTGAGCAGTGTTGCCAACTTAGCGGATTTTCCGCTAAATTTGGGGTAATTAGAAGGCTGTCGGCGGAGAAATATATAATTTAGCGGACAGCGGATTTTTTGGCGGAATTCTAGATTTATTATAGCGGAATTTACTGTTTTATCTATTTCACGTTTTTTAATTTGTACTCCAGTCTGTCTCCGAGCTATTCCGTATTTCTTGTCAGGAGCTAGCAGTCACATGAGGAAAACGTGTTATTTGGATCTGATGTTATGAGATCAGGGTATCATAAATTTGTAATGCGTGGGGAAAGGTTACTTATCTCTCAGTTTCCGAATGACGACAGATAATGAAACTGTGAGAGAGTAGCATTTATATTTATGCTACGATGGAAGACCGTTTAATGAACTGGCCTGTTCTGTGTGTGGCCCTTGAGGTAGAGGATTCACCTAGTGCATATACAATAGAGACAATACGCGACACTTCCGGATTTTGCCTAGTTAAAATGGGAGACAAGTCGCAAGTGGCGCTCGTAGTGGCGTGACCTGAAAATTTGCGCCAAATTCAAATATCAAAGGAAATATATATACGGAAATGGATAAATAAATTACGTCTAGAAAGAAAGAGTTATTAAGATATTAACTTCCAAGTTGCTAAAGCAATTAGGGATAAATGAATGAAGAATTATTAAATAGGTTATTATTTATTTAAAGACTGAAATTAGACATATAATCAAGATGTGAAATGGACTACTGTGAAAGGGCTTGATCTTTCATTTATGCGTTACTTTTTTTAGCTTTAGCATTCCTGCCTGAACGTTCACGGCTAGATTTGTCTTTTTTCTCATTTAGAAGCATTGTATCATCACATTAAAACACTTGTCAACAAAATAATCGGCACATTCCTTACACACATGATTCAATGAATTTACATTTAAGAGCTGGACAATTTTCCATTTAACTTGAAGCCTACTAATAGAAAGAAAATCTATAAATTTATCTGAAAAATATTCAAAGCAATACTTGTCATAATGCCATTATATTAGTGTAAAGCAAATTTGCGTCATCATATTGTTTCAACAAAATATGTACATTTCTAAAATCACCCATATTTTCTCCGGTGCTTGACAACGCATTACGGCATTCCAAATGGGGTAACTTGGAACACAAGCAGCCACACACATGTGCATATGTATTATCCTGAATTAAATCAAGCCCACAGATCACACCTGCAACAACACATCGGTATTGAAGGTTAACTGCTGCACTATACAATAAAATAAGCTTATTATATTTTAAGCCAGTTAAAATGTGGGTCGCGCAGGTCAGAAGTTTAGGAAGTACTATAAAAATATCTTTGTAACTGGAAGAATATATATATGCAAACACACTATGTACTTACATTTTCTTGTCACGAAGGAAACGGAAGAAAGACCGCGAATCCTTCTGCACTTCATAGTTATTGCAGCCAAACACAGCACATTTATTTCCACTCATATTGAGAGGAGATATAAAGGAATGACACAAGCTACTATTTACTTATGTCAGCTTAATGCAAACGCATAAATAACGCCTAAAACTTCACAAACAAATACACGTGCTCTTATGACAGAATCAGTAACTCTCAGGTCATTCCGCTAGAGAGAGCTCTAATCGCTGTCCCTCGATATCTCGCAGAGTGTCGCGTATTGTCTCTACTGTATTTGCCTAGTTTGCACTCGGCAGTAAAACGCCTACAAATTTTAGCTCGCCGGCTCGCAGGCAGGGGGTTAATCCCAGTGAAACTCACAGATGGGCTGAGTGCAGACATTTAATTTTATTATTATTATTATTATTATTATTATTATTATTATTATTTATTATTATTATTATTATTATTATTATTATTATTATTATTATTATTATTATTATTATTATTAATGTTCATTATTTGAGATCGGATTTCTTGACGGAATTTTAGCGGGGTTTTTTAGTAGTATTTAGCGGATCTTGAAAATATAAGTTGGCAGCACTGACTGTGACGGACTTCCTAATAGTTAACTTGCTCTTAGCTCTTTTTGACTATAACTCTGTCATAGAGATGTTTTACGATGTGATTGAATGTTTCTAGAGGAATGACAGCCCTTTCTTCGCGAAGAAAAGACCACAACAGTTCATGATATGGGCCCTTAGTGTCTTGAGTGAGGTCAGCATTGTGTTTCATCCCCAGGGTGCTCCGTTGGATTCAGGTCAAAGTTCTCGAATGGCCAGACGATTTCCAGAAATTTATCGTCAACAAATCACCCCTTAATAAGCTGTCTCAGTGGATCAGTGGTAGTGTGTCCGACTCATGATCCCAAGTTCGCGGACTTAGTCGACTGACATAGTCGATTTATGAAGGGTGGTCAAGAATCTGAACACTCCATAAAATTGTTGTTGGCATAATGAAGATCTCTGGTGGCGCATTCAGTGTTACCCGAAAAAATTAAATTAACTCAGCCGTATTATCTATCCAGTAGAATTATGTTATCGTTGCTAGATGGCAACAATATCGGAATGTTGAAATTCGTAAGCAGGGCATTTGGATGGATGCCACCACTTCAGAATGTTTACAGCTGAGGTGATTATTATTATTATTATTATTATTATTATTATTATTATTATTATTATTATTATTATTACCCGCGTAAAGGGTGGAATGGGATACCTATTGTGTCAGGCAGATGTGGTTGTAGGAGGAGATGGGTGAGGAGGGAGTTGGTCCTTGACTAAGGTGTTATGTTATTTTCAATTAGGTTACGGGGCAAAGGACATGGCAAAATTAATATTACTTTGGGCAATTGAAGAAAACAAATAATAGGGGGACATCAATGATAAAACGTTGACATAATTACTTACAATATTGATATATAGGACAACCGGGCGAGTTGGCCGTGCGGTTAGGGGCGCGCGGCTGTGAGCTTGCATCCGGAAGATAGTGGGTTCGAACCCCACTGTCGGCAGCCCTGAAAATGGTTTTCCGTGGTTTCCCATTTTCAAACCAGGCAAAATGCTGGGACTGTACCTTAATTAAGGCCACGGCCGCTTCTCTCCTACTCCTAGGACTTTCCTATCCCTTCGTCGCCGTAAGACCTATCTGTGTCGGTGCGACGTAAAACAAATAGCAAAAAAAAAAAAAAAAAGAGAGAGAGAATAAAGATGTATAGGACATGAAATAAAAGTTTATTTTAAGATACACAAAGCATGAAGTTATTCTTTTAAACGAATTTTAGCTCGTCATACATGGTCAGTGATCTTCAGAACTTCTCGCAAACTGCTGATATATAACAACTGTAAATAATATATCTGTAATAAAATGACGTGGGTGTCCCTGGATGGTGTGAATTTACAGACAATGGACAAAAGCCATCTTCGAACTGCATTCCATATTTAGGCCTCTATTCACCGGCAAACTAATACCATCCCTTTTCATACGGCTCGCTTCTGCACTTTTTCCCTTTCTTTTTGTGTTATGCTTTTATTTCTGTAACATCTTCTGAACTTCGAAGTTGTTCAAGCTGAGTGACTCAGGCGGTGGAACACTGGCTTTCTGTTCCCAACTTGACAGGTTCGATCCGTTAGTATTTGAAGGTACTCAAATACACTGACTGACAGAGCAAATGCAACACCAAGAAGGAGTGGTTCGAAAGGGATGAAAGTTGGGGAAAAAACAGAGACGGCACGGACGAATAATTGATGTTTATTTCAAACCGATATGCAGGTTACACAATGCGCACGGCATCGACTCAGTAGGATGTAGGACCACCGCGAGCGGCGATGCACGCAGAAACACGTCGAGGTACAGAGTCAATAAGAGTGCGGATGGTGTCCTGAGGGATGGTTCTCCATTCTCTGTCAACCATTTGCCACAGTTGGTCGTCCGTACGAGGCTGGGGCAGAGTTTGCAAACGGCGTCCAATGAGATCCCACACGTGTTCGATTGGTGAGAGATCCGGAGAGTACGCTGGCCACGGAAGCATCTGTACACCTCGTAGAGCCTGTTGGGAGATGCGAGCAGTGTGTGGGCGGGCATTATCCTGCTGAAACAGAGCATTGGGCAGCCCCTGAAGGTACGGGAGTGCCACCGGCCGCAGCACATGCTGCACGTAGCGGTGGGCATTTAACGTGCCTTGAATACGCACTAGAGGTGACGTGGAATCATACGCAATAGCGCCCCAAACCATGATGCCGCGTTGTCTAGCGGTAGGGCGCTCCACAGTTACTGCCGGATTTGACCTTTCTCCACGCCGACGCCACAAACGTCTGCGGTGACTATCACTGACAGAACAGAAGCGTGACTCATCGGAGAACACGACGTTCCGCCATTCCCTCATCCAAGTCGCTCTAGCCCGGCACCATGCCAGGCGTGCACGTCTATGCTGTGGAGTCAATGGTAGTCTTCTGAGCGGACGCCGGGAGTGCAGGCCTCCTTCAACCAATCGACGGGAAATTGTTCTGGTCGATATTGGAACAGCCAGGGTGTCTTGCACATGCTGAAGAATGGCGGTTGACGTGGCATGCTGGGCTGCCACCGCTTGGCGGCGGATGCGCCGATCCTTGCGTGCTGACGTCACTCGGGCTGCGCCTGGACCCCTCGCACGTGCCACATGTCCCTGCGCCAACCATCTTCGCCACAGGCGCTGCACCGTGGACACATCCCTATGGGTATCGGCTGCGATTTGACGAAGCGACCAACCTGCCCTTCTCAGCCCGATCACCATACCCCTCGTAAAGTCGTCTGTCTGCTGGAAATGCCTCCGTTGACGGCGGCCTGGCATTCTTAGCTATACACGTGTCCTGTGGCACACGACAACACGTTCTACAATGACTGTCGGCTGAGAAATCACGGTACGAAGTGGGCCATTCGCCAACGCCGTGTCCCATTTATCGTTCGCTACGTGCGCAGCACAGCGGCGCATTTCACATCATGAGCATACCTCAGTGACGTCAGTCTACCCTGCAATTGGCATAAAGTTCTGACCACTCCTTCTTGGTGTTGCATTTGCTCTGTCAGTCAGTGTACGTCAGCCTCGTGTCGGTTAATTTACTAGTTCGTTAAATAATTCCTGCGGGACAACATTCTAGCACCTCGGCGTCTCCAAAAAACTATAAAAACGTAGTTAGTGGGACATAAAACCAGTAACATTATTCTTTTCCGTCTCACTAACTACTTTTAATGTTTCGGGGACGCCGAGGTGCCGGAATTTTGTCCCGCGGGAGTTCTTTTACGTGCCAGTAAATCTACTGACATGAGACTGAAGTATTTGAGCACCTTCAAACACCACTGGACTGAGCCAGGTTCAAACCTACCAAGTTGGGTCAGAAGGTCAGCGCCTCAACCGCCTGAGCCACTCAGCCCGGCAACATTGTTATTATTATTATTATTATTATTATTATTATTATTATTATTATTATTATTATTATTATTATTATTATTATTATTACGGAGATATTGTTGATCACAGAGGTGAAAGAAGGTGCGGGCATGAATGGGTTGATATACGAAATTCGAAAGATTGAAATAAAACTTTAAAATTGGCAGTTTTATTTCCTTTCTTAACCTTTTTAATTTTTCTTTTCAAATCTTAATACTTTGCCAAGTAATTAACAACCAGTTACAGAAATTTAGCTCGTTAGCTTGAAAAACACTTTTAGAGAGGTCTAGAATAAGCAGATAACAAATTTACAGGCTGAGCTTGAAGCTCCCAATTAGAATTTTTACCTGAGCACTACTGCTCCTTTCAATGAATATTCAAGGAGACGGATCTCCCAGTTTCTTTTTCACCACTAGTAAGAGCAACTTTGCTCTACAGATTTACACTTTCCAGGCCTATCAAAGGCGCATCCTACATTTAACAAAATAAAACAGTACTCATTGTATTAAATGCTCAGCAGTCTGATGTCTCAACATGAAATGAATGGAATAGAGTTTAACAGAGGTAACAAGTACCCACTCTACATGGCCTTTGGTAAAAACAAAAGGTTGAAGTTACTGGCCGCAAATCAAAATGGTTAGGAGGCGAACTCTTGCACTCCTTGAAATTTACCAAAAATGCTAACACCCTATTTGGGCTTATGGCCCGACGTTAGAGAGGTTAAGGCTATACTACGGAGGTGAATAGATGGAGAAAAATATTAAGTTACAGAAATTACTAGATAGACTCATAGTCACCTTATGATCAAGTTGAGAGGGAATACAAGAGGGTACCTCACTCTCTGTTCCCTGATTTCGGTTAAGTTCTTTGGACTTCTTCGAAATTTATATTAAAATTAGAAATTAACATTTTAGGAAATAGTTACATTACTGAAGATTTGCAACATTCCCCTGGGACAAGCTTTGAAAGACTATCACATGTTAAACAGGATCTGCCATTACCTTGAGCTGGTGGACCTCTCGAAGATGGATGAGGCGGCTCCCGCGTCCGTTGCGAACACACTCTAGACTGCAGCGATCACAAAGACAACCTGGTGCGAAATTTGCCAGCTTTTATAGCCGAGGGCAAAGTTCCAGAAAACTCTAGGCCAAGGCCCTGACACACCCCCAATTGTCATTGGATAATCAAATAAACATCAAAATATTATCATTGGTGAATAAATAAATGTACAAACTTTTTCATTGACCAACGCCTTAAGTTGGCGGGAAGAGGTAGAAGTGTTGATAACTTTTGAACATCCAAACACTAAACATTCCAGTTTAGGAAACCTTAACGCACAAAATTTATCTTGAATTTTAATAGACTAGTTCATCTTCACCCTACAGGGCGCGACTTAAGTTTATAATAACAATATCTCTTGAGAAATATCCGAACTTCTTGTACTAGTAGTTTCAAAGTTTATGTTGCAGATGGGCTTATTCATGGCGCTTAATTTAAATGCGCGGGGCGGTTGTTCCTCCGGTACAATTATTATTATTATTATTATTATTATTATTATTATTATTATTATTATTATTATTATTATTATTATTATTATTATTATTGAAAGTGAACTGGATATGTTACGTCGTTTAAACAAATGCTGTTACAACTTAAAGTAATATATTCCATTTGTGGACCAGCACAGGACACCTCACCGCATGTACGTTCTTCCATGAAGACCATATATTACCGATTTCCTCTTCGTTGTCATTCAGTTACTCAATTCATAAAATTTACAGCTCTACATTTCTATTCTTGACAATACTGAAAAGCAATATCGTCTCTAGTGGATGGCATAGAAAATGTTTTTTCTCCTCTACGTTGTTTGTAAACAATGGAAAAGTTGCCTCTTTCAACTGACTGTACTTGGAATACAATGGCAGAATGATTCGGTGCCAGTTACTTGACTATTATTGCTCGACCAACCTTAACAAATGACTTCATTAATTACAGGTTAATCACCACTGCTGTTGTATTATAAAAGCTTGTATTTCCCGTGATCGTTATACGCTTGGCCTTTCTCATGCTGACCGTTTTAATCGTAGTCATCTCCTCGTCGTTGATTTTTTTACGTTAGTTGCTACAAAGGTATCCATTATTTCCGCTCACACCGGCGCATAAGCCAAGACCCTGTCAACGGTCATCGTAACACGTAGTTTTGCCTGATGTTCCCATCACGGGAGTAGTTAGGTTGGGACACGCGTACCGACGAGAAGTGTGTTAACATGAACGTTGAGGGGTGTGGTAGACGAGTGACATCGTCGCTCTCTTCTCACCCAAGGCAGCGATTGTTTGAATTCCTGTAAATTCAAGTGCGTAAATTCAAATTCACGTTCCTGGAACTCAGATTTTACTTAAAACTAGAGCTACTATTGCTATGATCACTATATCATCGAAGAAATATAAGGTACATGTAAAAATCGATAGTTAAAATAACTATAATCATGAGGTTGTGGAGTCTACCCTCAAACCAGGATTACTGGGGAAGAGGGTGCTGAGGGAGAAAGGATTTTTGGAGGAGGTGGAAGAAGAGAGAGGATGAGGTTGAAATCAAGCAGTAATGGAATGAGCCTATTTTGTAATATGGTGGCGTAGCTGTGAGCTTGAATTCGGGAGATTCTGGGTTCGAATCCCACCGTCAGCAACCCTTAAAGATGGTTTTCCGTGGTTTCCGAGTTTCTTTGCAGTTAATTAAATATTTGATTTCCACTCAAAAAGTATTGATTTAAATGTACCTTAAATTAGAAGCGATATATTGCAATCAGTTTTGACATGATCTAAGATAATTCCATCCTTATTTATCCTTCTAAAATTTTACAGCAAATACGTCACTTTTACGTGTATTTGATTGTGTTTTAAGTGTTACGCTCGTGTTCGACAGACTGAAAAGTTTACATGTAGGGTTCGGAAGTTGATGACATAAAGAAGCAAATATTATCTAAAAACTAGCTAAATATGACCTAAAAAGAGTAAAGTATGACTTAAACATTTTAGGAATAGGTAGCAAGTACTAGAGAGTTACTAACATTTTACGTGTCAAAAAGTAATTAGCGATAATACAGCAGATACATTTAATCTTGCAAATTCGCAGAGCTACAGTGGGTAAATTAACACGTTATACATGCAGTATCATAACCCTGAGGAGCAGTTCTCAGTCTGTTTTCCTACAAGAAATAATGAAAAATGAAGTGTTGGCATGCTTTTTGTTATCTGACGGCGTACGTTGGTACGGCGTCTCTTTCTTGGAATCATGTCTTCTTAATCTGCTATCTACCTGTTTCTGGAAAAGAAATAAAAATACATTCACTACATTATTTTAAAATCCTATGTTTGAAAATCGACGTAGATAGCATGTACCTTGTTAAAAACAACGCCTGGATTTAAACCAAAAAATTCTGAAAATATAACCAAATATGACCTTATTTCACTGAAAGGAGCAAAACAAGAACAAAGCAACGATAATGGCCGAAATATGCATTTATATGCAACAGTAACCCATCATTCAGTTATTTTTCAGGTTCGGGTAAAATGACCTCAGGAATGAAATATGACTTTTCCTTAACATCCGAACCTTACTAACAAGTTATATGATCTGAGTCAACCCAGAAAAAGAATGACTTCATTCTTAACAAACAGTGTTAACGGTCACATCACACTAGCATAAAACTGCGAAAATACCGATCGTGGGTTGTCGAGGGGTCAGTAGCCATGTGTTCAAAGCTATCCGTCTGCACGCAGCTGCTATATTCTGGTGACTGGAGGTGGGAGTAAAAGTAAGGCGAGCCTGTCAACCTCCTTCAAATAAGGACTATCCAGCTGGAGTAAGTAGGCAGCATTAGTGGAGTTTGTGTATGCATTTATTGGGTCATCTTGAAATAAACGAGAGCGATGAAAGGAACTGTTTCATTCGTAACAATAATAATACATTATAATAAATTCATAATCAATAATAATAATACATTCTGCCTGAATGAGGACCACCCCCTGCGGATGGGGACAGTAGAACACCACCCACGATATCCCCTGCCTGTCGTAAAAGGCGGCTGAAAGGGGTCCCAGGGGCTGTTAATTTGGGAGCGTGGGTTGGTAACCACGAGACACTTAGCAGAGTCCTGGCATTGCTTTCACCACTTACATGTGCCAGGCTCCTCGTTTTCATCTATCCTATCCGACCTCCATTGGTCAACTCTTGTTATTTTCCGATCCTGACGCCATTAGGTTCCGAGTGCTAGGGAGTCCTTTTCACGCTGTTCGTGACCCTTGTCTTTGTTTGGCTGATATCTTCATTTTTCGAAGTGACGTATCTCTTCCATTTTTTCCCTCTCATTAGTGTTATATAGAGGCTGGTTGGCTAGTTGTACTTCTTCTTGAAACAATAATCGCCACCACCTGAATTAGGACCTATTTACTCCTTTTAAGGCTTTCCTCGTCCGGCCCCACGGTGCAGGGGGCAACGCCTCCGCCTGTTACCCGGCGGCCCCAGATTCGATTCCCGGCCGTGTCAGGGGTTTTAATTGTAACGATTAATATCCCTGGCCTGGGCAATGGGTGTTTGTGTCGTCCTCAATGTTCCTCTCCTCACATAGAACACTTTACACTTCTGCCATTCCACTTCACACGCAGGTTCATATCATATGGTGCCAGTAGGGGCAAAAGATCCACAAAAGTCGACTGCCCGAACAAATAGCATTTAAAGAAAAAGGCCTTCCTCTGAAAGTAAAGATGCAAACTAGGTAGAGTGATGGCGTGTAAGTACGAAATTTGTGAAGACCCTTCTGCCTAGGTCTGTCGTTTGATTCAGAAATACACTGAATACTGTTATTGATCGTACGGTATGTTGGAATCAAATGAAACCAAACACATTCATTAACATAGTCAAACATAGGTTTGTGATCAATAGGTTGATAGCGGCCATCGGGGCCCAAACATGTACACCTGAAGTGCGGTGAGAGTGGGGGCAGTTTGCATTAAGCAGTCTGCCCAACCGCTAAACTCGTGTCATTATCGCCTCTAATGGTAAATGCAAGTACCTTCTAGATCTCTACTTGAGAAATTCCGCGCCGAATACCTTGCAGAGCTCCACTGCGACAAGGGACCCAGTTCATACCTAGTGAGATAAGCAGGGTGAATTGGCTACGATATTCACCTCAAATAACTCCTGGAATCTTAAAGATATCGCGGTTCTGTTTTCACATTCAGCAATGTTACCAAGGGGCTCGTAAACAACTTGTAGTATCAATATCTGCTGAAATAGAAATTTTATACCTAGCCTTAATATTAAGGACGTTATAAATACAACGCAGTGATTATTTTGAAAATCGGACTAGTACTTCTCGAGAAAATGGAATGTATACAAATGTGCTTCATTTGATCGTGGTGGGCTGCCCTGTTCGATTGAATTACAACCCAGGAGGGGAAAAGACGTGCTACATATGAAACATAAGATTTTGAGAGTTCCTTCACGAACTTCAGACAGCTCTACTGTCCCTGCATGTACAGTATGATACATTTTAACATCTTTAATGTCGTCGTAGGTAAATAAAGAGCAGAGTTACTGTATTTCTTTAACTTTTATCAGACTTCTCTTAATTTCGTCCTCCTTTGGGCAACTCCATTCTTGTTGTAATGCTGTTAAGACTTATTTAAGGGAATATTTTAAGTACTATAATTTTCTATAAATTTCGTATGAATTCCTATTCAGTTAGGGTAGAAATTCAGTAAGTGCTGCCTAAGTTTTATAGCATTATAAAGGACCTGAAATAGTACAAATCTTATGTGAAGTATCTTGCAGAGGAGAGATATTTTCACTGCGACAGCCAGCGACCCACCCGCAACTCCCCAGAAGTGCATTTACTTTTATAACCTAATTTAATTTAGTACGCACCATTCTCCAATGCTGAAGCACGCACTAGCATTTCCAACATTCATGAGATCAATTAGGTGGTTACTTCAGTCTGCCATGATCAGTGTCCACTTTATTTTCAACATTCATGAAATAAATTGCATTCTTAGTTCAGTCTGCAATGATCAGTCTCCGGTTTATTTTCAATGTTCATGAATTCAGTTAGATAGTAAGCTTAGTCTGCGAGGACTTGTGATTAGCTTATTCTAGTGAAAAAGAAAATCCACACACTGTTTCCAGTCATTCGACCTAGTCAGGAATGGAATGAATTGAAGCCCCATCTAGCGGCGAGGATAAGAATTGTGCCGGCTGCCGAAACCTGTCGCACTCCTCTGGGGCAATGATTAATAAATGACAGATGAAATGAAATGATATTGGGGAGTGTTGCTGGATTGAAATATGACATGGGAAAACCGGAGTACCCGGAGAAAAACCTGTCTCGCCTTCGCTTTGTCCAGCACTAATCTCACGTGGAGTGACCGGGATTTGAACCACGGAACCCAGCGGTGAGAGGCCGGCGCGCTTGCCGCCTGAGCCATGGAGGTTCCCAGTTTATTCTAGTAAGAATGTATATTTGTGGATAATCATTATACAATCAGTTCAGTCTGCGATGATAGTGCGTCAGCTAAATTGTACTGTGTTGGTCATTAAAGTTAAGTGTTTGTGATAAAATTTTATTTCGGTTTATGATAGCACTGGTCATAGTTTTTGAGTAGCACATTTCTTCAATGGTCAAGATGATGCTTGTCATCACTGAAATAAATAACAAATCGTTCTCTATATGAGCGAGACGTGCATCCGTGTTCCTTACCAGGGTAGTGGTCTTGATTATTGTAATGAGTATGTTTTCTACATTTTGATGAAGACCATTTGTTTAATAAGTTCTCGTTAGTTGCTTTTTTTGCTATTGGCTTTACATCGCACCGTCACAGATATGTCTTGTGGCGACGATGGGACAGGAAAGGGATAGGACTGGCAAGGAAGCGGCCGTGGCCTTAATTAAGGTACAGCCCCGGCATTTGCCTGGTGTGAAAATGGGAAACCACGGAAAACCATCTTCAGGGCTGGCGATAGTGGGGTTCGAACCTACTATCTCCCGATTACTGGATACTGGCCGCACTTAAGCGACTGCAGCTATCGAGCTCGGTTCTCGTTAGTTGCTATTGATAACATGGTGATGATTATTACAACATTGTCCATCGACGTTACTCTCTTCAGTTCAGTTTGTTGGTACCGTTCATAAACGGTCGGATTAAATTAATTTGGTTATCATTCAGTGTAGTGATAAGATTAATTTTCAGCAATCTGTGGTTTTTGGTGTATTATAAACTAACATAACCTGAAAGTTATTTGTGTGTTAACTTAAATGTAAACTCAAGCTTTCAATTGCACTTTATAAATATTGCAGTTCAGTGGAACAGTATTCTATATAATTTTAAATAATTAATTAATAAAGTCAGTATATTTCTGGGTGTCTGGTTGTGACAAAACATGGTGCGATCATGTATTTTAATAGAGATATTAGGGATTCGATAACAGTGAATTTTGGAGCACCATACCTTGCCAAGGAGCAAGTTACGTGTGAATTAAATGTTGTTTTTTTCTTGAGTATAATTTTAAGTTCAAATATAACCTGAGGTTATAATAATTATTTGGGGATATTACGTCGTGTAATATTAATTATCAACTGACGCGTTTCTATCCTGCGACCAGGATCGTTTTCAGAGCGGTAACAAAACATAATGGCAACTGTCACTCCATAGTAACCAGACTCACGACAGAGAGACCCTGTTAGAAATATAGTTCATTCCAGGGCCTCCAGAGTCACGGAGAAAGATGTTGACGAGTTAACTATGGAGGGTAGCCATGTTCTACTCAGTATATAGCCACCAACTTTGTTAAAATTTTTGGGCGTTTATCAATTTCTATCGCCTCACGAATGATTCTAGGAATAAAATGTTATAAATGGCAGAAGTTGCATTGAAAATGATTTGATGGTCATTAATGTATGTATGGCATGTTCTTCCGCAGCAGACTTCTCTGGCTGGCAAAGACGTAAGTGCCTACGGTGTTCTTTAACCCTTGTTGCTACCTTCGTACATGTTTGGCCAACATAAACCGATCCAAAAGAGCAAGGGATCATATATATTCCAGCATAGTTTAAATCAATAGGATCTTTGACATATCTCGAACAATTGCCTATGATGATATTAGGGTTAAACTGGTCTTGATATTGTGCTTTCTGACAATATTGCCAATCCTATCCGTGACAGATTGTACGTATGACAAGAAGACCAGAATCAAAGGACGAGAATCACGTGACAATCTGTCTTTTGGCTTAGGATGTAGCACTTCGTCAATCTGTTTCCTTGAGTAGCCATTGCTCAGGAATATTCTGGTTAGGAACTCAAGTTCACCGTATAATTTAACCTCCTGACCAACCTCCATTGCTCGGCTGATAAGGGTGTTAAGCACAGCACGCTTTTGGCAAGGATGGTGATGAGAGGACCCATGAAGATATCTATCGGTATGGGTGGGTTTATGGTAAACCGAATGACTTGAAGTTCCATCTGATTTCCTAGAAACCAAAACATCCAAGAACGGCAAACATCCTCCACGTTCTGTCTCCATGGTAAATTTTAATGTTTGGATGTACGCTATTCAAGTGATCCAAAAATAAGGATAATT
The DNA here is from genome assembly GCF_040414725.1 of Anabrus simplex. Classification (NCBI taxonomy): domain Eukaryota; kingdom Metazoa; phylum Arthropoda; class Insecta; order Orthoptera; family Tettigoniidae; genus Anabrus; species Anabrus simplex. The sequence goes on from NC_090265.1 coordinate 1,257,012,659, forward strand.
CGTATTTACCGTGGCGCCAGATAACAAATGTGTCATCGACATATCTTAACCAGATGGAAGAATTGAGCGTGCAAGATTGAAGACAACACTCTTCAAAATCTTGCATATAGAAATTAGCGATGACTGGTGCCAATGGCGATCCCATGGCAACACCATCCATTCGTTCATATATTGTACCATGAAAACTGGAATATGTGGTGGTGAGGACAAGGTGAAACAGACTAACAATATCACCAGGAAATATTTTATCCAACGGAGACTAGGTGTCCATGATTAGAACCCTAGTGAACAGAAACATAATGTCAAAACTGACTAGAATATCACCGGGAGAAACATGCAAATTGGATAAAATGCCAATAAACTGCGATGAATTCCTGATGGATGCCCCATTACCTATGTACGGCTTGAGAGTTTATCCAATTATGGAACCCTCTATTCACAGTGGGGGATCCACAGAGATTTTGCTAATTTGTTGTTTTTTTTTTCACTTCTTTCAAGTTCTCTTATCGTATGGAAGTATTGTAATCTCAATAACTTTACCGTAATAATAATAATAATAATAATAATAATAATAATAATAATAATAATAATAATAATAATAATAATAATAATAATGAAAATGAAAACCTACAACCTGTTTTCCAGTCAGTGACCAGGTCAGAGGTGAATTTTTATGTTTTAAGAAGCCTTTCTCGTGGACTGTCGAGATTTCGTCTGAGGACGCAGAGCACAGTTCTCTGCGAAACGTAAAGAATTTCACCTTATTTTCCTGACACGGCATAAGCCCAAAAGCCTATACAGGACCATGTCTATAAGTACGGGCCGTGAAAACATCAATGACAACATCAATATAATAAATACCAATGTGTATCAAAGGAATTGCCGTTTCGGTTGAGAAATTTTAAAATTTATTTTTAAAATTAAAATTATAATTTTCGGGCCATATTATGTCATTTTTGCGTCATATTTCGTCACATTTGAGGTCATATTTGCTTGCTTATTTGGGCTACTTTTAGGTCTTAAACATCCGAGCCCTAGTGATGTAATACGAACTGTACAGTGTTAAGCCTGCGGAGCTGCTAATGACACACGCAGAGAGCTAGCGGAGGTAGCGTGATTCAGCGCACTCAATGTTCCCTTTCTATTTCATTTTTATTTCACTTCCATATCCAAACATTGACATTCTATTCATCGTCTAGAGCTGTGAGCGTCCGCTCAGTTCTGGTCCATAAAGATGGATTATAAAAGCTGTCGGTGTTTAATGCGAGAATGATGGATATGTGAACTCAGTATAGGAGTTCATGTAATTTACGTGCTTTTTCTGGCGAGACGTAGTGTTTACAATATACTATGTCTTCTGTAATGGGCTAGATATAATTTGTTACTACCGGGCGAGTTGTCGTGCGGTTAGGGGCGCGCAGCTGTAAGCTTGCTTCCGGGAGATAGTGGGTTCGAACCCCACTGTCGGCAGCCCTGAAGATGGTTTTGCGTGGTTTCCCATTTTCACATCAGGAAAATGCTGGGTCTGTAACTTAATTAAGGCTATGACAGCTTCCTTCCCATTCCTAGGCCTTTCCCATCCCATCGTCACTATAAGACGTAAAACAAATTGTAAAAAAAGTTATTTACTTCCATTGACCTGTTCCAGTCTCATCCTTGACTCTGCTGATATACGATTCCTTATGCATCGAGTCCTTGTTGTAAATGGTGTGAGAATGTCGCTCGTAGGATGGTTTTATGCGTGTATTTCTTTTTCTTTTTCTTTTTTTTTTTTTTTGCTACGGGCTTTATGTCGCACCGACACAGATAGGTCTTATGGCGACGATGGGATAGGAAGGGCCTAGGAGTTGGAAGGAAACGGCCGTGGCCTTAATTAATGTACAGCCCCAGCATTTGCCTGGTGTGAAAATGGGAAACCACGGAAAACCACCTTCAGGGCTGCCGACAATGGGATTCGAACCCACGACCTCCCGGATGCAAGCTCACAGCCGCGCGCCCCTAACCGCACGACAACTCGCCCGGTAGTAACAAATTATATCTAGCCCATTACAGAAGACATAGTATATTGTAAACACTACATCTCGCCAGAAAAAGCACGTAAATTACATGAACTCCTATACTGAGTTCACATATCCGTCATTCTCGTATTAAACACCGACAGCTTTTATAATCCATCTTTATGGACCAGAACTGAGCGGACGCTCACAGCTCTAGACGATGAATAGAATGTCAATGTTTGGATATGGAAGTGAAATAAAAATGAAATAGAAAGGGAACATTGAGTGCGCTGAATCACGCTACCTCTACGCGCACGACCAACTCGCCCGGTGCGTGTATTTCAGTGTGCTTGATAGACTGATACGTAATAGCAACTTTTGACTCGATGAGGAAAGTAACAGGAAACTACTTCATTCATTTCCCTAGTGTGCCACTTCATTGACGCATATGCCATCTATAACAGCTGATGGTGAAGCTGTTGAGGTTCAAACCAGCCTTCGAGCTGAATAAACAACATGTGTGAAATTTATACTCCCTTTCTGCAGGTAGATCCCATTCGATTTGTAAATGACACAAAGATTATCTCGGTGGAAAATTAATGCTTCAGTAATTCAATATTTATCGAAGATAGACATGCTTTACTCATTTTATTCTTTGTTAAGGCCTGGCAGGACCTGGCAATATCAAGAACTACGAAGGTATATCTGGCTGAGTCCTCCGCTTTCTGTACTGTTACGAAAGAGACCTGAACCGTTACGGCTAAAGATAAAAATCAAACTGATGCTTTCGGAATGTGGCGTTGGCGGAAGATGTTACGAGAAGCATGGATGAAGAGAACAACAAATATATCATTCATATAAGAATTATAGATCATTAAACGACTATCTTCCTGCAGTTAATTGTACACATTTTAAGGAGGGAAGGGCATAATTTGGAAACGACTCTTGTACAGGGCAAAGTGGAAGGCTGAAGACCTTTGCTGAACTGCCTTAAAGTATGAATGGGATTATTATTCTGCTGGAAGTTAACAAGCTGACCTTCGGGATAAATTATGTCCAGTGTCGCAATCAAGCAGAGACTCAAAAGCTGTTCATAAATATCGGTGTTACGAGTTCCCGGAATTCTTAGAATAATCCAGTGAACACCTGGCGCTACAGACGATGTGCCGCTGAATGATGTCACTATAACAAAGTTCTTTCCAAAGATTTTTCCAATAAAAAATGAGAGATGTTGGTGTCTTACACGTCCCGAATCTTAGCTATCATCATTACGGTTTCCCACTTCTTTCGAAACATTTCTTTTGAAGACTTTTGGTACAAGTCGGCGTTATCAACCTTTTTCCCGAGGACCTTCCTTTGAATTGACGTGCTGGACTGCTCGATAATTTCGGTTATTCCTCGTGATATGCACAACGTATTATAACTTCCTCTGTTTTATAATCTTAAGTAACTCTTTTTCTTTATTCATTCGGCTCAATACTTCCCTATTAATAGTATGGTCAAACCACAATATTCTGAATATAATATGCAGATATGGCTTGGTTTTATAGTTTATAATAAGTCATATTACGTAATAAGACAAATGAAGGAAACCGAGTAGGTGTTCCTAAAACGACGACATTTAATAAGGAGTTAACCTAGCGAGTTTGCTACGTTGTACGATCGTGTAGTTGCTGGCTTGCATTCGGGTGTTCTCTTTCCTTACAAACAAGTGTTGAAGCTGTACCTTGAGCGCATGCACACTACTTCCTCAGTCCCAGCTCTTTCACATTCCAGCGTCGTCAAAAACGGATTTATGTTATGATAAACTGCCTGCAAGAAGAATGAGGATATTTTTCTTTTTTAACTTAATATATTTCGCGAAATGATTGCGATAACTTCTGTGCCTGTATTCAGTATTGCTGATACGCAAGTTTATTTGTATGTTTTTTTATATCCTTTCTTCAGTAACTATTCACTGACGCATCTTAACTAGATAGAGAAACCGGTGTACGCTCTAGGTGGGAGGACGTGCGAGAGCCGGCTCGCAAGAACTAATGCTATCTGTTACTGTATTAAGCTGTTTACCTTCTTACACGGTGCTACATAGTGACTCTAGACCTTACGTTATTTATCCAGTGATAGCTAAAAATTGAAGGAAGACTGGCTTGTCGCTAGTTTCTTTATAGGGAGTCCAGTTGCAAGGTAGCCATTTGGTAAGTAGCCTACGTCCTTTTAATTCCACTATCTTGCGTTTTGTTAAGAAACATAAACATAGAAAAACGTACGGCGATTGACAATTATTTGACATACCATAAATAGCCGCTGTAATTTAGAATACACTCTTCATAAAAATTGATCAGATGTTTGCAAATAGCAGGTACGGTAGTTCATCTTTCAGGAGTTAGTGATCATTTCGTATGGCATGTTGGCAAGAAAATTATTCATAATCCCTTGGTTAGTTTTTCTTTTGCCTTACAAGTTTCCAGCCAGTGATATTCGTTCTCAGCTGAGACATTTGGTGATGGCCCATTGGGAAATGGAGTGGCAGGCCACCCGTTTTCCGAATAAGCTGAGAACGATTAAAGGAACTACGAAGGTATGGAGGACATCCCTTAGGGTTTCACGGAACGAAGCCTTGGTATTATGTCATCTTCGGACCGGCCACGGTATAGCAACGCACTTCTACTTACTCAAGGGAGAAGCTCCCCTGGTGTGTAGCTGCGGCGGTCATCTGACTGTAGTACACATCCTTAGGGAGTGCGTGGACCTGGCTGAGAACCATCTCCCTCATTCTACGCGGTGATGAGCAGTCAGCAGACCTCGTCATCCGTTTTATGAGGAATAGTGGCATGTTATAACGGTTTAAACATGAAGTTTCTATTTGTTTTAATTTTGTTAACCATGTTCGTATTTGTTATCTTTGTGTATTTATCTCCCGAATACTGGATACTAATCGCACTTAAGCGACTTCAGCTATCGAGCTCGGTACCCGTAAACAAGGGTCCTTCAAAACATGCTAGCATATCTACTGATGCGGGTCTTTATTATGTATGCGCTCTTATCATACTAAACGAATGCTCCTAGATTCGATTCGCATAGATTTATGCTTTGAGCGTAAAGACAAGAGCCTAACCTATGGCACTAGGCAGTCAATCTATGGCAGAGGAATTGTTTTCCATTGTTCCAGGAATTAACATCCCCGGATTATTTTGAAGCGGACATTTCTCGTGCACCTCAGCACGAACGATTACATATTCGAGATGTGTGTTTAATGGGAAATATCTGCTTGCTCTTGAACGATGTACTGAAGTGACTGTTGCGGATTCACTACGGGAGCATTGTTGTTGGCGCTGTTGTAGTACGCCATGGTCTGAGGCGACTGCTGCAGCTAGCTCTAAAGAACGAGGACAAATAGTCATTTCGTTACTCAAAGGCATAACTGTATGAGAATGCGATAGTTATGTAGCAATGGAGAGACTGACCCAGAATAAGTGCGGAGAATTGCATCAGACCAGCCTCACTCAAACCACGCAGCCACGCGCGCGCTTCTATTTTCAAAATGACGAAGAAACGATGTATAGTGTGATAGACTCGTGACCACTTTTACCAAGCGATAGATCGCGCGCCGTACTTCTAGGAATCTCTAATGTTAAACATCCGATTTTCAAAATTTTTACAATTTGCTTTACGTTGCACCGACACAGATAGGTATTTGGCGATGATGGGATAGGCAAGGGCAAGGAACGGGAAGGAATCGACTGTGGCCTTAATTAAGGGGTTCGAACACTCTATCTTCCATTGCAACCAAACAGCTACGTGACTCAAACCACGCAGCCACGCGCTCGCTTCTATTTTCAAAATGACGAAATTAACATTACGGCACATTAGCCTGTTGTAGTAATTAAAGTCATGCCTAAGATATTATCACATTTATCGCTTACTTATAATGTAATATTCTTCTAACCATATATTTATTCTAGCTCTAGTAGCAATGCGGTAAACATTAAAATAGAAAAAAAAAAGGAAATATGAACATTCAATGCTACATCAAAGTGAAATGGAAGGAACGATGATGCTGCGGTTTTCACAGCTTTCTGTGTACATATTCTGTGGCTTTATAAATGAAAGCCAAGGTAGAGCGACCCGATATGTTCGATAACCTTGGCTTTCATATTGCATCCTAGGGCTGTATACATTCTATAGCTTGCTTCCTTCGCTCTCACTCCACCACGCATAGCCTTTTTTATTTCGTTTTTCCGTTTCAAGCTTTTGAATAGGATAGGTACAGTAAGGAGATAGAACCCACCTTTGAAATATTTTGGTCAGAATCCCCATTTGGAGATGGATGGTAATACATTAAGAACGCATTTCTTCACTTCAGTTTTAGTACTGGCTAACCTTAGTGGTCACGAGAGCTACACCAAATTCCTCCAAGGAAATATGTTACTGCTTTTTTTAAATTCCTTTATTCTAAGTCTCCGAGGCAGCTATTCCAATCCTGGATTCTAATCATTAAAGTAATGCATACTGCTATCAACTTCGCAATAGCAAGGTTCTCGGCTTTTACACTGTGGAGCGCAAAGTGCTCATAACAAAGGATGTTACAACGCATCGAGAAAACCACAGAAAATTATCCTCGAGGATGTTGACAATGAAGTATGAACCCACTATCTTCCGAATGGAAGCTTACAGCAACACGACGCGTACCACCTTTCCAACTCGCTCAAGGTAGAGTTAATTAGAATAAGTACATTAACATAATTATATATAATGTGTTTTAGGTGAAGGAGTTTAATATCCCCGACGAATTCCCCACCCTCTAGACCAGAGGTGCTCACTATAGGCTTTTCGTCCCGCGGGCACACAGCAGATAAGTGGGCAGGCGAGCTTCAGCGACAGCAGCGTTGTAGTTACGTCACAGACCGTGAAGGTAAATGAACGGTGAACGTTCACTTGAGTATTAAGGGAATAGCGTCATTTTGACATAAATGTGTATTATATCTGGGGGTCATTTGAAATCAGCAATACAAATGTGTGACACGATATTATCGTGCAACCGTGCAGGCTGTGATGTGAAGTATTGGTGGATGGTCATGGCTGAGAGACATATAGAAGGCTCTTATCAAAAAGACCATATCTCATCGTACTTTTGGGTCCCGAGTTAGTGTTATCCTTTTGATGCATGTTAGAGTTGTGCAAAATGACCTCATTTATACAATGCTAAAATAATATTACATAAAAATACGCCGAATCTGAACGTACTATAGTCACAAGCTAACTTTTTTGTTACATTTAGGGAAAGGAGTTTTATGTAAATATATATATTTAGTTATTTTGTCATTAGTACATAAAATTAGTTTTTCCTAATTCCAATTTTTAAATTAAATGCAGACAGAAGGCCGGTCACGGTACCGAACCACTCAGCCCCGCTCCAATAATAGAATTGACCAAGTTTTCCTCGTTCTAGGTGAGATGAAATGATAACTTGTGAGTAGTACTGTGCTATTGTGTGTCCTCGTTTTGTGTTGTGGTGCTGTGAGGATTCGACCCCGCCTCACAGTCCGTGGTGACCTACCTGTTTGACGAATGATCGCCAAGCGAGTGCTAACGCAGAAACATAGCCCAGTACAACAGTACAGGAATAAGTTATGAGAAACCTTCCTATAACATATCAGGCACTCCCATATCCGCTTTCGGCACTGGTTACCTTGTCGCGGTCGTACCAAGACATCTCCGGTGCTAGACCAATGCCGCTCAAGAACCACTCCCCAGTACTTGGTCGCCTACAAGGCTCTCAAAGTGGAAATTTTAAATTTAATGAAGCCATCGACACCAGTAGGTAACCAGTGAACAAGTATTTTGATGTGCGGTGAAATAATTTTTAGTAAAAGTTAGTCTGGCAAACCCCATGTGGATGGCCAGCCATGCAAAAGCTCTTTCCTACGGAGCTATTTTGCATATCCCCTTCAAGTTATGGTAATATTGCTGCCACCTCTTATAACATTAAGGACGGACCGCATAGAGAATATTGTGCCACACCATTGTTGTTACACAAGGCAAGTTAAGACATTTCTTAATACCTAATGACCAGAGTTTTATTTATTCAAACTTTCCACGAACTTCACGCTTGGTAGAGGAGCGAAATAGATGATATGGCGAGCATCACACCTTGGATGCATTCAGCTCTGGAAAGAGAATCCTCTTTTGAAAGGAAATCCGTGTAGTATTCACATTCTTATTGCTGGACGTTTGATCACGAGCTTCCTAATGGCATTAGATAAGAATGATGATTATAAACAGAATATGGCTGAGCTCGGTATCACGAGAAACGAGATATTAGACTAAGCATTTTTCAAGAAAAGGATTATTGAGTTTGGGGGTTGCAGGGGAAAGATAAGAAGCAAAGGAAATCGGTCTGGACGGAGGAAAGGAGGAGATAACATAGTGAAAGAATGAAAGACAGGAAGGTAAGGAGAGGAAGGAAATAATAATGTTGCTTCACGTCGTCCATATCTGACCAAGATCGAAATAATAATAATAATAATTAACGAGCTAAGGCTATGGAGCCGAACTCTACATTCAGAAGACAAGTGGATTTGATCTCCACAGTTGACTGTCCTGAAAACGGTTTTCTATGGTTGCCCATTTTTACTTCCAGGCAAATGTCGGGAGAGTTCCTGTTTATTCCACGTCTTTGCCGAAATTCATTTACCATCATGCATTTCATCTTTATTAATCCCTTAACAGAGATCGGCGTCCGGAAAGGCATCTGGCCGTAAAAACATACCATATAATTTCATCTCACCTCATCCCCGATCCGTATCAGTAAACGGGACTGAGATGTAGACATACAATTTAGCAGGCCTTCCTGTAAATTTGCCCAACATGCCCCTTGTAACTCACACGTTGAACATTACGTGGTTTACACAGAATGTCAGAGATACGTGCCTTATATCCTGAAGTGGTTGAATTAATATCAAACGACAAAAATGTGTTCGTGAAAACCCCCAACAAGACCTAATTTGTTCAGAGCCAAACATCTTGATCTTGTTTTTCTGCCTAGGCTTATAATTACTCGTTGCGGGTTAGAAGTAGTATATTATGCTGACGTTAAAAAATCTGTGATAGATGAACTAAATAATGCTGGTGCTTCATCAATTGAAATTCTTCAGAACTAACTTAAGGGCACTTGATTATGAATTGTTTTATTTACAAATCTGAGTTTCTTGTGTCTCTCTAAAGCAATAAGAAACATCGAACATTTACTGACTGAGACAGGTAATGAGCAGTATGGTGGTGGTGGTGGTGGTGGTGGTGGTGGTGGTCTTTTTAAACAAAAAAGTACAACTGGGTAATCATCCTCTGTGGACGAATTAAGTGGGAACAAAAATAAAATAAAATTATTCATTCAACAAAGACATTTTAAAATGAATGTTAAAATTAAACAAAAAAAATGTTTTATTAAGCCGAAAAGGACACTCACATCAAAAGGGAACGTATCCTCTTGATTTAATCTACTCACACACACAAAGCGAATGGCGACATCAGCAGTAGTCACGTCATCGGCTAGTGTGAGTTGGAGTGTCTCCTGGAGGCCGAGGTACCGACTTTGGCCAGAAAGGTCCACGCATACTGTGAGGGTGAATTGGATGGCATTGGGAAAAACATAATTCATTGAAAGGGCCACAGAGTAGAAGCTGTTAATCAGAAATTTGCAGATTAATCTCAGACTACGTGTAAAGTAGCCAAGTTTTGGAAGGGCGCGAAGACGTTGGTGGTATTTATAATTGTGTCAGTGGAAGTCCTTTGATGAAATTTGCAAGACTATCTTCTTGTGACGTAAATGGTGCTTGTCCCGGTATTGTGCATTGTTCCAAGACAACCGACATCGGATTATGATGGAAAACTTGGAGAAAATCTTTGTTTACTGCAACAGCCAGCTTAGTTTTATTTTATTATTTTTCCAGTGGGCGGAAATCGAGTTAATTTTAAAAATAGGTTCGTACACCACTGTCGGCAGCCCTGAAGATGGTTTTCCGTGGTTTTTCATTTTTACACCAGGCTGTACCTTAATTAAGGCTACGGCCGCTTCCTTCCCATTCCTAGGCCTTTCCTGTGCCATCGTCGCAATAAGACCTATCTGTGTCGGTGCGACGTAAAGCAACTAGCAAAAAAAAAGAAACGAGTAATTGATATTCTGTTTGCGTATATTGACCGGATACAACAAAGAGTTTACCTGTACCGCAAAGTGTTTTTGTACTCCACTCGCCTCGTATGGATAGATTTACGGGCACCAAGACGTCTTCTAGAACCGTAAAAGTAATCCGTGAAGCATACAATTATTATTATTATTATTATTATTATTATTATTATTATTATTATTATTATTATTATTATTATTATTATTATCTCAGAAGAATTCAAAAATTAAAGATTGAATCATCATAGGCAGTTAAAATTAACTGAATATGAAGACTGGGTAATTTTTGCTTGATTATAATAGGTCATAGAAATAAAACAATTGAAGAAGGTCCGTTGGTCCGAATATTCCATGTTATTACTTTAGTATCTTGGCATATGTCATAGTCAAGTTTCTTTTCACTTTTAAAATTATTAATAAAATGCCACGTTTTCTCATTTGCAGTACTGAACATGAGATAGTTGCTCTCTTTCACTTCCCTAGATAATCAGTTCTATACCGGACGATTTCGGTGGCATTTTGTGTTCAAAGGCTACAATTCCGGATCGCTGGATTCCGGGACGTTAAGGAACTCTTATAAGGCAAAATTCTGGCATTTTACCTCTCTTAGAATATACAGAAAATATCGACGTTACAAAAATTGCATTAGAATCAAAATGGTCAGCACTCTTCTGTTGATGGCTGAGTGAGCCCTCAGAGTCACGCATTTCTAAAACACTCCTCCTCCTGACAGGGAATCGAAATTATGTTCTTCTAGATAGACTAAGCATGTCTTTACAGCTGAACACGTTCCTTGAAAGGATATTATAATAGCTAAGTGGTTTATCCAAAGCTGAGCCTTGGGACCTTGTTTCCAGCGTAACCAAGGCCACTTGTACGGTACCCTGTGCCGGAGTTGACTTGCTGCAGGGCGATCAGTTCATTTTTTTCATTTTCATTTCTAGGTAACAGCTAGTAGATATCCATCAAGTGATGACCACGCCCACTGCTGCTTAGCGTCAGAGATTATACGGTATCGGTATTTCAATATGACTACGCTGTTGGCACTTACAAGATATATAATTTATTAGTATATAATAATAATAGTTTGGCTGCGCTGTTATGGTCGCGTATCTGTAAGCTTGCATTCAGCAGATGGTGGGTTCGAACCCCACCGTCGGCAGCCTGAAAATGTTTTCGCGTGGTTTCCCATTGTCATACCAGGCAAATGCTGGGGTTGCATCTTAATTAAGGCCACGTTTGCTACCTTCCCAATCCTATCACTTTCCCGTCCTAGCGGAAAACCATCGATGGGTTAGTGTGACGTTAAATCACTAGCAAGTAATAATAATGCCATTGTTTTTACGCCACACTAACTATTTTTCGGGTTTTGGAGACTCCAAAAGGTATATCAAGACACTGTGAGCTTAAATGACTTTTGTGAACTCGTAGCATTTGAGTTATCATTTAAACTCAAATATTTGAAATTCATATTAAAAATTGAATAATATCAACTGAAAGGTGTTGCTGTTATCCTAAAATAAAGCAATGTGTTTTACGGGGTATAAGTTACATTACCGCATGTTTTGTTTTACAAGTTGCTTTACGTCGCACCGACACAGATAGGTCTTATGGCGACGATGGGACAGGATAGTGGAAGCAATGGGATGGAAGCGGCGATGGCCTTAAGGTACAGCCCCAGCATTTTCCTGATGTGAAAATGGGAAACCACGGAAAGCCATCCTAATGGCTGCTGACAGTGGGTTTCGAACCCACTATCTGCCTAATACTGGATACTGGCCGCACTTAAGGGACTGCAGCAATCGAGCTCAGTGTACCGCAAATGTTGTCCGGCTCCATGGCTAAATGGTTAGCATGCTGGCCTTTGGTCACCGGCGTCCCGAGTTTGATTCCCGGCAGGGTCGGGAATTTTAACCATAATTGGTTAATTCCCCTGGTACGGGGACTGAGTGTATGTCACGTCTTCATCATCATCATCATCATCATCATCATCATCATCATCATCATCATCATCATCATCACCACCACGACGCGCAGGTTGCCTAGGGAGTCAAATCAAAAGACCTGCACCTGGCGAGCCGAAGTCCTCGGACACATCCCGGCACTAAAAGCCATACGCCATTTCATTTCACCGCAAATGTTAAACTTATCGCTTTTTCGTCGGCAATATCAAAGATCAATTCCTGCCTTTCGAGGGGCATTTTTAGCGCAGTTGTAGTTGTTGACTTCCCATCCTGGCAATCGAGGTTTGAATCCCAGTGGCTACTGACTGGGAGATTTCACTCCAAAAGAATCGTGGGGTCATGAAGGGCATCCGATCAAATCAAAAAATTAGCGAAGGTGTTTTAAGCACCTGCAGAAACACTGGAATAAACTAAAGGAAGTTATTTTAGGATATAAATTAAATATTTTTCCTGACTTTTTCCCAATTTATTGGCGTCGGTGCTTGATGTGAATTTGGTCTAGTTTTACGGTCGGGTGCCTATCCTTTATAGGAGGATGTGTTCAATATTACTAGTTTCTATGATGGTTGGCAGTATGCTATGTTGCATGTATATTATGATCAATACATTAATACGAACACAAACAGCAACTTTCCGAGTAAAAAGGAGTTAACCATACGCAGTTGAAATCCTCGGTGCGGCGGGAATTGAACCCAGGGCCCTCTGAACTGAAAGCCAGTACGCTGACCGCTCAGCCAAGGAGGGTGAGTAGGATATGAAGTAAATATTAGTGATTAATTGATGTTCATTAATGATTGTAAAAATACACCATGATATCCGAAAAGAAATAAAAAGAAAGAAAGAAAGAAAGAAAAACGATAAATAAAAACATTTACACTCTTTTTATTAAAGATGTTTGAAAATACTCCAATTTCTCCTCTTAGGCTGTGTAAAGAGACCTGTAAACTTGGGTTCATTTGCTTCTATTTAATGACTTGTTACGGGCCTGTTTCTACTTGCCCCGCTCGCCTTGAAAACACGTTACCCGTTCCTCATCTCAGCTCTGCTTTGCATCTCTTGAAAGTGAGTGTAATGCGATTTGAATGTAAGCACGAGAGAATTCCTCACCCGTACACGAATATCCCCCACATTCTCTTTGTATGAATGTAATAACTTACTCCTACGAGTTAATAACTGTAGACTAAGTGATTTCGTCCAAATTAGAGGTGCTCTGCTTTAAATACGTGACTCATGCCCGACATATACAGCGAATTGAATTTGGGTTCTTTTAAGGATTATTATTTAGTCTTCATGTACATCTGTACAATATATGGGCCGAAAAGTAAATTATTGATACAAGAAGTTGCGCTGTAAGCAAGATTTTTCATAACAAACATGTAATTAACTCGTATTCGACGAAAAGGATGGTATAAAAGCATATTTCGGTCATATTATAATTGTTTTGCATTATCTCAAAAAATTAATCACATGTTGATCAAGTGAGTTGGGTTAGGGCCACACAGCTCTGAGCTTTCATTCGGCAAATAGTGGGTTCGAACCCTACTGTCGGCAACATTGAAGGTGGTTTTCCGTTGTTTCACATTTTCATACCAGGCAAATGCTGGGGCTGTACCTTAATTAAGGCCTCGGTCGCTTCTTTTCCATTCCTAGCCCTTTCCTATCCCCATCGTCGTCTTAGCTGTGTCCGTGCGACGTAAAGCAAATTTTCTTCACATGTTTTGCGCTGATAATGCCAAGTGATTTTGTTTGTGTTTGGAATTCCTTCCCTTAGAAGTGTGTCATTATTAAAGACCGGGCGAGTTGGCCGTGCGGTTAGGGGCGCGCAGCTGTGAGCTCGCACCCGGGAGATAGTGGGTTCGAATCCCACTGTCGGCAGCACTGAATATGGTTTTCCGTGGTTTCCCATTTTCACACCAGGCAAATGCTGGGGCTGTACCTTAAGTTTTTTTGTTTTGCTACTTGTTTTACGTCGCACTGACACAGATAGGTCTTATGGCGACGATGGGACAGGGAAAGGCTACGAGTGGGAAGGAAGCGGTCGTGGCCTTAATTAAGATACAGCCCCAGCATTTGCCTGGTGTAAAAATGGGAAACCACGGAAAACCATCTTCAGGGCTGCCGACAGTGGGGATCGAACCTACTATCTCCCGAATACTGGACACTGGCCGCACTTAAGCGACTGCAACTAACGAGCTCGGTTGTACCTTAATTAAGGCAAAGGCCGCTTCCTTCACATTCCTAGGCCTTTCCTCTCCCATCGTCGCCATAAGAAATATCTGTGTCGGTGCGACGTTAAGCAAAGAGCAAAAAAGAAAAGAAGATTAAATAAAGTTCGCAGTAACGGGTTTCACGAGCAGTAAGTTGCCAAAATAGATAGGAAAAAAATATTTGAGGAATGAGGCCAGTTTTCTGCTATCTCAATAAAATAGTTTTCTAAGCAATTTTTTTTCAGTATTTAATTTATTTTGCCTCATTTCACCAAATGTTTGTCATTCTTCAGTATTTTTAGGACATATGTGCAGGCGTATTTCCACAGTTATTAGGCTATAGAAGTCGAGACTTAATAATCACCAACTTCGTGATGACAGAGCGAGTTGGCTGTGCGATTCGGGCCGTATAGCTGTTAACTTTCATTCGGGAGATGCTGCGTTCCAACTCCATTGTCGGCAGACGTGATGGTTTTCGTTAGTTCCTTATTTTCATCCCAGGAAAATGCTGGGTCACGGTCATCGTCTCTTCCCTCCCACTTCTAGCCTTGTCCTATTCCGTCGTCGCTATAAGACCTGCCTAGTCGGGGCAACATAAAAGCAATAGCATACTGAGCATCGATCCCAGGTAACTGGCGAAAGGCCAGAAAGAAGAATAAGAAGATGCAAAGCAATAACCGCGAACGCTGTAGATATTTCGCGACTTGCGAGCGCGATGAGAACTGTGCTTACTATAGTAATCATTTTAACGGGAAGTTCAACGAGGTTATTATTCCCTCTTATCTCAAGCAATAGGAGAAACTGGAAGAGATCAAACCGTCTTAGAAAGAGCAAGAGAATACAAAGGGTTGTGGAAGATGTGAAAATGGTATTCTCTTCGACTCGCAAATCTAATTTGGTCGGTGTCTGTAGAGAAAATGAGCTGACCAAGGGAATTCGGATTGGAAATATGATAGTGAAGATTCTATCTTGCTCATGTTGGGATCTCATCATCTCCCTAACGCTGTCGAAGTTGAAATCCTTGATTTTGTTTCGTGCAACTGAACATAACAACAGCATTAAAACAAAGACCTATGGAGTGTCGTGGATACGTTCAAGGGGCAATAACACGCAGTTGCTCAGTTTCCATGTTGTAGAAGTGGTCTTCCAGTAACAACCAAGAAATAACTTTGAGGCGGTATGGGGAAGTCTGCTCAAAATTGGGGTTACTGACTCGGAAGTGGCGGTTTTAGGGTTCTGTGGTTACTGAAGGGGAGATTGTTCTGTTCCGTACGTGTCCTATTTAATACAGTGTTACGGGTGAATGTGCCATTCAAATGATCACAGAGAATAACTATAATTTACAAACTTTAATACAATTTGTACGATTCTATCCGATATGGAATAACAATGGAATGTGCATGAGGACCAAACTCCGCATCCATCGAAGCAATGTCAAGTCAGTACTGCCATATGAGTAAGAGAAATGGAACGTAACCAAAGTGATCACATCCGAGCAGAAAATCTTCCTCAACCGCTGTTTGCGAAGATTTTGGACGTCTGCTGGTCAGAGCCATGAACTCATGACAAGGCACAAAAATCGAGATTACCATAAAGGGTCAAGTGACGAAAGTGAAATTGGGTTGCACTTACTCTAAGTGTAAGGTAGGAAAATGAAACCAGAGACTGGAACCCTTAAGGGAAATTGGAAGCAAGGTAGACCCAGGTACTCCTGACGAAGATCAGTACACACTGAGGCATTGGAAGAGGGAAAGATCTGGAATGAAGTAGAGGTTGGTCGCCAGTACTGTGCTTCACGAGGGATGAATTGTTTTAAGTAATACAGCTGCGTAGTCGTGGCAGATCACTGTCACTTGATTTAAGGCGTAGCATCTTGTTAGGTTGAATAATTCACTGAACCCGTTATCAATAAGAAGCCTCTTATTTTCCAAATTACTGTTTTCGTGAAGGTAAAGTCAGGAAGGATACTGCTGATTATTGGGATTTTTCACTTATGCCATAATCCTACCTAGCCGGGTAGGTAATTCTGACGAGTGAACCAGCAAATGCTTCTAAATATTATCCCTAGACGCGCTACAAGTGTTGAGGCCAACGCTGCAGGCTCCCGTAGCTGTCTCATTCGTTGTGCAGTTGTACTTTTGGTCATATGCGATCACTTATTGAGTCCACTTTCCATACGCATACCTTTTCTGTGGGCTTTTACCCTCTTGTTAATTATTCTTGTGAAGTATGCCAAAATTCGTCGATTTTCTGTCACAAAACCTCCAATAACATTTTATTCACAATCGCATTTTAATCTTATCTTATTCACAAGTTAGAAGTAACAGACATGAAAGTAGCAAGAATGATTGCTGGTACAAACAGGTGGGAACAATGGCAGGAGGGTACTCGGAATGAGGAAATAAAGGCTAATTTAGGAATGAACTAGATGGATGAAGCTGTACGCATAAACCGGCTTCGGTGGTGGGGTCATGTGAGGCGAATGGAGGAGGATAGGTTACCTAGGAGAATAATGGACTCTGCTATGGAGGGTAAGAGAAGTAGAGGTAGCCCAAGACGACGATGGTTAGACTCGGTTTCTAACGATTTAAAGATAAGAGGTATAGAACTAAATGAGGCCACAACACTAGTTGCAAATCGAGGATTGTGGCGACGTTTAGTAAATTCTCAGAGGCTTGCAGACTGAACGCTGAAAGGCATAACAGTCTATAATGATAATGTATGTATGTATGTCGCATTTTAATTTTTATGGTGTTTCATTATATAACTTTTCGGGACAAAACAGATTACACCTTCGCGACATCTATAATCAAGTAAGTTATTTTTCGAGTGCGAAATTTTGTGTCCATCTTGTGTTGCGCCATGTGCTTTAGGAGATCTACTTCTACTTTAAAATAATATAGAAGCCGTTATCAAAATTTTTCCGTTTGAGGGCGTTGCTGCAGCGGACGCGCGACTCCGATGCGGGATATTAGCACGGACATGTAGGCAAAGGGATTAGTGTGGCAGTCGTGTCGTGCCGAGGAGCATGCGTTAAATGTGGCGACGTTATTACCGAATGCGTCCAAACAGGACCAACGTGCTGTTATTCTGTTCTTGGCTGCCGAAGGACAAACACGGATAGACATCCATCGGAGAATGAAGACTGTGTAAAAACCACCGTTGTGGAATGGTGCATCAAATTCCGTGCAGTTCGCGTTTCGAAACAAGACGCCGGTCGATCTTGGAGACCAGCCTCATCCATTACGCCAACTCAAGTGGGACACACTCGAACACCCGCCCTGTAGTCCTGATCTCTCCACATGCGATTATCACGCCTTCGGTCCCCTCAAAACGGCCTGGAAGTGTTGACGCTTCCTGTCTGACTTGGACATGCAGCAGGCGGTTACGACTTCTTCACGCAGCAGGACACGGTGTTTTACCGCACCGGGACCGTCGATGGAATGCTCACGGCTATTTTGCCTGATTGGCATCCCTATTCAGAACTGTACGGCCGTTGAACGGATATTTTTTGATCGCCTTTTTTTTATAAACCATTCCCATATACAGGGTGTTGCTAAAATACATGGTACCGAGCTCGATAGCTGCAGTCGCTTAATTGCGGCCAGCGTCCAGTATTCGGGAGATAGTGGGTTCGAATCCCACTGTCGGCAGCCCTGAAGATGGTTTTCCGTGGTTTCCCAATTTCACACCAGGCAAATGCTGGGGCTGTACCTTAATTAAGGCCACGGCCGCTTCCTTCCCATTCCTAGCCTTTTCCTATCCCATCATCGCCATAAGACCTATCTATGTCGGTGCGACGTAAAGCAAATAGCAAATAGCAAAAAAAAAAAAAAAAAAAATCACTTTGTAAGAATATTAAAGCCTAAAATTCATTTTCGCCACAAACTTTTAGCAGCAACACCGTCAATTCCATTTTCTTTCGGCTTAGGTGAGCATTTATTTGTCCTTATCATGTGATTTTATGTCTATTTTACCTTCAGAAGGAGTTAATAACCATGGGATAAAATGCTGTATTAATGTTATAATGTATGTTAGTTATACTGCCCGAAGGCTGGTTTGATCCTCCACAGCTCCCCTAACAGCTGCCATAGATAGCCTGGTCGTTACTGAAGAGGCATACTAGGGAAATAGGGAATGAGGTAGTTTCCCGTTACTTTCCTCACCGACTCAGAAGATGCTGAAAGCCCACTGAAATGCATGCACGAACCGACTCTATGAGCGATATTTTCACACCAATCATAACAGGACTGGCTGCATAAGAAATTGTACTACTGGCATCGCTCATACCTCGGTCACTTTCATATTGTCAAAGCCAAGGATGAGACTGAGAAAGGTCAATGAAAGTACCGGTAATAAATTTACTTTAGCCCGTACCAGAAGACATAGTGCACCGTAAACACTACATCTTGCCAGCAAAGGCAAATATTAATGTTACATATTTAAAAAATTAAATATGTGAACTCCCATTGCCAAACTCCGCGAGCTGTTACTGGTTGATTTACTATTTAAAACCAAACCAAACCCCATGGCGCAACAGCCCCGAAGGGCCATGGCCTACCGAACGACCGCTGCTCAGCCCGAAGGCCTGCAGATTACGAGGTGTCATGTGGTCAGCACGACGGATCCTCTCGGCCGTTATTATTGGCTTTCAAGACCGGGGCCAACATCTGACCGTCAGATAGCTCCTCAGTTTTAATCACGTAGGCTGAGTGGACCTCGAACCAGCCCTCAGATGCAGGTAAAAATTCCTGACCTGGCCGGGAATCGAGCCCAGGGGCCTCCGGCTAAGAGGTAGGCACGCTGCCCCTACACCACGGGGCCGACGATTTGCTATTAAAGAACGTTAACAAATATCTTTCCAAGGCACAATCTTCCGGCACTACAGCTTGTCTTATGT
The DNA here is from genome assembly GCF_040414725.1 of Anabrus simplex. Classification (NCBI taxonomy): domain Eukaryota; kingdom Metazoa; phylum Arthropoda; class Insecta; order Orthoptera; family Tettigoniidae; genus Anabrus; species Anabrus simplex. The sequence continues at coordinate 1,257,031,909 of NC_090265.1, forward strand.
TAAGTATAAGTCATCTCCGTTCAGGCCACGAAGTCCCTTGGAGGGGTGAAAGGTAAAGGCTTCAACTTGATGGGGTAGGTTGGTTAGCTCTACACCCGGCCACCTTTGCCCCCCTGGTACTAATTTTTGGTGTAGGCTGAGTGAACCTCAGGGCCATATGCACCTCCGGAAGTGGAAATCGCATTTCTGACATTTTACGACTTCCTGACGGGGATTCGAACCCACGTCCTTCCGGGCGAACCGAGCACGCCTTTACCGCTTCAGCTAGGCTTGTCTTAAGGTAAGTATAAATTTACTTGAAGAGGCGTTAAACTGATTGAACTAGAGTTTATTATTTTACAGTCATCAGGGGCGTAGCCTGGTTTTCTACTTAAAGGAATTTGGCAAGTAAAACTCTTATTGAATTCATTTGCGATTATCCTTAAAACTAACACAGTAGTATTTTTAGCTTTTTAACGGTTACTGAATGGTTACGGAAGCATTGAAGTATATTGCTTATCTTACTTCTTGTAAACTAGATCAACTCTCCAGTTTTCTGTAATCCCTGTACCGCAGTCCGTACTTACATCACTTTTGCCCGCTGTCACAAAGTCTTTCATGTGGGATGTGAGTTTACAACTTACACAGATCTACGCTACTTCGCAACATACTGGAAGACTCAAATGTATAACATACTTCACCTCCAGCACAAGATAAAATTCACTTCACCGATATACATAAAACCATGCACTAATTAAATATACTACTGACTTTGAGAATGCATCTAATGAAAGACTAGACAGCAATACGGAACATAACTTTACTATACGTTCGTACAACTTCATCGTCTTGCCTGTAACTCGGGAGTTTCTACTTCCTACCATCCGACGACCGACCTTGCAATGGGGGTTGGGAGCATGCGGATTTACTAGAGAATGATAAATGCTAAATAAATAAATTCATGAAGTATTTAAAATTTGAACGTAAGCGGCGCTCCCAACACATCCATGGACACTACGCGCCTGACAGTCATGGTTATTTATTTCCTCGTGTTTCTCTTCAGCATACCATTTATTGACAGGTCACTCCGTCCGTCAGTGAGTGCCGCTCTCGATTTAGGAAACAGGTTAGCAACTCTTTCCTGCATCCGCGAAAGGAAGGCAAATAATACATCAAGCATCGTAATTCCGGCAGTACAATGGATTTAAAGAAAAGTTCGTTTTTGAGTTTAGTATTATATCTAAGGTCCGCAATTGCGCATATATCAATGTCGAGAACACAAAGCTTCGCCAACCACATGACAACTGTCATAACAGTGACACAAAGAGAGATCCTCGTATGACATGTTCGTGGCTACCACAAATCACCCCCCACTATACACAGTAGACGCCTGGAGGCCTGCAGTTATCTCGTCAAACATTCCGTTTATATTATTTAGTCTCGACAACACGACTAGGTGATTAATAGACTGCATTACCATAACATGAAAGACACACCTCCTGGTATTACTGGCTCAGTTCATAAGTAAATAATCTGGTATATGGGCTTCAAATAACCCACGAAACAATAACAGATTTAATTCCCTGGTGTAAAGTGTGGACGGAAACCTTTTTGGCAGTAGGCTCTGGTACTATATACCAACCATTTCTGCACATTTAAACTATTTACTTTTTATGAAGGATGGAACCGTTGTATGTGTTTAGATCAGATATGCAGTACCGTGAATACTGACTTTCCATTGTGGTTTTCCAGATTAATAATACGTTCACAGGCAGCATTAATGTGTTGGTGAGCTGGCCGTGCGGTTAGGGGCGCGCGGCTGTGAGCTTGCATCCGGGAGATAGTGAGTTCGAATCCCACTGTCGGCAGCCCCGAAGATGGTTTTCCGTGGTTTCCCATTTTCACACCAGGCAAATGCTGCGGCTGTATCTAAATTAAGGCCATGGTCGCTTCCTTCCAACTCCTAGGCCTTTCCTACCCTATCGTCGTCATACAACCTATCTGTGTCGGTGCGACGTAAAGTCACTAACAAAAAAAATTATTAGTCGAATTATTAACCGCAGATCATTTCTCGAACATACCTTGTTCATTCAATGCCCATTTTCAAGTTGTATTACGATTTTTGGACGATGAGGGTAATAATAAATAAGAGAAAAAGCGAGTTGGTCGTGCGGTTAGGGTCACACAGCTACGAGCTTGTATTCGGGAGATAGTGGGCTCGAACCCCACTGTCGGCAGCCATTATGAGGGTTTCCTGTGGTTACCAATTTTCACTCCAGACAAACGCTGGGGCTGTACCTTAATTAAGGCCACGGCTGCTTCCTTTCCATTCCTAGCCCTGGTACAAATTATCCAACGATGTCTGGATGACCACCATACCACACTGCTTCGTTCACCTGCGACTACTAGGGGACACCCGCGACCACAACGGACAAACTTCGGGATGGGGGGGGGGGGAGATACCGTAAACGGACGTCCAAAGTCTCTTCCTATGAATACACGTCGTATAGTTACCATTATTGCTGCTCGTGGCGGAACCACACAGTACCGACATTCCCATGTTTTTAATGTACGTCGTACCATTTTACAAGAGTAACAATGTAACCGTTGTGTGATGGGTATTCTATCCAATAGTCTTAGCACAAGTCCTTCTTGGTTTGCATTTTTAATGGCAAGCAGTGTATTTCACTGCTTTAACGAAGTTGCTACCTTTCATAGCTACCTCTTTTCATCACTAAGTCACATCAGAATTGAAGACACTATTAATTAATTTTTTTTTTTTTTTTTTGCTAGGGGCTTTACGTCGCACCGACACAGATAGGTCTTATGGCGACGATGGGGCAGGAAAGGCCTAGGAGTTGGAAGGAAGCGGCCGTGGCCTTAATTAAGGTACAGCCCCAGCATTTGCCTGGTGTGAAAATGGGAAACCACGGAAAACCATTTTCAGGGCTGCCGATAGTGGGATTCGAACCTACTATCTCCCGGATGCAAGCTCACAGCCGCGCGCCTCTACGCGCACGGCCAACTCGCCCGGTAATTTATTTTGTTACCGGCTTCGGATACAAGACTGACATTGTAAATAAAAACAATAAATGCAGTAGAATCCCTTTTATCTGGCAAGGACGGAACCGAGGGTCTGCCTGATAACAGATTTTGCTGGTTAACTGAAATTTAACATTGAATGTGTCAGAAATGTGCTATTAGTAGTGTACAAGGCTATACGCTGCATAACATACTATAACGGTTCAAATTCCGTTACAAGATTATATCTGTATTATTATTATTATTATTATTATTATTATTATTATTATTATTATTATTATTATAACTCTTTTTATTGTACAATTCAATTCTGTAAGGATTATCGCTTGCATGATTGTAGTTAATTTGACGTATATATGTGTGTGTAGATTAACATTAAAGACATGTACAGTGAGAGTTGCTGTGTGATATCAGCTGTGGATGTATTGTGTGAAAAAACTTTTGACGTTGCAACATTGTGCAATACTGCTAGCGTAACTGCCAAGTCATCGCTCTGTCATTGTGTGTATTTAGCGTTGAGCTCATTTTTGGGAACCTAGGCAATTTCACCATAGTATGTAACATTTGTAGCCGGGTGGGAGTGATATTATAGTTATTTTTGGAGTTTGCGTAGATGTGTCAGCTAAAGGCTATATATACTTGTACCAGTGTCTTATAGCGTCAGTCATATGGATGGAGAGGCCTCAGTCGGTCAGTCATTGGGAGAGTGAGGCTACAGTTGGTCGGTCAGTCATATGAACGGAGAGAACTTGCCATGAAGTCAGTGGAAGACCGTGCCTTGCTATACGGAGTACTACTGAGATTATAGTAGTCAGTCATCTGATGGAGAAGCAGCAGTCACATGGATACTTAGTCCCCAGTCACCATATGGATTAAATATTCGTCAGTGAAACAGAAAGGATACATCACCAAATTAGGCTTGAGATACCTACAGCAAACACCAACTCAAAGGAATACGTCGTAATTACACTCAAAGGGTTGAAGGTACAGTCAAGTGAACAGTGAGGGATAAATGAATTGTACAATTTTTTATGTCCGGTCAAAATTTCAAATTTAATGCCTAGTTTCTTTCAGTTCTAATGTCATACTTTTATATTCTCATCTGTTTTATCGCAGCAAGTCTTACTGTTTTATCTAAATAATTTAAAGAATATATTTTGTTGTATCAAATTAATTTATCGTTTTATTTCAATGGTAGAATTAGGTAACCTTAAATTTAATGGAGAAACCGAACGCCAATATTCTTTTCCCAGAACCTGTATGGTATGTTGTCTAAGTAAGCTTTGTACCCCACACGCTAGAGATATTCAAGGCTCTCTTCATATCATTGCTGCATTGAGTTGTAGCTGGCACCCATGAAATATTGTAAGTAATCAGGTAGGAGCTAAGTGTGAGTACATAGTCCGACGATTGAGTATCCTATTTAGTGAATATTATTTTCATATTTTCCATTTTAATGCTATTTGATATTATTTTAAATTAGTGAGTATAGTCGAAATGTTTCAATACCACGGGAAATTTCGGAATTAATGCATATATATATATATATATACACGTTTATTTCTGTCTAGGTACGGTCACCGTTTAAAACAAATGCAAATGATCAACTGCAAATTTGTTAAACGATAATTCTAATAATACAATGTCGCCAACACAAATAAATTGATGAAATAGAGCAAACAAAGTACTGTATAGAATAACCTATGTAAGAGGTCACTGCAAAATCTATGTTAAAACATTTTCAGTACGGCAAGGAAACTGGGTAGTGTGGGAACCATGTTTTGTGATGATGCACACCCAGGTTGTAGTGAGGCAGATGAAGATTTGAACTTCTTAAACAAGTCTGATATCCACCTGTTTACACGTCTCTCTGATATTTTAGGAATTCGCTTTGAATACTTCTTGAGTTGACAGGTATGAACATTGCTCCGTGAATCGAATGAATGTTGGCAGTCCTGTGTTTGCTTCCTTGAACGGTACTCCTGCTGTCTGCAGACAGTCTTTTTGACTGCTTGGTCTTCCTTCTGCTCATCTAGGTTAGTTTTACTGGTGATGCAATGGAGTATTTCATTTTTTTTGCTAGGGGCTTTACGTCGCACCGACACAGATAGGTCTTATGGCGACGATGGGATAGGAAAGGCCTAGGAGTTGGAAGGAAGCGGCCGTGGCCTTAATTAAGGTACAGCCCCAGTATTTGCCTGGTGTGAAAATGGGAAACCGCGGAAAACCATCCTCAGGGCTGCCGGTAGTGGGATTCGAACCTACTATCTCCCGGATGCAAGCTCACAGCCGCGCGTCTCTACGCGCACGGCCAACTCGCCCGGTATTTCATAATAATCATCATTTTCATCATCGCGGGAGAGTATGACGGGAGCTGAGCTGTCCATATTCAGTCAATCACAAAATTCTCTCTCATCAGACGGAAAATTCTTCGACTGTAGATTATGGATTATTTCCGATATACCACGCCTTTCCAGCGAAAGCTTCTTCGTTACCCTCGTTCTTTTCGTGGGGCATACTTTACCCCGACAACGACGCAATGTTCTGTCCAATAGCCTTAACTCAAGTCCTTCTTGGTTTGCATTTCTAATGGCAACGTCCTTCCATGCGACCGAGGTGAGATATTAGACATTCTTTAATGTGAGGGATTTTTAGAAATATTTTAAACTCCCTTCATAGTTGACACATCTCCGCATGAAAAAGGACGCACAACTCATTTTGAAGTTTTGGCTAACTCCTCGGTCCATGGGCTGAAAGATTACACGTGATGATGGGTGGGAAAAATAAGATGCAAACGCTCCCAAAGAGTAAATTTCAGCAGACGGATGACGTCGGCGGTTGTCCAGCAGAAGCATACAGTAATCTCAGGTGATAAGCCATTTTCGGATAAATGTGCTCCCCGCTTGGCACAAACACTTTTCGAAACCATGATGTGAACAAATTAGCGTCCATCCAAGCATTCATTTGAGCCCCATAATCCATAGGGGTGCTTGAGATATGTTTGAAACTTGTGCGAATGTTGTAGCAAAAGCCAAGAGTGACAGATACTTTCCAAATTTTACGATATCGGCCTCACGGTCTTAGTTCTGTTTTAATCCCTTTGGGGATGTTTCACTTCCACAGGCGAGAGGAGTTGTAAAAGGCACACCTCCACAACAATCCTCTCACATCAGCATTTGCTCTGTACAAAGACCCTCATCCTCAATAAATATGCTAAATGTTCCTACATAAAAAACATGATATATGGCTTATAGTGCCGGGATGTGCCCGAGGACTTCGGCTCGCCAGGTGCAGGTTTTTGATTTGACGCCCGTAGGTGACCTGCACGTCGTGAGGAGGATAAAATGATGAAGATGACGCATACACCCAGTCCCCGTGCCAGGGGAATTAACCATTTATTTTTAAAATTCACCACCTGTCGGAAATCGAACCCGGGACCCCTGTGACCAAAGGCCATCAAGCTACTATTTAGCCATGGAGCCGCACAATGTTCTTACAAATTCACTAGCAGAGACTTCGTCGGCACTTTTCTGTTCACCTGAAATATCTATTTTACGGATAACGTGCATTTCTTTGAAATGTTTAAGTCAACCTACGGAATAAACAGTCGCCCGGAAATTCCAATTTTCCATGATTTTCCCTGCAGCATTGGCCCTTAGATACATGCATATTCCGATGTCGTACGGATAATAATGTCGTGTGGCCTTCGAAGAGGCCTGGTGCAGGTCTTTCGAATTGACGCCGTATAGGTGACCTCCGCGTCTATGAGGGTGGAGCCTTACCTATGATGAATTTTAATGATGAGGACAGCGCATATACTCGAGTGATGAAGGTTGAAATTCCCGACCCGGTCTGGAATCGAACCCAGGAATCCCTGGGCCAAAAGCCAGCACGCTAAGCTAACCATTTAGCCATAGACCCGGACATCTCGGAAGTGAAAACCGCTCATAAAGCACACGACGCAAATTTTCACTGCGCGAATGGTGAAGAGTTTTTCTATTTTCTACTGCCTAACCCGATTCCTAATTAATCACGAAACTTCGAAACTGATTCCCTCGCTTTTTTAATGTCTTATAATGTTTAACTTCCCACATATTATTCTTCCACTAATTGTCCCCTACTAACTCCTTTTCCATTTTATCCGGCAGTTTTAGTTTGTCCTTGAGTGTCAGGATATTTCTTTTACGCTTTGTGGACCTACCCACCTTGCTGCAATTGCAATGTTGTTACAAACCATACCAATGCACTACATTTTATTCCAGTCCTGCTATTGGCGACTGGTGTATTGCCAATGTACGTCTCTTAAACAGAACTGTTGGCTATTGAATGGCAAGAGTGCATGCTTTAATAATGACGCCAGGCTGAGTGGCTCAGACGGCTGAGGCGTTGGCCTTCTGAACCCCACTTGGCAGGTTCGATCCTGGCTCGGTCCGATGATATTTGAAGGTGCTAAAATGCGTCAGTCTTGTGTCGGCATATTTACTGACACGTAAAAGAACTCCTGCGGGACAACATTCCGGCACCTCGGCGTCCCTGAACCATCAAAAAAGGTAGTTAGTTGGACGTAGAAACCAATAACGTTATTATCAATAATACTTATCAATTAATAATATTCATCGAACATCAGAGGCGTTACTCAAAATTTCCGATTTCCGCGGGGCTATTGTTTTTAAATTCGTTTTGCGCCCTCGAGTGAAAGTACTGTTGTTTTGAGATTACCGGTTAACTGAGTGCTGGATAAAAGAAATTCTACTGTTTCTTATGAAATGTACTTAGTTAATGAAGAGGAATGACAGATCTGTAAATAATGTCTGGGTAATGTTTGTGAGAAATTACAGAACAGTTAGTAAATAATCTTCTGGTTTCACTGTTCACTGTTTATATGCATCTTAACGATCAGGGATTTATCATCTTGCCACTGGACATGCTATTCGGTTCTGAAATTGGGAGCGAAGGTTGGTGACCATGTGGCCTCTAGCTGAGAGTGGTGTTTGTTCTACTTCCTTGTGCCGGTCTTCTCAGTTTTGTTTTTCCTATCTGCCTCCCTTGGTCAACTCTTGTTCTTTTTCGACCTCAGTGGTATTATCTTTACGAGGCCTAGGGAGCCTTTTTATTTTCACGATCTTCGTAGCCTTTCCTTTCATTTTGCCGATATCTATATATTTCGAATGATCGGATGTTTTCCTATTCCTATTCTCATTAGAGTTAGAAGAGGATGGTTATCTAGTTTTTTATCGTTAAAAGAATAATCACCACCACCTTGGTATACAAAACGGACCGCTGACCAAACTACGCGCTCTTCGCTTCTATGTAGTAAGTTGTGTCAACTAGTTTTCCCCAGGAAGTCAGATCCATGTTGCTCTTCAAGGGTTACTGTCAGCGCCATGGCGAAACAATAACATACCAGGTGTATGCCTTAGTTTTCTCCGGTTTCTGTGGTAAAGAAGACACATCATTTTCAAGGGAAATTTGCTTGTCTTTTGCGGCAAACTATTCGTCGGGTCATTTTCCGACTTCCTCGAAACTGCTGAAGTGCTGCTCTGCGAGCGCGTGTCCCATTGATGCGAAGAGGTGATAGATGGCGCCAGGTCGGCGAGTACGACGGGCGCGGAAGGATGCCCCTCCAAGCGATTTCAAGGTGTCTTTCACTGGTTTTGCTGTGTGAGACGGCGCATTGTGGTGTAACAAAATCACTTCGCCATGTCTTCTGCCCCATCCTGGTCGCCTTCCGATGATTGCGTGATATAAATTAATCATTTGTTGGCGATAGCGTTTTGCATTAACGGTTTCGCCGGGTTGGTCCCACCAGACACAAAGCATGGTCTTCTTGCCGAAGCGATTTGGCTTTGGTGTTGAAGGCCCGGCTTCGCCAGGTGACAGCCACGATTTTCTCCGCCTCGGGTTTTCAAAATAAATCCATTTCTCGTCACCCGTCACAATTCGGTACAGAAATTATTTTCTTTCCAGGCGTTGAAGCAGCATTCCACAAGTGACTTAGCGATTTTCCATTTACCGTTCATTCACCGAGTTTACTGATCTTCCCCATTGCTCGTGAACGTCTGCTGATTGTTTCTTGTGACACATTTGCTTGTGCCAATTGCTGTTGAGTTTGAGTTGGGTCATCATCCGGTAACGCCTGCAATTGCTCGTCTTCGCACTTTTTTTGGTCTACCAGAGCGCGCACTGATTTTCACATTAAAATCACCACGTTTAAATTGTCGAAGCCATGTGTCACATGTTCTAATCGATGGAGCTTGTTCACCGTATGTTTCTATCAGTAAGCGATGACTTTCCACAGCCTTTCTCTTTTGATTAAATAATAAAAGCAATGCGTGCCGCAAATGTTCTTTTTCAGGACCAAACGTCGACATGATCACTGAACGATACAGCACAGACGCTAGTGTTTGGCGGAATCAACTTGTGTGTGTTGGTAGGTTAATGTCAGACAAACAAACTGACGTATGTATCAAATTCATACGCTGCGTACTGTTCGCTGGCGCCATCTCTTAGTGAAACCGGAAAAGACTTACGCATACGCCTGGTACCACCCAGGTGTTATAATTGTTTGCCACCATAGTCTTCTTGATAACTTTAGTACCTACCCTGTGCTTGTTCCAAGAGCCGAGACCTAGATGTTAGGCCCCTTTAAACAACAATTATCATTATATTCATAAGCGGTTGTTCCAAATTCGATTGTTAGTTCTACCCCAGTTTTGAGATTGATCGTAGGGTTGGAAACAGACTGCACTCGGACTCTGGAATATAACTCAGAATATAAATGCATTAGAAATACATACGCTGTCTCTCGCCTATTTTGAAAGGGATATTTGGTTTTTCCTCCTTCTTCATCTCCAAGTAATGTAACTAGCACAGCCACACAGATTTTGAGATACTGTTCACATGCACCAAGCAAGTGGGTGTGTAGATTACGATATTACTATGTGCCATACCTACTGTATTTAATTATTTGTGTGAGTTTCTATAGCTTAGTTCGCTCAAGTTTGCGAAAAGGATTCCCGATGCAGTCACTTGGCGTTAAAGAGTGTTTCATTACGAGAAAGTGGTGTCTATACAGTAGATTTTTAGGCCAAATTTTGCTATTGTGTTGCGTCTTAAGACCTAAAGTGAAAGATGGTGCATTAAACACACAGTGTTGTTGTTCTTTTTTTTTTACGTCCCACTAACAACTTTTGACGGTTGCCGGAGACACCCGAGGTGTCGGAATTTTGTCACACAGGAGTTCATTTACGTGTCGGTATATCTACCGTCACGAGGCTGACATATTTTACCACCTTCAAACACCACTGAACTGATTCAGGGTCGAACCTGACAAGTTGGGGTCGGAAGGCCATCGTCTGAGCCACTCAGCCCAGCATTATTATTATTATTATTATTATTATTATTATTATTATTATTATTATTATTATTATTATTATTATTATGTGCATATTGATTGACAGTTGTTACTATTCGTTTCTGATTTTTTCTTTGTAAAATATTCTCTCTTTATATACTTACTAAGTTTTTTAAAATATTTTTTTAGGTAAGTTGCAGCTGAGTTTAATATGAAGTGAAGACATTGAGGCTTTCTGTTCTGGTGAGTGTATTCAAAGATGGGTAATACATGCATTTGCTTATATTTTATCCCTCTGGTTTACGCGACATACTTACTAAGCTGTTCATCAAACCTCTTGACCATCATGATCACCGGACCTGTCGAGTTACAGTTTATGTTGGATACTTCGGAAGCCAAATGTTCTAAAAAGAAAACTATGAACTGTAGAGTTTGCAAGTATTCTATTGCGCGAATTCTTGTATTCGTCCTGGCATTGTCATAGAGCAGCCTGGTGAGTCGTGCCTATTTCCGCTAGAGGTTCCTTTTTCAGAGGCGTCTTACAAAAGGCAGGGGATAACGTGAGAAGTCATAGTACAGCGCGAGTCTCGGTCGAGTTTGTGGTTATTACCTCTGACGTTTCTGGGCGAGTGGATGATACAATAGCCGCCTGATGTCATGGCCTCAGCTAGTCTGCGATAAGCTTCCATACAGCGTACAATGTGCGTTCTTCTTATACAGCAGTAAGTGATCGGTTTAATGCGTTTTACGGGTTCTCATTTAAGAGTTCGACAGCGTATTTTCGTGTGCTCTAGATTCGCACCAAAAGTTTTGAAGATTCATTGGGCTGAATTGCGTAGAGTGAACTGGATTATTATAATACGTTACATCGCCTGTCTGCAGCCTATGGGAGAACATTTCCTACATTTCCTGTAAAGTGGTAAGTTTTATTGTTTTTGTCGTCTTTCATTCTGATTATTCATCGAAGTTGATTGGTTTTCTGGGAGCGTACAATAAAAGTGTGACGGCGACTGCGCTCTCTTTTACCGACACTCAGCATGCACAAAGGACGACAACTGTTGTGTGACTCACCCTATAATTCAGTCCGTGACATGCAAATGTCTCGACAAACAACAAATTTAACTACGACGTGCTGAGCGTGACCCTCTTTCGTCCTCACGAATACGGATAACGCTCTTATCCGGAGAGCAAGGGATTTGGGTTCAAGTTCCGATAGTGGTCACATTATCACTCTTTCGATGATGATGCTGATGATGATACGTGAAACATCCACTCTAACTGCTGACTGTATGAACGGATATCGACCGGGCTAGTTGGCCGTGTGGTTAGGGGCGCGCAGCTTTGAGCTTGCATCCGGGAGATAGTGGGTTCGAGCCCCCACGGTCTTCATCTCTGAAGGCGGTTTTCCGTGTTTTTCCATTTTACACCAGGCGAATGGTGGGGCTGTACCTTAATTAAGGCCAAGGCCGCTTCCTTCCCACTTCTGGGCCTTTCCAATCCCATCGTCGCCGTAAAACCTATCTGTGTCGGTGCGATATAAAACAAATTGAACAGACATTGGGGTGTTGAAATTATGACCCACAGGAGCTCGCTTCACGTGTTGGAGTCAGGTGACATGGAATTGTCATATTTAGACCTCGGCCGGGGTGGATCTCACTATCTTCAGAGCAGAGGTCAACGACTTGCTTATCCTGCCATTGAAATTCGGAAATATTTAGTCTTGAATAATGCTAAAGTAAATTTTTATCCTCGCCCTGAGGTGGTGCAGCTCTTTTCAGGCACACCCCCAATTGAAGTGATCTGTAAGTATCATTTTAGACACATACCAGCTACTAATGCTGACTTACTCACTAATCGGGGAAAGTTATATGTTACCCCCAAAATTAGAAAATTTCAGGAAATATAGAAACTGGCTACAAGGAGAAATCAAGACATACTGTAATACACCGACACTAGGCACTGGTAGCGTATTGTGATAACGTTATGCAAGTGTCAAGTGAAGCGTACTAATCTGTTAAATAGGAGAATCAGCCCCTAGTCACGTGATCAATATACCTGGAATACCCGACCTGATTGAACTGATTATGAACTTGCAGTTCCCACAAATTAATGCCGTAAGGAGTAAAGCACGGAACTGTTACCATGGCTATGACCATGGCCATCGTACTGTGCGCTTCACCATATTACGTTGTTAATGAGTACTACCATGGAGCTCTAGACTTAGGAATGAAGGGCATTTCGAGGGATGAATCTATAATAAGCTTAGTCTAAAAATATGCAGCCCGTTTATCTTATTTCTATGCAATCCTATTTGATGGATGAAGCCATTTGGAACACAAAGGCCCAGTTGTATAAAGACATCTGACTGGAGATCAATTAAGAACTTAGTTCTGAAAATGAACTGAGATTACGACTTCATCGCGTTGTATAAAACTGAACTAAGTTTACACATGTGTAGTTCAAATGTAATCGGAGTTCAAAAAATTGGACGTGGCAACATCGCAAAACAAATGAAATACGAAATAGCTCGGCCCATTGGATAATACTTAAATGGTGGGATTAACCTGGCCGTGAATGTCAACAAATGAAATACGAAATTGCCGTGACTGTCGAAGAAGGAGAAGAAGATAATATTGTAATCTCGCGAAGTAAATATGCAAGGAACTTCAAAGGAGCGTTCTGCGAATTCCACACCGAAAGAAAAGGACGATCTGGTGGATATTGTACTATCAAGGTACAAACATATAATAGAAAATAAAAGAACCGATATGGTGACGTCAAAGTTGACAGAGAAAGCCGTTGACTTGTTAGTGTTAAAGAGCTCTCCAACAACAATTTGAAAACCATAAAACCTAAGAGTTGTTAGTAACATACACGTGGGTGACAGGGGATAATTTATTTGACTAGGCTTTTGTAGTGTGTCCCTTAACTTTAGTTCCAGTCGTTCCACATCATCTTTCCATAAACGAAATCTCATTTTGAACATTTCACTCATTTCAATCATCGGATTCCGTCTGTGCCGAAAGACGCGAGGAGCTCGTTGTAAAATCAACCCTTCTTCATCAGACGAAAAGTCGGAATAATCTGACATCCCTGCTAAAAATATATATATGCATTGTTTTGTAAACTTGAAACATAATTTAAAATAATTATTGAAGCAGTATCATAAAACTAAGAAACAACAAAGTGTTGGTATTGCAGTAGGCTATTGTTTATATGATATTCACATAACCTCACTTCTGAACAAAATCGAGCGATCTTTAGCAATATTATTTAACTACTAGCATTCAATATATTTATAACGCACCTCGACATTATTGAGGTACGGTATTCTTACGCAGACACAATGGAAGGAAACACTTCTCAATTCTTCAGTCCAGTTCAATGTTTAATATGAATGATAATGATCTAAGTTCAAGGAGATTAACCGACGAATATTCGGCAGTCAAATCTGAACTTAGATCAAGACGGGATGATCTTAGATTAGCGTTTATACAACGGAAAATCGAAGTTCAACTTGACTGGCAGCCATTTTTCCTCTTAAAACTCAGATCAAATGTTTTATACAACCGGGCCAAAGTGTATCAATCAGTTGCAGAGTGTTGCTCAAAGCTGCGGGTTGGAATCCAAGTGCAATCGATTGACATTTCAGAAGAGTTAAAGCAAGTTATTCTGTCAAAAGGTTTTCTCGTGAGCCACAAAACATCTTCTAGGAAAAACTTCCAGCGTTCTAGATTCTATTAAAATCTGTAGCAATTGAAAAACCTGAAATAGTGATGATGATGATGATGATGATGATGTCGTCGCCATAAGACCTATCTGTGTCGGTGCGACGTAAAGCCACTAGCAAAAAAATGATGATGACGATAATGATGACGATGATGGTAAGTACTGGTACCGAGCGAGTTGGCCGTGCGAAGGTCGCGTGCGTAGCTGTGAGCTTGCATTCGGGAGATAGTGGGTTCGAACCTCACTGTCAAAAGCTTTAAATATGTTTTTCCGTGGTTTCCTCATTTTCACACCAAGCAAATGCTGGGACTGTACCTTCCTTCCTTCCTTCCTTCCTTCCTTCCTTCCTTCCTTCCTTCCTTCCTTCCCATTCCCAGCTTTTTCCCGTCCGCTCGTCGCCATAAGACCTGTGTTTGATGGTTCAAAATTGTACCGGGCGAGTTGGCTCTGCGGTTAGGGGCGCGCAGCTGTGAGCTTGAATCCGGGAGATAAAGGGTTTGAACCTCACTGACAGCAGCCCTGGTTTTCCGTGTTTTTCCATTTTCACACCAGACAAATGCTAGGGCTGTACCGTAATAAAGCCACGGCCGCTTCCTTCTCACTCCTAGGCCTTTCCTATCCCATCGTCGCCATAAGACCTATCTGTGTTGGTGCGACGTAAAGCAAATAATAAAAAAGCAAAATTATAAAATAAAAAAATGTGTTAATAATAGTTGTTTCCACAGAAGACTGATCGCAGTAGTGATACACGAATGCAGTGGGCTAGGAATCAACAGTGTTATCAAGCTCTGAATGTTAAATTGCGTTTTGTTACATCGTCATTGGCGTTAGGTTATCCCTTATAAAACAATGGTTGACACAAATGTATTCCACCGTAATTGGAGGTCAACACTTTGCTCACCTCGCAACTGCTATAACAAGGAATTTGAACACATGAAGATTTAAATACCAATAATGTCAGAGAAGAGAGAGCCGCCCCACGTTCGAAGACAAGCCCGTGCCATATTATTTGGGAGCAGTAATCTCTCCAATTCATTGATGGGGCTCCATATCAGTGTTGA
Organism: Anabrus simplex; assembly: GCF_040414725.1. Taxonomy (NCBI): domain Eukaryota; kingdom Metazoa; phylum Arthropoda; class Insecta; order Orthoptera; family Tettigoniidae; genus Anabrus; species Anabrus simplex. Next base: position 1,257,047,074 of record NC_090265.1, read on the forward strand.
ATATTTAGCACACAGCATGTGGTAACAGTTTTTCTGCTTGCTCGCAACTTTTCGCTTTAATATTAAAATGAGACTGCAGACTAGCTGGTCTCTGGATATATGGGGCTCGCGTGTGTTCGAGCTGTGGGTGGGGTAGGTACTGCCCATATATCGAGAAATTACTACCATTATATGCATATTTGGTCCTTCTATTATGCGCTACACAAAGGTCTCCAGATTAATGAACAGCTCGAATGTAAAACAGGGAACGCTATTAAACAGTTTTTTCCCCTCCTAGCTTCATCATTATACGTATTGTTTTAACATTGTCTATCATTCCTGGCGTCATCCCTCTGAGTGTTCGCTGCTTGTTCCTGATCACGTTTTATGATTTTTTCAAAGCTGACTGTTCGTTGATATCATGAATCGTCGTAAGAGTTTAAAAAAAGAAGATAATATTTATTTAATTTTCCGGGTTGAACCATGTTGTTGTTTTCTGTAAATTCCGTACTGTTTTTCCCACTCAAATTTCGCCTTGACAAAGAATACTGCAGTGTATTCGATGCTTCTTATTTAAAGGGGCGTAACATCTAAGACCATCGACCCTTACCTGAGATGTATTCGAAACGTCGGCAAACTCTACGGAGTGTACAGAAGACAACACTGTTCAACGCGGAAAAATAACTGGATATTTCTACACACCGTGGAAGTTTCACTTCTAAGATAATGTTTATTTCATGTCTCTTCAAATGCTGCAAATTTTAAGAGACTGAAGGATGGTGGAATTTTGTCGTGCAGGAGTTCTTTGATGTGTCGAAAGCCAGTGTCCTGGAGTTGTCGCATTTGATCGCCTTTGAGTATTACCGCCCTTATCTTGGACTGAACCTTCTACGTCGGGAAAGCGAAAACCAACGACTAAACGACTTCGCCGATCGTTGATAGAGAACATTTCAGTTGTTGACATAGAACTCATATAATGCCGACTTCAATTGAGGGAAATAATAATAGCAAGTACATGGCCCTGAGGTTCACTCGGCAAGGAGTATCAGGGGCAAAGGCGGCCAGGCATAGCGATAGCGTTTGTTTGTTGTCCATTGGACTTTTTAAAAATGTTGTCCCTGTGCTGCACTTTGTTTGAGGTCTGGGAGTCTTTCATTTCTACACTCCTTGTAGTCATTTCATTTATACGTTCATACCGTGAATATTTATTCTCTGTGTGCAAAGCAAAGCAATCTCCGCATGGGCCACGAAGGCCGTTGATGGAATGAAATGTAAAGGTTCCCACCATCCGTAATCTCGTACTAAGTGAGATAGAGTGGTTATCACCGAGCTCGATAGCTGCAGTCGCTTAAGTGCGGCCAGTATTCAGTAATCGGGAGATAGTGGGTTCGAGTCCCACTGTCGGCAGCCCTGAAGATGGTTTTCCGTGGTTTCCCATTTTCACACCAGGCAAATGCCGGGGCTGTACCTTAATTAAGACCACGGCCGCTTCCTTCTACTTTCTAGGATTTCCTATCCCATCGTCGCCACAAGACCTATCTGTGTCGGTGCGACGTAAAGCAAATAGCAAAAAAAAAAGAAAAAATGGTTATCACTATGCCTGTCCACTTTTTTCCGTTGTACTCAATTTCTGTGTAGGCTGAGTGAACCTCAAGCCCAAGTACTTGCCGCCTTTGTCCCTGGTAGTAATTTTCTGTGTAGGTTGAGGGCCTTGCACTTCTCGGGAAGTGATAATCTCGTTTCTAAACGTTTCGCCTTCCTGACGGGGAAACGAACTCCTGTCCTTCCGAGTAAACCGAGCACACCTCTACCACCTCGTCTAGGTAGCACCTTCTCTATGCTAGACTGCTTGTTAAAAGAATAAATACCAAAATCACTTTCCTCCTGCCACCTTTCCACTCTTCCGCCTGTCTTTTCCATTACAACCTCTCCATTATTGTCTAGTCGAAAAGTATCGCTTATCGGCGTTGCACTGTTGTCAGACTGCCTCATGTTGTGTTCATCTGTTTGTTTTCGTCCTCTTGTCTTCGTCGTTTAAATTCAAGAATGGTGCTGTCTTACAGTTTATACATAAAAACCCTGGCTCAATCCAGTGGTATTTGAAGGTGCTTAAATACGTCAGCCTCGTGTTGATAAATTTACTGGCACGTAAAAGAACTCCTGCGGGACTAAATTCCGGCACCTCAGCGTCTCCGAAAACCGACAAAGTAGTTAGTGGGACGTAAAGCAAATAACATCATCATTATACATAAAAATCAAATGATGTTGTTTGCCTTGCGAAACATCACAGGATGCATGTTTCTTATTATCAGGCTGAGAATGCAGGAAACCTGCCAGTAATTCGGAAAGTATTGTGATGGGAGCGTGGCCGACTATACTTGACATGGTTCATACTGTCGATCACAGATCATAGGAGTGGTCTGGATAATGAGATAAAATGTGCTTAAGTATTGCTGATGTGCCCCTTTTCTCACTGTCCCGAGGTTCATTGGTAGCTTAACTGCGGACGCATCAATGAATTGTCGAAGGTGGTAGGGGGCAGGAGGGGAAGCAAGTGTAAAACATCATCCCCCTGCTGATGATAGCAGTAGACGTACATCAATCATGTCAAGGTCACGATCTGAGCGACAGCTCTGCGTGCATGAAAAACAGCTGTTCAGAGCGCTAGATATCCGATAGCACAAGTCTGGAGGGATATACCACTTTCATAACTACGGTACACCATACAGTATATTGCAGCGGTATTTTCAAAAGGCATCAGTTCAGGGACGGTGAAAAACAAGGACCCTGAATTTTTACAATTTAGACGATGATAACCGGAAATATGAAAAATATTGCAAAGAAAATGTGATGGTACATATCACATCCCTACACTGGATTTGTTACAGCATATTGTTATTATTATTATTATTATTATTATTATTATTATTATTATTATTATTATTATTATTATTATTATTATTATTATTATATTGGTGTATTAAGGTAAGGTGTCAGTGTTATGTATTAGTTATTTGTATTCTACAGGCAGTAAGGAAACACACAGATATTTCCAGGTTTGGAAAAACATCCAGGGAAACTTTAATGAATGATGCGGAGAATCCAAGCCTTACACATCCGTACCCACAAGTCAAACTTCGGAGGTGGTAGGGATATAGCCACGTGTTGCCATGGCACGGGATATCTCTCTCATGGTTTGACAGGCAGGCCTGTACGAGCTTGGGCATTTCGAGACGGAATAGGGGCGAGGAATTCCACCAATACTTCGGAAGGACGAGGTTCAACTTACCAGTTTACGGAGGACTATTACTGTGAAGAATTTTACGCATACAATTTATGGAGGAGTTTACTGTGGATATTACATACTATGTCTTTTTACTGTGAACATTGACGAGTGTACGTTTGGTTATGGACTAATGCAGTAGTGTTGTTGTTTGCTTGTTAATACTTATAAAACTATTGTGCTAAGGTACTGATCTAGTAAATGTACTTTGGTTTCCGTATCGCATGGTAACTTTTGTTGATCCATGGTTCGGTTTCAAGGCATAGATCAACAGTGTGTGTTTGTGCAAGCAAAAGCGTCCCTAAAAACCAACTTTTGGTGACAGTGAAAAAAGAATACAGTAACAAAGTGATATACAATGTGTTGACGGTGTGAGCCGGCAATTTGTGTTGATACACAAACACCGTGAAGGGCAATATTATTCCGGAGAATTTTAAGAAATTTTTACCGCAGGACACACTGGGTGTAGATCTGGAGCTGGGTACAGAGAGAGGTCCTAAGTACAATGAGTTCAGATGTTTAAAATACTGAATTTATTCACATAAGGTCCACCTTACAATTGTGTTGGTTACAGTGAAGTTGTATCCATAGATACTCCTTGTTGAACGGCGACCCAACCATTGTAACATAATCCCTCATGTTCAGCAACCCAACCATGGAAACACGGTCCCTCATGTTCAGCAACCAAACCATGGAAACACGATCTTTCTTGTTCAGCAACCAAACCATGGAACCACGATCCCTCAAAGGCAGCAATAAAACCATGGAAACACGATCCTTCGTGTTCAGCAACCAAACCATGGAACCACGATCCCTCAAAGGCAGCAATAAAACCATGGAAACACGATCCTTCGTGTTCAGCAACCAAACCATGGAAACACGATCCTTCGTGTTCAGCAACCAAACCATGGAAACACGATCCTTCGTGTTCAGCAACCAAACCATGGAAACACGATCCTTCGTGTTCAGCAACCAAACCATGGAAACACGATCCTTCGTGTTCAGCAACCAAACCATGGAAACACGATCCTTCGTGTTCAGCAACCAAACCATGGAAACACGATCCTTCGTGTTCAGCAACCAAACCATGGAAACACGATCCTTCGTGTTCAGCAACCAAACCATGGAAACACGATCCTTCGTGTTCAGCAACCAAACCATGGAACCACGATCCCTCAAAGGCAGCAATAAAACCATGGAAACACGATCCTTCGTGTTCAGCAACCAAACCATGGAAACACGATCCTTCGTGTTCAGCAACCAAACCATGGAACCACGATCCCTCAAAGGCAGCAATAAAACCATGGAAACACGATCCTTCGTGTTCAGCAACCAAACCATGGAACCACGATCCCTCAAAGGCAGCAATAAAACCATGGAAACACGATCCTTCGTGTTCAGCAACCAAACCATGGAAACACGATCCTTCGTGTTCAGCAACCAAACCATGGAACCACGATCCCTCAAAGGCAGCAATAAAACCATGGAAACACGATCCTTCGTGTTCAGCAACCAAACTATGGAACCACGATCCCTCAAAGGCAGCAGTCAAACCATGGAAACATGATCCCTCGTGTTCAGCAACCGAACAATGGAACCACCATCCATTGTAAGCAGCAATGGTCATCCTTGATTCCAGAAGGTCTCGGCGCGGGGTAACCACTCATTGATTATGTTACGCGAGTGGCCACATTTAACTGTCCCCCGAGTATAGCATGATTTCACGTAAACCACAGCACTTCGTAATCGTAACATAATATTTAATCATGGACTCGGCTCTGACTTGGAACCAGAATGTTAGTTTGGTAAAATAAGTTGCACTTGTGTAAAAAGATTGTGGTTGTTTCCTCCATACACACAGAAAAAGCAAAGTTCGAATTCCATCACTAGCCTGGTATCTTCCCACTAAACTAGAAATTAACATTGTTCCTTTGCACTAATAACTGCACAGTTTATTCCTATTCGCAAAAAAAAAAAAAAAAAAAAAATATAGTGTCTGATGGAATAACTTTGACTTAGATTGATTTCTAAATGTTCTACTATTTGTAACGAAATCGAATGTCTGCGGCGACCTACCAAAAGCACTTGTGAGGTAAAGTGTACGTTAGCACATCACTGTTCAAATGGAAATATCACTGTAATCACTGCATTTTACACGAATGTCCAAAGCGATGTACGACTGTGCTCGTGACATTAAATGTCTACTCGCAAAGTACAATTCACTTGGAAACAACATTTATGATTAGTGCATTATACACGAAGCACTTACCACTACTACTACTACTACTACTACTACTACTACTACTACTACTACTTTATATTAGTAACGTTCAGTACACTTGAACATCCCTCTTATAACGACTGCATTCTCCACAATGTCTGAAGTGAACTACTAGAACACTTGTAATACGAAAAGTCCATTAGCAAAATATCTGAATATTTTATCACCCAAGTCGTAATGTTAAAGTTTTCAATTAAATTCATTTTGAAACTGTTCTGACATATGTGACGCACGTAAGTATCGGTTATACTAATTCACAAGTCTTGGAGTGGAACTAGAATATTTACAAGTTCCATAACGAGGTTCTACTCATTAAAAATGTATAAGTTCCGTAACACCGGAATTATTCTATGTCCAAAGTTCGCACTTCACGCGGACATAGTCTTGTCTTGTAGGTACGACGTTGTAGCACGCGGCGAACCAACATCGTCGAGGTGTCGACCGCTGTTTAACTGTTGGTGAACTGATCTGAACTGGTGACTACCCGGAGAGGTGACCTTTTATATAGAAATGGCTACGATGTAATGTTTTACAAAACCTCTAATATCTCCATAATCCTTGGATCGATTTTGGAGAAATTAACTTAAGGAGACTTTTGAAATGTGTACTATAAGATGCCGTTGTTTCTAAATTGATATTTATCTCAGTTGGTTCAGAATTCATAAAATTTCTTGACTGGATGTTTCCAATATGTATGATGTAACTTGTCCTTGGTAATCGCTTGGCTAGGCGATGACGCAAGCGGCGTTGTGCGGGTGGACTACTTGCTCCTGTCAGACTGTTTCTATCGGTGCTCGAAAAATACACACGCCAATACTTTATCAGTTCTTTATGGTGTATACTATTTAAGAAATACTTTATGTACGGTCAATCCCCCGTGCAATATGCATTGTAATAATTGGTCGTCGGGTTCACTACAAATGGTAGTGCAGTTTTCTCTGTCTCGTTTCCCACTGTTTCGTTCTAGGATTAGTTATTATGTATATAGGGAGTCTTCCAGCAGCTGTAAATATTTATTGAGCGTGTTGCTATTTTATATTTATCGTGTGTTGTTGAAGTATTAATGTACAGATTATGATTAGGTCATAATATAGATAGTTTATTTTCAATTAGTGGAGAAGTTATTGGAGAACCTAGGTGCAGTTCCTACCTGTTTATTCGTTTTCAGGGGGTTAGGTAAGGCCCAATCAACAGAGTACCAGTTTTGCAGTTCTATTGACATGATCTGAGTGGAATCTTATGTTCTACCACTTTTATTATTATTGCTCTTGTTATTAATATTATAATTTAAGGAATCCTGAAGTGACCTCTGGTGCCCATTTACTGTTTTTCGGCAATTTATAAATTATTATTATTATTATTATTATTATTATTATTATTATTATTATTATTATTCATTTGTTTTGAATTTTATTTTATTGGAAATCGCCAAGTGATAATTGCATTCAATTATGGTACAAAAAGCTAATATTTTGATCATTGTAATTTTTCGTAATGTTACAATTCACGCCCAAGCGTGAGGCGATTGATTGTCATTTATTTTATTTATTCATATTTTATGTTATTTAAATTACAATTAGTGCCCAACAGTAGGGTAGATATTTCATCTACATTACAAAAGAAAACACTAAACAATGTATAATTTAGGAGTAGTAAGGTGACTATTGAAAATAGTCACTGAATCCTATAAAATTCAGTGTCGTATGCTGCATTGCAAGCTTTTTCAGCATTTCTCACGTATGCTTCGGTACACTGCCTCTGCTTCCGAATAGCAAACCCATCACGGGTCTCTTTCGTGTGAGGACATAATTAAATGTGTTGAACATGTCGTTCGCATAAAATGCGCGAAACGCCTTGCTTTGTAATCACCGTGTAAAAGGAAAATTACTTTAAAAGTTTCCATAAAGTATGAAGTACAAAACAAAAGGCATTTTCAGAGGCTTAAAATGCTCAACTCACAATTACGAAGCAGAATAATGCCGAATACTACGCCGTTTCTGTATCGCTTTGTAGCAAAGCGTCATGTTTCTATAAACTTAAACAAAGGAAAATACGCTTCGATAAAATTAGCATCCCCTCAAGTAACAAAATAATACAAACACGCACACAATAAATTACTGTACCAATCCTTATGCCACAGCCTTTGTTGCTGTGTGCTCTAGATCAGAACAGGTAACTGGAGTCTGTCACCCATAGGCGTGCACAGCCCTGATTCAGCGACATGTGGAAGTACGAGCCGAGTGAGGGGGAAGAGACTTGCGCCCGCGTGCACAGGACATGCGCTTACTGCCGGTACCCGTGATACACATCGTTTGGCTGTGTGGAGAATAAGAGAATATGGAGACGCTTCCGAACTTGCCAAAACGTGTTAAGATGTTGAGATTCATTATTTGACTGCGGAAGGCCATGAGGCGAGCGAAATTCTTTGTCGCATGATTTCTGGTGTAGTGACAAATGTTTTTCAAAGAAAATCGAGGATTACGCACTGATGTGAAACTGTCGACCCTCTACGTCCTACAGCCCTTACGTGTTACCTGGCGACTTCCAATTACTCTAGCCTCACAGGACATTTCTCAATGGTCAACGCTTCCACAACGATGATGCACTCTGGACTGTTATAGCCTACTAGAATTGTTCAAGAAACAATGACTATCCCTCTTTTCGGATGGTATCCGACGCTTAGTGAAACAGCTTGTCTGAATGCACGGCATAGTTGTTTCTCCTAAGAATGTACCGCATTTTCCTGTTTACTGTTTACTCTGTTATTTCCTTGCAGGCGTTTATGTTTAGAAATAGCTCTGGGAGGATTTTAATTGATCACGCCTCTTATTGTAAAAAGTGACCAGTCGTCCCCATAGGTTTCGTTGGGGCACCGATTTGTCTCTGATGTTTATTTTTTACAAAAGGTAATTTATTATCAATTTTCATTAACGTAATATTATCAAGTAATGCCGCTCAGCCCGAAAGCTTGCAGATTGCGAGGTGCCGCGTGATCAGCACGACGAATCTTCTCGGTCGTTATTCTTGGCTTTCTAGACCGGATCGCTAACTCAGTCAGATAGCTCCTCAGTTGTAATCACCTTGGCTAAGTGGACCTCAAACCAGCCCTCAGATCAAGGTAAAAATCAATGATCTGGCCGGAAATCGAACCTGCGGTCTCTGGATAAGATGAATGCACGCTACCCGTAGACCACGCGGCCAGCACAGATTTGCCTTTTGTGTAATTTTTCCTGTCTGTCATTCCTAACAGGGAATGTTGTTGATGGGCATTGTGCATTATGAGAAGCAACAAACATGGCAACGCCGCTATGTGCATTTGTTTTCCTCTGTTTCCTTCAGATTTGGTTCATTCTCTCAGCAGCGAAAACTGTGGGGCCCACGTAATTTTCATTTTCCACTTATTGTGAAAATTAAAACGTCCTCCATATTGCACCCATAAGCGAACTTGAGAAGGGCACAATATGTATACCTATGCAGAAATGAATGTTTGTATTTAAATGACACGTGTCCTAAACTAATGGAGCAAAAACAACGAAACTTGGTACACTCATAACATTATCTGGAGACGAGCACTGTGGGGATAAGCCGTTCCTGGCACCCTGAAGGGTGGGGTTTCAGGGGGGGGTTATATATAAATATAATCGAAAATAGTGTCGAATCCATACTTTTCGGGGTTGCAGAGATGAATAGTGATACCCCGGATATTTTTTAAATACACGTTCGGCCCCCTTTGGGGTGGGGGATCCCTACAAAAATAAAAAATTCATAAATAACCTGAGGGGGCCTCGCTGGGAGTCTCAAATTTGGGGCTCGGCATAAGAACGCAGTCGGATATATTTATCCAGAACGATGATGTATAGGTTTCATGGGCTTAAACGTTTTCTGAAAGACCTAATTTTTAACCCCCTCCTCCAAATCAAGATAGCGGCACAATCTGCCAGGCGAGGTAGAAAATTGAAATTTGGAAGAATTATAGCTTTTAGCCTTTAACCGACGGAAACATTACGAGATGTTTAAATTTTTTATTTTTACCCCGAAGAATATCGAAATATGGAGGCAATTTTGATGGCGGTTCAGACCTTCCTTCCGAGGTATTTGGTGGCTAAACGGTAAGTCGTATCACAAAACGGATGGCACAATCTCCGTTCAATTTGGAGTGATCTACAACTTTTTTCCTATGACTTTTTGTCGTATCTCTGTCCCTTATACCTTAAATTTGGCTCTAATTCTGGATTGTGCGAATATTTTGCAATGTTTGTACATATAATTGATTTGTATCACTTATAGGAAAGATAAGATCATCAAATTCTGCACGAACATGGCCCACCCACTAGCTATATCTGAGCCAAATTCTATGTTTGTAGCTGTCACATAAACATTCAAAAATAATGCGCTGTGAGAAAATCTTACGCTAATCTCACCCTATTCAACGTATCTAACTCTGTCTTACCTATGAAGAGTAGAGATACGAGAAAATGTCATAGGATCAGCCATTTAGACCGCTAAATGGGTTGTCCTATCGTACAATCCGTTTGTGGATATGGTGTACCGTTTAGCAGCAATTAAATTTTAAATGGAGGTAAACATGCACCTTTCTTATGCCGATCTATATTTATTTATTGAAGTCGATTTTTATCGATCTTGAAAGGGTGTGTGTGCCATTGTAACTAATACTTTAAAAATCGATAATGACTGTCAGCAGGAGGGTGTCTGCAATTGTGATCAGTACTCCCCACTTCAATTTTGACTGGAAGTAGGAATGGTATACTTCTCCAACTCCTGTGTAGCATTGTAATGAATAATTTCCTTCTCGATTAGACTGGCAGAAGGCTAGGAAGTATGGATTTTTTTTTTCAAAACTCCTTTACCCGATTGATTGTGTTTGGCAGTAGGCAAGGGTGCCCACCATTATAAACAAGTTTACCCATCTAAAATGTGACTGACGTTAGGCATAGTGGCCTGCTATTCTAATGGAAACTCACCAACTCGGTGTGACTAGTAATAAACTGACTGGCATTAGGAAATGAGCCTGTGATTATAATAAAAATTAGTTAACTGTTATCTGTCTGGAAGTAGGAAATGGGGCTTGCGATTGCAACGAAAACTCCCCAAATCGATTGTGACCGCGAAGTAGGCAATGGGGCCTGTCATTATAATGAATATCCAACTGGATTGTGATTGGAAGTAGGCAAGTGGACCTGCCGTTATCATCACAACTCAACTCGCACTTTGCATTGGAAACAACGTATGTGGACCTCCCTATGCTGTTTCTCGGATAACGCTAGAATACATGGAATGTAAAGAAAATCATATTCACTGCATGTACAGTAATGTACTTCGATATCCGTATACAATGTAGCATACCGTAGCGAAGCACGGGTACATTTGCTAGTATATCAAATATAATTCACCGATAACAAATCAACCTTCTACACGAATGCGCCATAAACAAAGTAAGAGCTCTCTATTATAAAAACTGTAAAACACGCATGAACTGTGACTGTACGTCGTTACACTACACAAACAAGTTTACCACTGCTGTAGAATTAAATTACCGGGCCAGTTGGCCATGCGTTTAGAGTCACGCAGCTGTGGGCAGATAGTGGGTTCGAATCCCACTGTCGGCAGCCCTGAAGATAGTTTTCCGTGGTTTCCCCATTTTCACACCATGCAAATGCTGGGGTTGTACCTTAATTAAGGCCACAGCCGCTTCCTTCCCACTCCTAGGCCTTCCCCATCCCATTGTCGCCATAAGACCTATCTGTGTCGGTGCGACGTAAAGCCAAAAAAAAACCGGACTACTGAACGTTAACAATAGATTGGAAGCTTGGAACTTCTTTCATGCTTTAAATATTTTGACTAATTTTTAAAAGTAGTTGGCCTATTGGGAAATCCAGCCCTGAGTACTGGTTTCCCTTTTTGAGCTTTATAAAATCTTGTCACATTATTATTATTAGCATTATTATCCCCCTGTGGGTGGGGGCGGTAGAATAACACCCACGGTATCCTCTGCCTGTCGTAAGAGGCGACTAAAAGAGGCCCCAGGGGCTCTGAACTTTGGAGCGTGGGTTGGCGACCACGGGGCCCTTAGCTGAGTCCTGGCATTGCTTCCACTTACTTGTGTCAGGCTCCTCACTTTCATCTATCCTATCCGACCTCTCTTGGTCAACTCTTGTTCTTTTCCGACCCCGACGCTATTAGGTTTGCGAGGGCTAGGGAGTCTTTCATTTTTACGCCCTTCGTGGCCCTTGCCTTCCTTTGGCCGATATCTTCATTTTTCGAAGTGTCAGACCCCTTCCATTTTTCCCTCTGATTAGTGTTATATAGAGGATGGTTGCCTAGTTGTACTTCCTCTTAAAACAATAATCACCACCACTTGGCATTATTATTATTATCATCATTATTACTTCTTAGGAAAATAGTTGTCGCTCACCGCCACATAAGTTATCATTGAGTGGCTACTATGATGAGCTACTTCCTCGGAAGTGATAAACGTGTCAAGTCTGGGAAGGAATAGTATTAACTATTGTGTAAATTACGCAGTTGGATTCGTAATGTACTGCTATGAGATTGTGTCTATTATTACTTTCTTAAGTGGACTTTTGTGAAATACATGTTATAAAGTGCGTGCAAGGCAGAGATAAAATAAATGTGGAAATACATTCCGCGAATGTGAAGCGGGTAACAGAAATACTGTACAGTAGTTGCGGATTCTAACAGAAGTGACAAATGGCGCTCGAACAGCCTGCTGTTTTATAGAGTTATTATTATGGATAGCTCCTCGACACGCGAACGTCGCAATATTTGAGATCTCTTCAGCTTTTGTGTTAGAAGTGTAATGCTCTGCACGCGAAGCGGGCATTCATAATGCAGGGATGTACTGCTACGTCTGAAATACGTGAAGATATAAGACTGTACTAGAGCCTCGTGGAACTTGGAATGATACAAGCCACGTAAGTAGTCCATTTATATCAGTGAATTATGAATATTATATTATTTTTTACAGAATATAGAGACATTTCACGCAGATTACCTGCGTGGTATTTATCATAAAAAAGAGAAAAATGCAGATGTGCGGGTAATCAAATCCTGTCAGTAATGCACTGTAATACAACAGAACATTCTTCTTGTGAACATTCACTTCTCATCCAACTCTTGAAAGTAGCTTAAGTAAAGTTAAAAATGATACGAGTAAAGAAGTGGAATCACAGATAAGGCTTTTTGCAAACGACATTATACTACATACAGCAGGAGAAAGGAGACGAGCTGCTCGACTAAGTGGTATGTTCCGAGCTGTCAGTGGAGAGATGGTGTGGGATGACATCAGTAGACGAGTTTGAGTGGTGTCTTTAAAAGTAGGAAAGATCACCATATGAAGATAAAGTTGGAATTCAAGAGGACAAATTTGGCAAATATTCATTTATAGGAAGGGGAGTTAGGGATTGGAATAACATACCAAGGGAGAAGTTCGGTAAATTTCCAATTTCTTTGCAATCATTTAAGAAAAGGCTAGGAAAACAACTGATAGGGAATCTATCACCTGGGCGACTGCCCTAAATGTAGATCAGTAGTGATTGATGATTGTAGTAAATAATTTACAGGAATGTGAGCGAATACAACATGACCTTGACAGTGTTGAGATGGACAGCAGACAATGATGGTAAACAGAGGAAAAGTCACGTCGTAAGTTTCACCAACTGGAAAAGTCCTCTCAGTTTTTTTTTTTTTTTTTTTTTTTTTTTTTTTTTTTTTTTTTTTTGCTAGCGGCTTTACGTCGCGCCGACACAGATAGGTCTTATGGCGACGATGGGATAGGAAAGGCCTAGGAATTGGAAAGAAGCGGCCGTGGCCTTAATTGAGGTACAGCCCCAGCATTTGCCTGGAGTGACCTCTCAGTTTTAGTTACTGTGTTGATGGTGTGAAAGTGCTTGGGTGTTAGTTATAAGGAAAGGTCTTGATTGAGCTAATCACATTAACGAGGTTGAAGGTTACAGATCTATTCGCATGGTTGTGAGAGTATTTAGGGGTTGTAGTAAGGATGTAAAGGAGAGGGTGTATCAGTCTCTGGTAAGACCACAATTAGAGTATGGTTCCCGTGTATGGGATACTCACTACGATTACTTGATACGAGAAGTGGAAATTATCCAAATGAAAGCAGCACGATTTGTTGTGGTGTTTTCGGATAAAAGAGCTGTGTTACTAATATGTTGCAAACTTTGATTTGTGAAGACTTGGGAGTAAGGAGGCGAGTTGCTCGACTAAGCGGTATGATCCGAGCTGTCAGTAGAGAGATGGCGCGTAATGACATGTGTAGACAAATAAGTTTGAGTGGAACTTGTATAAGTGTAAAATACAATAATATGAAGGTAAACTTGGAATTTAAGAGGAAAATTGGGGAAAATGTTAATTTATACGAAGATGAATTCAGGAACGGAATAGTTTATCAAGAACATTTTTTGATACTGTTACGGAGTTTTGTGGATGTGCAGAGGTGAAAGAAGGTGCTGGGATGAACAGGTCTCAATCTAGGAAATTAAAGTTAATTTAAAATTTAACATGGTTATATTTTATTTTCAAGATTAAGAAATAACAAATATAACAGGTACTCAGTAGCCGAAACACAAATCGAGAATGTACAATTACAGAGTTACAGAATTTGGGCTCCGAGAGCCAGACACACAATTCTTGAGCTATAAGCCCAACCTTACGATATACAGGATTCAACAAAGGGGCAGAAGACCCCAATCATGCCCAGGAGCACTTGCTCCCAATTACACAGTAAAGCCTCCTCGAGGCACGCAGAAACAGATTTTAAGAAAGAGCAACCCGCTCTTAAGTTCAAGCCTATCAAAGGCCACACCAAACTCCACGTTCAAGCTGTCCCCTAAGGACATATACACAGGGGTAAAAATACCCAACCTACTGAGGCCTATTCAGTGAAGAAACAGAAATATTACATGGCCTCCACAATACCAACTTGAGAGGAGGCAAAACTGCACTCCTAATATACTTTACTAAAACCCACTTGGCACTAGGCCGCTAATGCAAGGGCTAATCCCATACTAAAGAGGTGACTTATATAAGAAAACGATTTACATTACACTAGAAGGGAAGAAACGGTTGTGAAAATAAGTTCACCTCAAAGCAATATGAGTGGGAGCTCGAGAGGGTTAAGCACTCTCTATCCCAATATGTAGTTTAAAAAGATAGAATTGATACCAAGTGTCTTTACATTTTAGGGGAAAGTTACATGGTAAAAGGCTTCGGACCTGCCCCGAGAGTTAAACTGCTGAGCTAGCAAGAAAAGAAGTTATTAAAAGGCCATTACCTGGTGGTTGAACTGCTGCCCGAAGAAAGAGGCGCTTCCCGCCCCCTGCTACGTACTTTACACACTGATAGATGTTACTGAAGTGGCGCAGAGACCCGAAAATCACCAGTTTATATACCCTCGCGGAAAGTTCGAGGCGTTACGAGAATGATAACACCCGCCCACAAGCATTTTATTGGATAATGGCAAAAACTACTACACTAGACGAAGAAGAAACACCTTATTGCTGGAAAATTAATTACAGAAATTCCTTATTGGTCAAATTCAAAACAGGCGGAAAGAAAGGGTTAATATTGCCAACTTAAACAATGACTGAAAGAAATTTAACAAAGAACAAGCTTATGAACCCAAAATTTCTCCAAAAACACAGTTCTTTCACTTCGCACTAGGGTGCATAATTGTAGTCCTTCAGTAGTGCCATCTAGAAGAGAATGTTCGCACTTCTTGCTACGGATAAAACAAAAACGAATCGAAACTGACATAGTTCAGAACACTTCAAAATTTATAGTAATGACATCTTCTGAGAAATCGTTGAATTAGTATGGAAGTTAAAGTTCAGGCTTCCTCCAGTAGAGGAGTTTTAACTGGCGCAAAGTTTGAATTAGCGGAGCGGAGGTGTACCGCCCGGTACAGATTCATTTAGAACTACTTTGAAAGCTTTTAAGAACGGACTAGGTAAACAATTGTTACGAAACCTGCCACCTGGGTGACAGCATTAAATGCAGGTAAATGATGTCTGATTTAAGAGCTGTGATAAGCATTTTAATGCTATACTATTTTCCTCTGTGGATCAGCGGTAAAGTACCGTTCTCCGCGTACCAAGATCACGGATTTAAACCTCGCTTAGGTAGTCGGATTTTTGAAGGGCGAAAGAAAGACTATTCAGCATATCATAGTTAGGGAGAAGAAATCAGAACTGAGATTTGCCGAGTATTTTTCTAAATGTACAGACGATCTGGAGATGATTAGTGAAGTACAAGATAAAACATTAAATAAATCGAAAACAGAAGTAATGAAATCAGTCAGTTTTTTAATATTTCATATCGGTAACAGATAAAATTGAGAGTAATATTTCACATATTTCGACCAAGTGCATTCTCTGTGCCTTGAATTATTTCATCTTCATCAATGGCATTTGTATTGACATCATAGGATGTCCTGTTACAGTCGACAGATGACATGCCTTCCTTTTTAACAGAGCTAATGTGTTAACTGTGACCTGTAGAAGGGCCTTGATGGTGATGTTTCTGGTACCAAAGGTTCAGTCGGCATTGACGTTGTCCAAGGATCGCCCGATTGCTTATAAAGTCGCTATAAAACCAAATTTTCGAGGAGGTACCTTTCGTGATGCCCGTAAGTCGAATGCAGTCAGGTGATGGGAGAAATATTGGGTTAGGAAATGAAGCTTCACACGAAGTACATGAGTTGTGTTACTTGGATAACAGAACAGTTAACGATGACAGAAGTAAGGAGGACAAAAGTACAGACTAGCACAAGTATGAAAGCCCTTTCTTGAGAAAGAAAACATGCATATGTGTAATAGAAAAAGGGTTTTGGAAGCTTTTCTCGTGGAAAGTGGCACTGTATCGAGTGAAAGATGGACGGTAAGTAGCGCAGAAAGAAAGAGAATAGAAGCTTCCGAAATATGAGTTTGCGGAAAACTGCTGAATATAAGATGGGTAGATCAAATTGCAAGGGGGAGAAATACTGAATCCAGTCGATGAGAGGAAAATGAAACGGCAAAATTTGTCTAGAAAAAGAAAGAGATTTATAGGACACTTCTTGAAATAGGAATTGTTCAGTTAGTTTTTGAGAGAAATGTAACGCACAGAAATGCTACGGGTAGACGGAGGCAAGAAAGTAAGATCAGTGGGAGATCAAGGTAGCTAGAAAATGATGGCAAATACAGAATTTCGGGGACTGTCCGGTCAACTGAGCATTGTGACGAAAGTTGACCAGGAGATAATTAGGTGATCTGGGCATGTACAGATGCTCATACTGTCCTGAGAATATTAACTTTAAAGCCTAATGGAAGTAGACTCAGGAAAAAGTGGACTGACTACGTCGAAGAAGACCTTCAAAAATGAAGCTGAAAAGTTGAAGATCGAGATATATGGAGACAGGCGACTTAACAGAACAAGATTGTACATGGTCTGTAGCGCAGATTAGAATGCAGACCAAAGCGAGAACATGACAAACGGATTAGAGTAAATGTAGGATGCAGTAGTTACGTAGAATTAAAGGTTAGCCCAGGTTATGGTGGCATGGAAGGTTTACATCGAAATAGTTTGTGAACTGATGACCAAATAACTATGAACCCTCAATTTTAGGCACAAGAAGGTAATTCGCTAACCACTTCGTCGAAAGTTGGAGCCATAAATTTTGTCTTGTTTTAAGTCGCTGTAAAGTAAACTGGAGCCACCTACCCAAGAGTAGAGCTCTTCCGAAGAGGCTGCTGCCAGCTTTGTTTATAATTATATTTATCTGCATTCTCAATGAAGGAATATATCTTATAAGGACGTTTTATTTATGTGAACATAAACTTGAATGTGTTCATCCTTGCCTATCTATGTTGCAGAAGGAAGGTGGTTTGGGTACTATTTCATTTTTACGAGGTGTAACAATTACTTTAGTCACACGGTTTATGTGTGGATTTTACTGCAGACAACTGGGAAGAAAGTGGTGACGTAAGTTCGAGGAGCGTTCTTATTTTACATTACTGAGTCTAAAATGGATTTCTAGTACTCGAAGAGTAAGCGCTCCTCACCTCAAGGAGCGTATAAAATGTATGTTCGCGTTTACTCGCTCTTGATGAGAGTAATAATTTTAGTGAGCAGTTTGATGCCGTTCAAAGTGGGATTCTAACTTCTCCGGTGAATGAACTGCTTGCTTACTCTATTTGGAGTTGCCAACTGTAGCGAAATACCACTGCTCGTAACAGAACGTGATCTGCGAACGGAAGACCCGGTGAAAACTGAAAACTTGAATTTTCTTTTCGTCCCTTGTTTGTTTATATTTCATTTAATAATTACAAATTATTTCTTAAGTAAATTCTAAGATGTTTTTTAATGCTAGTGGTCTAACATCACATTAACACTCCGAAGTATCGAAAGGCGCACGTATCCAAATGAAAGGATAGAAAGGAAGAGTCCGTAGCCTTATGTTACAGCCCCAGCATTTTCCTGGTGGGAAAATAAGAGACAATAGGAGAAAATCATTTTGATGTTTGCCGATGGTGGGATCCAATCCCACAATCTCCCGAATGCAAACTCAGAGATACGCCAACTCGCTCTGTCCAAGATAAAAATGTTGTTGATTCATGATGTGCTTTATGTGTAACTTTATATTTTGTACGAGTGCTTGTTGTTAGTAGACTTTACCGAGTTAGTAATCTCGTAATTATATCTAAACATATAAATTAAGTGTTTTGTCTGTAGATTGCTCAGAATTTGAAAAAAATTGTATTTCTGTATCGGTCATGTCCCCGGTAACAAGGAAATGCACGTTTTACTTTTCCGTACTGTCTGTCTGTCTGTCTGTCTGTCTGTCTGTCTGTCTGTCTGTCTGTCTGTCTGTCTGTCTGTCTGTCTGTCTGTCTGTCTGTCTGTCTGTCTGTCTGTCTGTCTGTCTGTCTGTACATACATCACGAGAAAAGGGCTGAACAGAATTTCATGAAAATCAGTATGTAAAGTTGGGGGACGAGCCACTACAATCTAGGCTATGCGTATAAATCATTTTGTTCGTGCCAAGTGAAATAGTAGCTTAGGGGAAGGCCTGAAATGTAATACTCAAATATTTTTATTATTAGTGGTCCTATCGATAAATACTACATAACTAATGTTATATAGAATTAAATTTCCTACCGTTTATGTTTTATACATTTTTACCGTACCAGCTATAACGCAGATATTCATGAATTTGTATTTTTCAGTGCCGAGCCACGAGAGAATGGGTTAACAGAATTTAATGAAAATCGGTATATAGAGTCGGGGAATAAGGAACTACAGTCTAAGGTATAAAAAATTTTATTCACCCTGGATGAAATTGTAGTTTAGAGAAAGGCACCAAAAATTTAATTTTAAAATACCTGTTATTGGTCCTACCGAAAAGTACTACATAACAAAAGTTATAGATAATACAATTTCCGATCATTTATGTTTTATCAGTTTTACCGTACCGACTGTAATAAGAGTGGTATTTCAGAGTCGGAAGAAAACTAAATGCGAAGGCCTACAATATCGAACGCGCACAACATTGATCAACAATAATATTACATAGACCATTGTTTGTTGTGATATTCTTTGTATTTTATGGTGCCACTCAACTCCGATAGATAGGATTACCGCTGCGTACCGAGTATAACAGCATGACTGAATACTGGCGGGAAATAGCAGGGGAGTTGAAAAACTTTCTTCTATAACATGCCATTTCTCTGGTTCATAAATTTCCTGATACTGCTGGTATGTAACACACTGGTTCATCATAGTATTTCAGCTATTCGATCCCTACTCTGAAGCGCTGTTTTGAATGAGCAGTGTGTATATTTACGGCAGAGACTCACTTAGTAGCAGTAGTAATAGTAGTAGTATGGCCTGGTCTAGAATTACAATTTACCGGGCGAGTTGGCCGTGCGAGCTGGCATCCGGGAAATAGTGGGTTCGAATCCCAATGTCGGCAGCCCTGAAGATGGTTTTCCGTGGTTTCCCATTTTCACACCACGCAAATGCTGGGGCTGTACCTTAATTAAGGCCACGGCCTAGGCCTTTCCTATCCCATCGTTGCCAGCGGGCCTACCATTACAATGAACATTCCGTAACCCAGTCATCATAAGAGAAAAGACGTTTGGTGACCTCCCCGTCGCGTTTCTAGGGTAACTTTGAGAGCTATGTAATTTAATACAATCTTGCTCACAACGTGTACAGTAACCAATCTAGAATTCTGTACACAATGAAGAATTCCGTAGCGAAGCACGGGTACATCACCTAGTATAGATATATAAAGGTTTTTCTTCATCAGGGATGTAAGATATTTTTCAACTCTCAAATATGAAATACCCTGGTAACGTTGAAGCGTTATTTTAAAACCAATTAGTGAAGTTAGCAAATACTTGTGAGAAACGCACCATTGTCTCGGCGGCTGCTCTCGTCCTATTATTCAATTTTTGCCTGAAATGATTTAATCAGTTCACTCCAATTTTGTGAAATTCTTGATTCTATAGTCACCGGACGAGTTTGCCGTTCGGTTAGGGGCGCGCAGCTGTGAGCTTGCACCCGGGAGATGGTGCGTTCGAACTCCTCTGTCGGCAGCCCTGAATATGGTTTTCCGTGGTTTCCCACTCCCAGGCCTTTCCTGTCCCATCGTTGCAATAAGACCGATCTGTGTGGGTGCGACGTAAAGCAAATTGTAATAAATAGATACTATAGCCGTTCAAATATATATATATATTTGCTAGTTGCTTTACGTCGCACCGACACAGATAGGTCTTATGGTGACGATGGGACAGGAAAGGGCTAGGAGTGGGAAGAAAGCGTCCGTGGCCTTAATTAAGGTACAGCCCCAGCATTTTCCTGGTGTGAAAATCGGAAACCACGGAAAACCATTTTCAGGGCTGCCGACAGTGGGGTTCGAACCTACTATCTCCAGAATACTGGATACTGGCCGCACTTAAGCGACTGCAGCTATCGAGCTCGGTCGTTCAAAAATAATGCGCACATGTATACGTTAATATGTTTTATCACACTTAATGTCCGGCTCCATGGCTAAATGGTTAGCGTGCTGGCCTTTGGTCACAGGGGTCCCAGGTTCGATTCCCGGCAGGGTCGGGAATTTTAACCTTAATTGGTTAATTTCACTGGCACGGGGGCTGGGTGTATGTGTCGTCTTCATCATCATTTCATCCTCATCACGACGCGCAGGTCGCCTACGGGGGTCAAATCGAAAGACCTGCATCTGGCGAGCCGAACTTGTCCTCGGACACTCCCGGCACTAAAAGCCATACGTCGTTTCATTTCATCACACTTAATTTTAGTTATTATCAAAATATAATTTATCTCGCATGTAGATACCCACAGTGCACGTTATACCTATAGGTTCAGTTGTTTCTGACTGTGAGGAAAGTTTACTTGCGAGGAACTTACGTAATACCATGCGCCCATTCCTTTCCAACGACAATGCAACATCATATCATAATCATCAACAGGAACAATAACGCAGCGACGATGATACGGTGTGAATGGCTAATACCCACACCTATGCATTCTAGTTTCACCCACGTTAGGAAAGAAAGAAAATTTCACTGTTGAAGTTGTTCTGGGCTTATTTATGTTCTTAATTAGTTTTTTTGAGCGTAATAGCTTAATGTCGATAAAAGTGCATTCACTTTATGACAGACGATACCTTCTTAATAGTCCGGCTCCAAGGCTAAATGGTTAGCGTGCTGGCCTTTGGTCACAGGGGTCCCGGATTCGATTCCCGGCAGCGTCGGAAATTTTAACCGTAATTAGTTAATTTCGCTGGCACAGGAGCTGGGTGTATGTGTCGTCTTCATCATCATTTCATCCTCATCATTACGCGCAGGTAGCATAGGGGCATCAAATCAAAAGACCTGCACCTGGCGAGTCGAACATGTTCTCGGAAACTCCCGGCACTAAAAGCCATACGCCATTTCATTTACCTTCTTAATAGATCACAGTTGCTTTTTTCCCAATCCTAACCACAGTGTTGTGAACGATATATAGCCCATTCGCTACAATAATATAAATTATCAAGAATATCTCGTACGCACAGTACGTATTGTTGGGAGATCAGAAGAATGCCCATGCCCGGTGAGGCACGGGGCGAAGGGGTTTTCGCCAGCAGAGCCAATGACGCAGTGGTTACCATAGCAACTCCACTACTAACCAGGGGACTTCATATTATCTTCTAGTGGAAGCTCTTCGCTCTTGTCAGTTGTAATCCTGCAAATTCCAAAGTGTGAGTCAGTTTTCGTGTAGCAGATAAGAGCAGATAAGAGCCGATCTGTCTGTGCAGAACAGGAAGTTCGTGCTTGCAGCTCACATTCCTCATTCCTGCATTCTTCTCATCTCTACACAGTACAGGGAACTAATGGAACACTATGATTTAAACAAAATAAAATTAAGATTTCTTCATGTTCTTCTTCCTCTTCTGTAGAAGTATTTTCTAGCTTAGCAAACTTGTTCAAAAATACAACCGTGGAAGAGGACCAGTAGGCTGGGCCTATTTTGTCCTTTCCTGTACTATTATGCGATTTGAAATCTATGCAAAAGCATTACGTTTCGACAACGATACCTTCCTCATTGGCTTGTGATAAAGGTGTAATTGATATAAGTTACTTCCTCTAACCTGGTGATGAAAATGAAAACCTACAACCTGCTTTCCAGTCTTTGACTGGGTCGGGGATGTAATGAATGAACCATGTATAGGCTATTAGTACGATTGGGTCGCCACTCCCAAAGTGATTTATTAATAACTGATAAATGCTATGAAGGGATAATGGAGAGTTTGCTGGAATGAAAGATGAGAGGGAAAACCGGAGTACCCGGAGAAAAACCTGTCCCGCCTCCGCTTTGTCCAGCACAAATCTCACATTCAGTGACCGGGATTTGAACCATCAGCGGTGAGAGGCCGACGCGTTGCCGTCTGAGTAACGGAGGTTCCACTCTGACCTGGTGACGTAGTATACAAATAATTAATTATCAGCAAATTTCACGAAATACCTTACTAAACTCTTACGTTTTAGGATAAAAAAGCAGATCTGTTTTCGCATACAATTCCTGCATATAGTAAGAAATAATGTACTACAGCACGACTCATAACCTCGGTACGTCAGCAGAAGTTACTGTGCAAATCTTAGCTCACTGGAAGTGGTTGTAGTTAACACTGAAATGAATTTTGATTACTAACGACCTACTCTTTACGACACAGTCTTTACATTTTAATAGTATGTTTACTTCTCTCTAGGTCAAAAAGTGAGCGAGCCACGCGGACTGCAATAAAAGTTCTTTATTACTTTTCTTCAGCACTGCTTAAGACAGACTGATATCATCATCTGAGTACCGTATCCCTTCTTATCATTTTAACTGAAGTAACTTAGTTCATTGCTTTATTAATATTACTCGCATATCTTGCTTAAAACATATTTGTTTATGCTACCTTAATAATAATAATAATAATAAGAAAAATATTGTAGATTCTATATCCGCTATGTAGATGCCGCCTTGATACTTGCCGATATGTTTGGAAACGTTCAATTCCCTATGAACCGAATCAACGGAGTAAGTAAGGAGGTTGGCCTTAAAATAAACATTCAGAAAACAACATTCATGGTAATCAACAAGTGGCAAAAATACCAGCGTTGTTATCATCTTATATGCAGGCATCCTCGAAAGGGTGTTGTATTTCGAGCACCTAGGTTACTGACCAATGCAAGTATTACTACTAAATGTAGAAATCGAAACGAGAATCGTCACGTGAATTAAAACATCCTGCGTGCAACTGCACCTCATTCGAAACTCGTTGTTTCCGATCTGTGGTGACGAATTGCACGTACCATAGGAAAAGCCACGTCTCCAACATCGGTCGTACTCTGTCTGATGTTCCTTCATACGAGCTGTAGTTATGCACCTCACTTTCCATTGAAGAAGCACAGCAATGTCCACCTGTTCCCACTCTTCCTCACAGGCTTTCCATAAGCCTTCCTGCCTGTTTCTCAGTGCCCTTTTCAGAAGTCCATGAGATAAGCTCTACGTGATTTCGCTGGAATGCCACTGAAGGCTTCAGAGTGTATCCCTGTTTCTTGTCCCATTCTCTCTAAGAATACGAGAGTCGAACCGGACGTATGACTTGACACCCTATCTTGATGCACCCACACTTTGTCTGTGTTTGTACCATACAGAATCGGGATCTCAGTGCGGTAAATTGGAGTCACGACTTCAGTTTGGTAGCATAGCGAGTTAACATTGACCTTTTGAGCAACACGGCGAATAGTTAAATAGTTAACTTCCCATTGTAATAATATCTAGCATTAACCATAAATCCCATGCAAACATTTAGTTACCTTCTGAGTACCATTTTTATTACCTTTTTTTTGGCCTTCTCCCGGCAGTAAATCGCAGTCACTTCGTCTGATGTGTTCACAAAGTTTCATTGTTCTCGTACCGAATGATTCTCCTAGAGTTTTCTCACTATTTGTGCACCATTCTCAATGTGACGATCAGCAACTTGTGAACCCTGTTTTTTTTTCTTAAGTTCAAATCCTGGTTGATGATGGCGTTAAGTGTTTAAAGATGTCCCCAGCTTACTTACAATGGTTCTTTGTGTTCCTGGGTTGTTGCCGGAGAGAAAATCCTTCGTCTTTCTCACGACCTCTGGAGTACGGCTTATTGCATGCAGGTCGTGGGTTCGTTTGTTTTTGGCCTTTCAGAATTAATTCCCTGCAGGTATTTCCTGTCTTACTCAGCGCACGGGTAATGCCTTTCTTTGACACTGTAAACATTCTTCTTACACTCTTCAATAATAGCGGAATAGCTATAGTTTAAGTCGTAAAGGGCCGTAATATAGCCTCCCCATTACGGTTCAGTTTTCTTTGACATTGTTGCAGCTGCGTGCTTGTGAATATTACACCTGGTTGAAATATCCCATACAACACTGCCCTTGGTACGCGCACGTTAGCGCTACAGTGACATCTGAAAGTCATAATCGTGCTTCTCCAGACTTTACCATGTGGTGCGGCTTCGATGCTTTTGCCTTGTGCTGCACCAAGGACAGGTTTTACGGGGAAATATTATTTGACTCAAGCCGTACCAGTGAAATCCCTGCAGTGTCCAATGAAAACCTGAGAATACGGGATGACAGTTTCTTTTCAACTCCGCGTAGAGTGATGCTCTGAGTTGCGATATGTTGAGGCATCGTTATTACATATTTCACAGCTTCGATATAGGCTGGGTACTAAATAACTCACAGCTTGCAACTCAATTGATCAAACCATAAAATAAATATGAAGTGAGCAGCAAACTTGAAACAAATAAACACTGCACTGCAGAAAGAACAGTGGCAAAACCGCTTCCTTCTCTTCCCAATCCACTCGCTTCTAGGTAGCCCCTTGAGAAGCACAATAATACCAGAGATCGGAACAACTTCGGTATGCTGGGCCGAGTGGCTCAGACGGTTGAGGCGCTGGCCTTCTGGCCCCAACATGGCAGGGTCGATCCTGGCTCAGTCCGGGGGAATTTGAAGGTGTTCAAATACGTCAGCCTCGTGTCGGTAGTTTTACTGGCACATAAAATAACTCCTGCGGGACTAAATTTCGGCACCTGGGCGTCTCCAAAACCCGTAAAAATGAAGTTAGTGGGACGTAAAGCCAATCACATTATTATTAACTTCGGTATTGTGTGGTACCAATGCTACTTTACGGTGTCGAAGGATGGACACTTCAATCAAGAGGCTGCCGGCCGTGGATATATTATTGAATGTTCAAAGTTCCATCGGTAGACCATCACCAACCAGGAGGTATTCCGTCGTGCCAGAAAGTCATGTGAAGTCTTAACCTTCACAAAGTACAGGAAAGTGGTCTATTTTGGGCACATCTTCCGAAATGTCAGGTACAGCCGGATATAACAGTTTATGACAAGCAACATAGAAGGAAAACGTAAGTCTATTCCATGATCTTGGCCAGGATCAAACCTTCAACTGCGACTCCGAAAGCAGCGCTCTATTGAGTGAGCCACTCAGCC
Organism: Anabrus simplex; assembly: GCF_040414725.1. Taxonomy (NCBI): domain Eukaryota; kingdom Metazoa; phylum Arthropoda; class Insecta; order Orthoptera; family Tettigoniidae; genus Anabrus; species Anabrus simplex. Next base: position 1,257,072,696 of record NC_090265.1, read on the forward strand.
CGACTTCATACTAACGTGTTGATCGATTGTTAGGCTTTATTATTATGTTCTAGTTGGACAACACTGATAAATAATTTCAAGGCATTCCCTTGGTAGTGTTCATGTACATAAATTTCACTGCTGCTATAGCAGCACACTTTTGTTCCCTTATTGGCAGTATTTTACTCTCATTATGAAGCGTCTTCTCTCAAGCTATCCAACATCTTAAGACCTTATTCATTGCGTAATCAGCAAACGCCACCGGGAGATGTCTAATGGTGCAAGTTTTAATCGCGCCCATTCTGTATAATAATGTGTAGGGGGAGTGTTAAGTAGTGATATTTATGAGGAACACCGTCTGAGTTTCAGCCAAAGTTCCAGAGAAAATCACAAGAAGATAACCCTCGCCGCAGGATGTCTTAGCGTAGCAGAGTAGGAAATGTTTGAGGAAGGAATTAACTGTTCAAACTGGCAGATATCTGAAGTACGTAGTTTCCTCCCGAATATGCACAGATTAATTTTTTCCCTATGAAGTCGCGATTCTAAATGGCCTGCCGAGACGAATGAGCTGTAGTATTTTGATGTGTAGCAATGGATAACTGCGGGAGTGGAAACGAGGGTTGCAGCATACTTTTCTCCATACAAGAATTAATACTTGTCTAAATAAATTCGATATTTTCGAGAAATAACGTTGTAATAATTTTGAGGAATTTAATTGAATTAAAAATCAGTTCGAAAATACTCTTGACTCATATCAATCAATCAATCAATCAATCAATCAATCAATCAATCAATCACTACTGATCTGCATTTAGGGCAGTCGCCCAGGTGGCAGATTCCCTATCTGTTGTTTTCCTAGCCTTTTCTTAAATGATCGCAAAGAAATTGGAAAATTATTGAACATCTCCCTCGGTATGTTATCCCAATCCCTAACTCCCCTTCCTATAAACGAATTCCAACTTCATCTTCATATGGTGATCTTTCCTACTTTTAAAGACATCATTCAATCTTATTCGTCTACTGATGTCCTCCCATGCAATCTCTCCGCTGACAGCTCGGAACATACCACTTAATCGGGCAGCTCGTCTCCTTTCTCCCAAGTCTTCCCAGCCCAAACTTTGCAACAATTTTGTAACGCTACTCTTTTGTCGGAATCTCCCTGAATAAATCGAGCTGCTTTTCTTTGGATTTTTTCCAGTTCTTGACTCAAGTAATCCTGGTGAGGGTCGCATACACTGGAACCATACTCTGGTTGGGGTCTTACCAGAGACTTATATGCCCTCTCCTTTACATCCTTACCGCCTTGAGGAATTCTCCTCTTAATTATTACAGGGAACAAGAAGAACTCTTGTATCTCACTAGTGATTTTTCAGTGAAAAGTAAATTTAAGGAATTCTCCTTTCGTCATAGAGTGGGTGTAGGCCAACCAGTTAAGTGGCCTGCCCTACCCCCTCAGAGTGGGGAATGAAATCTTTTGATAAGATAGGATTGGAGTTCTGAATGAATATTGGCAAGAAAGTTCTAACGTTATTATAAAATGCACAATAACTCATTTATCCGAAACAAGCTTTCCTGCTTTGGCAATAGTTAATTCAAATAGGCCTATCGTTGAAGGCAAAATATTGCAAAATATCTTAGAATTGCAGTCTCTGATATTGCACACGTTTTGATAAAATTTGTTCTCAAATACACGCCCATTTGTCGCACGGAATTTCAATATTTAAATGTTACTGGGAAAAAATATTTGTGTTTCTTAAATATTGCTCCATATAAGTGCATTTTTATTGGTAGACGTAATATTGTGAAACTTACTGAGTAAAAAATTATTGTCAAAAGTAACATTAACAAAAACACAAACTGAATACAATTTTAATCTGTGACTTCTGTTCTGTTAAACAAATTAGAAGTGAGAGGGGTCTTAAAAGTGTTATTTTCTTGTCAGAAGAGCGTAGAGGTAAAATGTTTGAGCTCCGCTGTGTTGCAGTGAGCATATATCTTTTTTTTAAAATTAATTGTTATAACATAACGGATGGTTCGTAAAGTTACCGGGCGGAAGCTTTAATGAGTCCTCGTGGAGCACTACCGAAATTTAGGTGGCTAGAGGAAAACCCTCAAAACCTATCGCAATGTAAAAATGAGGCATACTTGATAAATTGAGACATGATATAGTATACCATGTATACCATTTTCTGTCTCACTGAGACAACAATAGGTTTTGCAGCATCACTGATTCTGTAATTCCTCGTAGAACATTGACAGTCATTGGCTGTGCAGTGAATGGCTTTATAAAATGAAAAGTATATTCTCACCAGCTCATCTAAAATAGTTTTGAAATTAACTTCCGCACACTCTAAATGACGTCAAGTAGCCTAATCGTAGAACATTGACAGTCATTGGCTGTGCAGTGAGTGGCTTTATAAAATGAAAAATATATTCTCACCAGCTCACCTAAAATAGTTTTGAAATTAACTTCCGCACACTCTAAATGACGTCAAGTAGCCTAATCAAAATTACTGCACACGATGGCTGAGGTCATTCAATTGTTGTTGCTGTTATTATCATCATTATGGTGGTTATTATTCATTCATCTATCTGTTTCGGCCTCAACGTTTTGTAGTTCTTTCACTTTCTTCTTCTAGCTCCAGGGGGGTCTCAACTTGGGAGACTTGGTTGGCGACAACGTGGCTCTTAGTTGAGTCCTGGCATTGCTTCCACTTACTTGCGCCAGGCTCCTCATTTTCATCTATCCTGTCCGACCTCCCTTGGTCAACTCTTGTTCTTTTCCGACCCCGATGGTATTAAAGTATTCGAAGCCTAGGGAGTCTTTCATTTTCACGCCTTTTGTGGCCCTTGTCTTTCTTTGTCCAATACTTCATTTTTCGAAGCGTCGGATCCCGTCCATCTTCTCTATCTGACTTCCTGTGGGTGGGGTTTGCAGATGAAGAAAACACTCGCGGTAGACAAGAGTAGGTACCGAGTGCTGCGCTCGAATTTGTTCGTTCCACTGTGTTCAGACTGGGTCTGCCTGAAAGTAGTACCAATATATGAGGAACACCATGGGTCTGCGTTGCCTCAGAAACACCATGGAAATACCGGCGCCCGTGATTAGACCCACTATATAAAGAATACCAAGGGTTTGTGTTACCTGTAAGTGGTGTGACATACCATGGGTCTACATTACCTGTGATTAGTACCACCATGCGAAGAACACCATGGTTCTGTTTTACCAGTACTATTATGAGGGGCCGGTGATCTGATTTTGGATGCTTTTGGAACACAAGCATCATCTCCGAAAATAAGGCATTCTGAATTGGATCCACTTTGGATTCATGGTCATTTTTTCATCTTCATTTTAGATTCTACTCAGTGGATACATTTTGAAGTTTAAATAATGGTGTCATTTCGTTTCACCTAGTACCATTAGGGGCCGATGACCTAGCAGTTATACTCTTTCAAACAGCAAACATCATCATATTTAACTCTTCTTCTTCTAATTATGCCAATGGCTAGCCGTGTTGAAACACCGTATCCCGTGAGATATCCAAAGTTAAGCAACATTAGGCGTGGTAAAGATTTGGATGGGTTGCCACGCGCTTTTGGTGGGGGGTAAGGGAATGAAGGAGCGGAAAGGAACTGGCCACTCTACCGTACGTAAACTCCGGCTCAGGAGGTTCGGACCTGCCTTCGGGCAGAATACACCCTTACCTTACCTTTACTTCTAATTATTATTGCCGTCCACCTCCGTAGTGTAACAGTTAGCGCTATTAGCTCCCGTCCTCGGGGTTGCGGGTTCGAATCCCGGTACTGACAGAAATTTAAGATCAACAGAAGGGCTAGTATATGGTTAAAAAGAGATGCATGCAGTTCATCTCTTGTCAGATGTGCCTCAAAAGAACTGCACCAGCTTGGGACGAGGACCCGATTGTATATTTGTCATTTCCTTGACTGAAATGATCACCGTAGTTGCCTTCGTTTCAGAGGGACTGGGTACGATTCCCGGCCACCTCGAGGATTTAAATCTTAAATGATTAAGTCTTGGCTCGGGGGTTGGGTGTAGCCAATATCTCTACAAATCATTCGCTACACACAACACTATCCTCCTCCCAGTTGCACGAAATTTCCCATTCATAGCCAAAGACCTCCGGTGATGATGATGATGATGATTATTATTATTGTACCGGACGGTACACCTCCACGCCGCTAATTTAAAATGTGCGCCAATTGAAACTCCTCTGCTGGAGGAAGTCTGAACTTTATTGACGGTATTGATTTTCAAATTTCTCAGAAGATGTCACTACGTGGAAATTTTAGAGTTTTTGAACTGTGTCATTTTCGACGTATTTTTGTTTTGCTTGTAGTAAGAAGTGTGAACTTTCTCTTCTAGAGGACACTACTGAAGATCAACAATAGTGCACCCTAGTGCGGAGTGAAAGAACTATTTTTTGGAGAAATTTTTATTTCAAAAGTTTGTTTCTTGTTAAATTTCTTTCTGTTATTGTTTAAGTTGGCTGTATACCCCTCTCTTTCCCCTTGTTTTGTATTTAGCCAATCCCGAATTTCTTTTATTAATTTCTGACCAATCAGATGTATCTTCCCCCAACTTGAATATGTTGCTGTATCCTACCCAATAAAGAGTTTGTGGGAGGGTGTTTTCATTCCCCTAACGCCTCGAACCTTCCGCGAGAGAATATAAACTGCTGATTTTAGGGTCTCCGGGCCACTTCTGTTCCATCTTTCAGTGTGTAAAGTACATAGCAGGGGGCGGGAAGCGCCTCTTTCTTCGACGACAGTCAACAACCAGGTAATGGCCGATTAATTACTTCTTTCCTTGCTTGCTCAGCAGTTTAACTCTCGGGGCGGGTCCGAAGTTTTTCCATTATGTAACCTTCCCTAAAATGTAAAGGAACTTGTATCTATTCCATCTTTTAAACTGCATATCGGGATAGAGAGTGCTTAACCCTCTCGAGTTCCCAATCATATTGTTTTGAGGTGAACTTATTTTTCTCAACCTAGTCTTAGTTAACGTAAAACAAATTGTTCTTTTCTAAAGTCACCTCTGTAGTATGGGATTAGCCCTTGCATTAGTGGCCTAGAGCCAGATTAGGTTTTAAAAACAAAGTGTATTAGGAGTGCAGATCGCCTCCTCTCAAATTGTTATTTTGGAGGTCATGTAATTACCCCTTTTCATTTAATAGACCTCAGTAGGTTGGGTATTTTACCCCTGTGTCTATGTCCAGTGAGGACAACTTGAAGGTGGAGTTTGGTGTGGCCTTTGAGAGGCTTAAAGTTGAGAGCGAGTGGCTCTTTTTCGAAAATTGAGTGTTGTATGCCTCGTGGAGGCTTTTCGGTGTACTTTGGAGCAAATGCTCCTGAGCATGAATGGGGTTTTCTGCCCCTCTGTTAATACTTATTTTGAAGTAAGGTTGGGCTGATTGCCCAAGCATTGTGAAGTCAGGGCTCGAAGCCCAAATTCTGTAAATATTGTAACTACCCTTTTGACTTGCTACTCTGTACCTGCCATGTTTGTTATTTCTTTATTTTGAAAAGAAAATATAACCTTGTTAAATTTTAAATTAATTTTACTTTCATAGCTTGAGACCTGTTCACCACCCCGCACCTTCTTTCACGCATAACTACCACAAAAACACGCTAACAATTATTATTATTATTATTATTATTATTATTATTATTATTATTATTATTATTATTATTATTATTATTATTATTATTATTCCCATACCCCCATCGGAGGGTTGCGTTACAACGGGTCCACCAGGCTAACAATAACACACGAAATTATTATTGCCGGATTCGTGATCTACACTGTAGTGAGCTTACCTGGAGGTCCTGAGTTAGATTCTGCGCCAGGTCAGGGATTTTTTTCCTGGACCTGATAGCTGATTCGAGGTCCACTCAACCTACATGAGAACAACTGGGGATATCTCTGACGGTGGGATAGCGGCCTTGGTTTAAAAAGACAAGAATAGCGGCCGAGAGAATTCGTCGCATTGACCACACGTCGCCTCGCAGTCTGCAGGTCTTCGGGCTGAGCAGCGGTCACTTGGTAGACCAAGGACTTTCAGGGCTGCAGCGCCATTGTTTTTAAATTATTATTATTATTATTATTATTATTATTATTATTATTATTATTATTATTATTATTATTATTATTATTATTATTATTATTATGTGAGATATGGGCGGTTGTGCTGTAAATAATCTCTGACAGTAAATCTGCCTCCAACACTATTGCTGTGAGGCAATTTTATTATTCATTGATAGTATTCCCGAGTTCTGTTCGATAAATGTCATTTCGACCCCCTCTGAAGGTGGTTATTTGGTTTGCAGTGTGGATCTAATCTAAGATGAGTGGTGTCGGAATGAATGTACAGTTAGCACGTTGATGAATGGTTAATGTGGACTCGGGAATTCTGTGCACGGAAAGGAAGTCATCAGTATAAATCAAGTCGACTGATTGGATGAATGGCCTCCATTTCTGAGCTCTACATTTGAGCTCCAAGTCTAGTATTTCAAACAGAGGCTTTATGCGCTCCAGATACATTCGTACTGACCGGTGTTAATTACTAATTTATTTCAGCCAGCGGGAGTACATTTTTCCAGCAGGAAATTCATGGGGATATATTAGAAGGCCAATTAGTGAACTCTTCAAAGTAGTGTACGTATTTACCAAAGTGGAACTAATGAATGTATTGGAATTAAACTGAACAGGATATTAATTTATGCACGATATTTCCCTCTGTAACCGCAGATCGCTGGTAAAAGTGTGGCTTCGGGTTCCAAGATGTGATCATGAGTTCATACCTGGCAGAGATAGTTACATTTTCAAATTTTGGAATTATGTATTACGTTTTACTGAATGAATAACAGGGATTTTAATTTTCTTAGATATAATTTAGATATAATTTCGTGTGGCTATTTCTAGCCGAGTGCAATCCTTGTAAGGCAGTCCCCCCCGATTAGGATAGGCTGCATCTGCCATGTGTAGGTAACTTCGTGTTATTGTGGTGGAGGATAGTGTTATGTGTGGTGTGCGAGTTGCAGGAATGTTGGGGACTGCACAAACACCCAGCCTGCGGGCCTTAGGAATTAATCAGTGAAGGTTAAAATCCCCGACGTGACCGGGAATCGAACCCGGGACCCTCTGAACCGAAGGCCAGTACGCTGACCATTCAGCCGACGTGTCGGACATTTTATTAGATGAAATTCTGTCATTGCCATTCAAGATATTGTAAATCATAGCTTGCAAACTTCAACCCAGTATCTTTGTACATTTGTTCAAGGTGAGGGGTAGGGGGGAGGAAAAGAAAATAAGAATTAGGGCATGATGTTGCGAAAGTTCCTCGCAACTACATTTTCTTCAGAAACAATTTAACCTATAGACATAATATTTATTGTGGTATACCCACAGAGTTTTTATCTACTTGAAAGATGAATTATATTTTGATAAAAATACGAATTAAGTGTGATAAGATATTGTCAGAAACACATCACACAATAACATGCATTCATTTTTTGAATGACCGTACAAAATACAGAAACATTGTAACATGTCAATTTTCTCTTAATAATTCACGTCGGTCAATACCTAGCGCAGTATAAACACGAATTTTTGAACACTTTTTTTTTTTACAATTATAGTGTCTTTATTTATACTGTACTCAATTGAACATTTAGTCGAAAATGGTCTGAGGAAAGCTTCATAGTCACAATTGAAGGTCGCGGGCAGTGGCGTATACCGAGGGCTACCAAGACTATCGGTGAAGCCCTGACCTCAAATGAGAACGATGGAAATCTAAAGCACATTATATTGTAAGCATCTGGCAGATGTCAGACTCGTTGGCTGAATGGTCAGCGTACTGGCCTTCGGTTCAGGGTGTCCCGGGTTCGATTCCCGGCCGGGTCGGGGATTTTAACCTTAATTGGTTAATTCCAATTGCCCGGGGGCTGGGTGTTTGTGATGTCCCCAACATCCCTGCAACTCTCACACCAGACATAACACTATCCTCCACCACAATAACACGCAGTTACCTACACATGGCAGATGCCGCCTACCCTCATCGGATGGTCTACCTTACAAGGGCTGCAATCGGCTAGTAATAGCCACACGAAATTATTATTATTATTATTATTATTATTATTATTATTATTATTATTATTATCTGGCAGATTGTTCCATTTACAACATCGTCGTGTGCCGACTACAGACAAGAGGAATGCTTGGGAGGGGGGTCGGCGTGGGGGGGGGCACCGTAGACCTGCGAAAAATAGCAATAAACAAAAACACAATTGTGACGAGATTAGATCCGTGGATCACGATTTTCTGAAGCAGAGAACTTGCTCGTTAGGCTACGCGTTCGTTGTGGGAATGTGTCCTGTGCCTCGTCAAGTAATTAAACCTATCACTACTCGAACCAGGAAAACTGGACGATCCCACTTAAGCTTCCTTGGAAGAAAAGTGTTCCAAGAGACCTACAGCTAAGATTCCTGCCCGTGATATACAGTACGCCTAGATCAGGTTGGGCAATTTCCTGTATTTGATGATAAGAAGGGGGAGAGTAAAAAATCCTGGCTGCAAGGGAACACTGAAAGTGAAGTGCATGAAGTGTTAATTGCATCTGTGCCTCAACCACAGGTGTTTCGTTGGCTTCCACACAACGGTGTAGTGATGGCAATTTGTTAGGCTAACTGAACATTTTGTTTGCAACACATCATGATGTGTATAGTGTTGCCTTGACACAAAATACTTACAAGGTGTATTATTTCGTTTGTAAATGTTTTATATCTTGAATTAAGGTAAAAGCAAAGTCATCTCCGTACAGGCGATGAAAGCCCTTGTAGGGGTGGAAGGTAAAGCCTTCCACTATCCGTAACCTCGGCATTTGATGGGGTAGAGTGGTTAGCTCTACGCCCGGCCGTCTTTGCCCCCAGGAAATACCCTGGTACTCATTTTTGGTGTAGGCTGAGTGAACCTCAGGGCCATGTGCACCTCCGGAAGTGGAAATCTCATTTCTTAAATTTTAAGATTTCCTGACGTGAATTAAGGTAATCTATATAAATAAAGTTCTAGGGGGTCCGCTGTCTGTAACTTTGGTTTCCTTTGCCAACTTTTCAGATTTCTATCCGTTTTAGCTCAATTCAAGACTGCACCACTGATTTTTAGCTTTCGTGTCTTTCCGGTGAAACGACTGGATAGACTTCGACCAAACTTCATATTTAGAGTGTACTCATCCAAGAGCAGGTTTAGTTATGCATATAATTTAAAAATCACAGACTAGATTGGGTGTTCATACGAAAATCAGAACAGGCTTTTCTATTTTCTCTTATACTATAGATTTTCTGTAAATTCCGTAGACTCGTATGTGAAAATTCTCTTCATTTTAAACAACTTGTGTTATGTACATCATTTCGCTTACTCTTCAAATGACGGAGAAAATTAGGTCTACTATTTTCTGCGGGTTTCATGCTCTGCATCGAGTGACCAAAAACGAACCTACCGGTTACCATGGCAACGCTGTTATACTATCCTTAATTAATATCAACCTTTTCCTTTAATTTCTCCATGTGTATGCGAGTGCTAATCCCGAAACCTGGACTCTGTTTCCTTTGAGGAGAAATTTCAAGATGTTCAATTGTGTAACTTTTGTCCCCGAAAAAATATCGAAATATGGCGGCAGTTTTAATGAAGGTGCAGACCTTCGATTCAGGATAATTAGTGGCTAAATGGTAAGTCGTATCACAAAGCGGATAGCACAATCGTTTTTCAATTTGGAGAGATCTACAACTTAGGTCCAATGACAAGTTGTCGTATCTCGCACCCTTTATGCGTTAGATAAAGCTATATTTCTCGATGAAAATAAAATATCTGCAACTCGGTTGTGAATGGCATTAGGAAAAAGGGGCCTGTCTCTATAATGAAAATTTCCGATCTCGAATGTGAATGGCAGCAGGCAGGTGAGCCGTCCGTTATAGTAGAAACTATCGACTATGAATAGCAGTAGGAAACGTGGCCTGCCATTATCATCAAAACTTCCCAACGCGCATTGTACATCTGAAGCAATGTATGCAGTCCTCCCCGTGGCGTTTCTCGCATAACGCTAAGGGACATGCAATTTAGTGTAATCTTTCTCACTGTGTGTACAGTAATTTTCGTAGAAATCCGTATACAATGTAGAATACCATAGCGAAGCACGGGCACGTATGCTAGTCTTTAATATATCGATGGCCTAGAATGAAAACCTCGTATCTCACAAAGTTCTTCCTATCCATTATTTCCCTTAAGACTGGTTACGCTTCCCAGCCACGCATGGATATGCAATCCATCAGAACAATGTTCGTTGTGTTTTTTATTCCTATGCCGACGTGTGAAGGAAAATGAACCTCATCATACCGTACTATAGGAAAGTATGTCTGCGTGACTTATTCACTAACTCCTAGAGTATAATTTTTATAAGGTGAATTTTCCTTTACGCGTCAGCATAGGAAAATAAACCCAACGAACATTGTTCTGATGGACTGCATATCCAAATGTGGCTGGGAGGCGTGACCAGTCTTAAGGGAAATAATGGATAGAAAGAACGTTTTGAGATACGAGGTATTCAGTCTAGGCCATCGATATATGACTCAACCACGTGTGCGCTTTATGCGCGCAACTTCATCCAACGAGTTTATTCCTAACTTAGCCTTTCTCTCCTCATATCGAGTACCCTCCTGCCATTATTTCCACCTATTTGTATCAGCGATCATTCTCGCTACTTTCATGTCTGTTACTTCAATTTCGGGACCGATGGCCTTAGATGTTAGGCCCCCTTTAAACAACAAGCATCATCATCATCACAATCATCATCATCATCATCGTAGTCCACTCTGATTTCACTCCAGTAAAGCACATTAGGTCTGAAAATAGACCAGTGTAAAGATAGTTTCGTTCGGGAGCTGACTTCTTTCTTATAGAGGGTGTTGATCGCTACTGCGTGCTCACTGCGTTAGCTTTGCTGTACCTTGATTAAATTTCACTTATTATCTTACCTTCCTGGCAGAATACACATCCCCCATACTCGACCAAGGAAAACAAATATTGGAATTCTTGAAAGGAAAATGTCCTGAATTGCCACATCACTGGGGCGTATTCATCTATTGTATATAGTTTCATTCACTTGAGATGCACGACAAGCGCAAAGAAGAACGCCACCAATCATTTCTTATGTAAAGATTGATCCTTTTAAAAGATCTGGGACCGAGCTCGATAGCTGCAGTCGCTTAAGTGCGGCCAGTATCCAGTATTCGGGAGATAGTAGGTTCGAACCCCACTATCGGCAGCCCTGAAAATGGTTTTCCGTGGTTTCCCATTTTCACACCAGGCAAATGTTGCGGCTGTACCTTAATTAAGGCCACGGCCGCTTCCTTCCCACTCCTAGCCCTTTCCTGTCCCATCGTCGCCACAAGACCTATCTGTGTCGGTGCGACGTAAATCAACTAGCAAAAAAAAAAAAAAAAAAAAAACTGGAGATTTTCAGGTGGACGTTGTCCTGTGTTATTGATAAAACCATGAATGATTACTAGCCTGTGTTATCGTGACTGAGATTCTAACCCTCAACTTCCTGTATAGCACGAGTTTTCCCATGCCTGTCTCTGAATATAGCATGCAGAGCTCTGTGTTGAATGGCAGCAGTCATTGCCTGCCTCGGCTTACACTGAGTAGTACAGCGATTATCTGTTGAAAAGTGCTGTAGAGATAGCTGCAGATTATGAACCTTTCTTCCTCGGCTTACTCGCTCTAATACCGTTTGATAAATTTTGCTAAATGGGAGTTGCCTTTGATAGCCTCAGTTAAGTCTGGTCATTTCTCTGCTGTTCTCTTTACTCTGCTAGTGCTTTGCTTGGATCAGTTGTTATCACTTTCGAGTTAGGTCACTTTTTAAATATTGAACATAGCAGCTTAGGTTTTTGCAGCTGGTGTCTCAATTAATAAATTATGTAATAGAAGACTTTTTTTGGGCTTGTAGGCTGTGTTAATTGATTATGATGATTGTTGTTTAAAGGGGCCTAACATGTACGTCATCGGCCCAGGCTGTCTTCAAATTAGGTTTCTAGATCCCAGCCTTTAACTGGTAGGGGCTGCATGGCCTTGGCGATAAAGGCATACTCGGTTCGTCCGGAAGGACGTGGGTTCCAATCCCCGCCAGAAGTCATACAGTTTAAGAAATGAGATTTCCACTTCCGGAGGTGCATACTGAGGTTTACTCAGCTTACCAGGTTAATTCCTGGGGGCAGAGGCGGCCGGGCGTAGAGCTAACCACTCTACCCCATCAGGTGCCGAGGTTACAAATAGTGGAAACCTTTACCTCCCACCACTCCCAGGGCCTTCATGGCCTGTACAGAGATGACTTTGCTTTGCTTTTTAGCCTTTAACTAGAAAAGTGCGCTCGGTATTTAGGATCCATTCTTTGTGCAGATCAGTAGTGGGCTGTAGGTTGATATTGTCCGATTCTCCACTCCGCGATCGCTACTTTCACTCCAGGAGTGCCATAAATCTGTTATATCCACTGATCTCTATACAATATCAGAACGGTCCGTGTTAGACATAATTCACAAGGTAATAGACATAAAAAGTAGTGAAAATGATCGCTGATACAAATGAATGGGATCGATAGCAAACACCTTTTGCAATAAAGAAATCAAGGTTGTCGTTTATCAATTCGAAAACAAGCAACTTTCTAGTTTTACGTTGAGATCGTAATCACAGCCGCGAGACCCTCAGTTTTACGTGGAATCCGAACCAAAGGTAAATGCTATTTACAAAAGCCCTGCAAACATTGACCGAGATTCGAACCGTGGTCATTACGGCGAGAAGCCATTGGCTCTGCTGCTCGGATACCACCGCAATGAATTAATTCGAGATGTGCGTATCCACTCAATAGAAACTTTATTCGACCAAGGCTTAAATGTATTCTGTATTCGATAAATACTAATTTCTGCTGCGTATTTCTTCCTATCCCTTACAGTTTACTCCTACTATGTTTTCTTAAATTTCTTAGTCTGTTCCTTTTATCTTCCTCACCTGCCCGTGCTCTCAGCCGAATTTGGAAATTCTTTCGCCTCTGGTTCTTTGTTTTCTCCAGGCGATATCCTTATTTTTCGAGGCACATGACCTCTTCCTCATTTCCCTGTGATGAATACAAAATGGGTATGAATCTGCTGTTGTTTTGCCTCTAAAAGCAGTAATCATCATATCCTCCCATGGTTTTGCCCGCAGAGAGAGCGGGTAGGCAAAAAAGAGAACAGTGGTAGGACAAGGAAGGTCGGATAAGAAATGAAATAAAACTTAGTAGGAGTTAACTGAAGCAATTGCTCCTGAATCAATAATCACCACTTCCTCCAGTAGTTCTTTCCTCTAGAAGAAAAAATGACCATTTTCTACCGTTGTTTTGCCTCTGAAAGCAAAAATCACCACTTTCTCGCGTTGTTTTGTCTGTAAACGCAATAATCACATTCAGTAAACCTTTCTATTGAAATGTGTTGGTTCTGTGAGTTACGTAATGTTCACGTCAGTTTCCACTCATCAGTCAATTTCGTTTTCAACAAGTCGTGTGTCGGCTATTAGCAGTATCTTATCATTGTCTGGTGATGACCCTGGAAGTCAAGAATCTCTGAGCGACAATCAAAGTCGTAGCTTAGTGTGTCGTAGGAATAATAATAATAATAATAATAATAATAATAATAATAATAATAATAATAATAAATTTATTGGTTTTACGTTTCATTAAATAATATTTTACGGCTTTCAGAGACGCCAAGGTGCCGGAGTTTGTCCCGAAGGACTTGTTTTACGTGCCGGTAAATCTACCGACATAAGGCTGTCGTATTTGAGCACCTTCCAAAACCATCGGACTGAGCTGGGATCGAACTCCCGAAGTTAGCGTCCGAAGGCTAGCGTTTCTACCGTCAAAGCCACTCAGCTCGGCTGTCTTAATCGACACAATCCTAACTCTCTTGAAGGCAGCGTTGTCAAAAACTGGTATTGGAGGCTTTCGCTCTCCTTTTGCCACAAGCCTCTGCCATAGCTCTTCGTGCCCCGGGCGTGAATGTCGGTCCCCTCTCCATGCCAGTTATAAGACTGCGGTGAGTAGACGTTGGCACTGCATGAACGCGCTAAAGAGAATATGATTTTTATTGTATCTGTAATAATAATAATAATAATAATAATAATAATAATAATAATAATAATAATAATAATCATCATCATCATCATCATCATCATCATTTTATGGCATCGGGCTGAGCAGTGACCGTTTGGTAGGCTATGACCCTTCGAAGCTGTTGTGTAATAGGGTTTGGTTTTAGGTCCCATTATCTATTTTTACGGTTTTCTTAGACAATGAGGTGACAGAATTTTATCACACGGGGGGTTGTTTACACACCAGTAAATCTACCGACTCGAGGCTGTCGTATTAGAGCACCTTCAAATACCACAAGCTTCCGCGGGGATTGAACCCATTAACTTCGGACGTGCAACTCAACTCAGCACATCGATGATGTAAATAAGGAGCGAAGTGTAGTATTTCACATTAAGGTATACTTTTCCTCTACATGAATTTTAATGCCTACTGTACAATCACATATAGCTGCATGCTTTGTGCATTAAATTTTCCAAACGCTGTTTAAGTCTAACCTACTCGTGCAGATAAATCCTAGTCGTGTTCAGACGCCGCCGCCTCAGATTTACTGAGCGAAGCTGGTCATCCCTGGTCTGTTGTATGCAGCAGGTCGGGCTCAATTTGCTAATGGGCATGCAGTGGAGTGGAGCAGGAAGAAGAGAAGAGAAGAGAAGGCACAGCACGCAATGCCCATGACGTATCGACCGTGCCATACCTTTTGTCCGCGTGCTAATGGACCACGTGTTGTGTACCTTAGCACCACCCTACTACAAGTGTAAGCGCGGACGTTTTAGCGGCCTACCACACGTCTACAAAATCTTGATTATATTTCGGATATATTTTAACGAATATATACAGTCGAACATTCGTACATCGAAGATCAGTATAACAATAAATCGGTCTGTAATCATAAACTTTATTAGTACTTAGGGTACTACTACTACTACTACTACTACTACCACTACATACAAAAACAAACAGTACTGTTACGAATAAAACATCATCCGTTTCATTACTGTAAGTTATTTCAGGATGGCCTAATAAATGCACACACACACACACACACACACACACACACACACACACACACACACGTATACACAAGCAATTCTAACCAGTTACGAATGGTCACAATAATTAGAAGTCTATTTACAAATCTCTCTACCTTATGGAGCAGCAAGGGTCCAGCCCGTTCTTTTACCTGGGACACTAATCCTTATTTTCACTTTCCCAAAGTCCAGTCATCTCCTACAGTCGCCGTGAGTAGACAGCTGGATTGAACACTGTCTGTACAACACACAAGTTCGTTGGTTCGACTCCACACTTCACACAGTCCCATGCAGTGAACAACTAAACAGCTCAACTGTATTCAACAGTTGAACGATACTCACAACAGTGAACACTAACACAGGTCCATTTATCCTCGCACTCATGATAACGCGTTTCCTCGCTGGCTCTCGGCGATCCTCAGTCCACAGAATCACACAGTACAGACTTTCGTCCTGTCGCCTCCAGTTACACACTCACCGGTCTCTCCGACACCACAACAACAGTTTCTCGTTTAGACCTCGGTGGGGCACTGACGACAGCCAACACCTCTGTCGCCCCGAGTCCCCCACGGAGTCCAACTCTGACTGTCCGCGGCTAGGCTCCCTTTTTATAGCTCGCATGATTTGATCCAGAAATTTCACGACGTCACTACAGGCAGAACATTCCTGTTGAATCTCGAAGGAACTCACAGCTAAGTCGGCCGCCGAGAACAATACACGGAAAGACCGGCCCCACCCTACAGGCCGGCTGGGAGATTCCAGGTCGTCTGAGACACCAGCTCCTTCGTAGGAGTACCGAAGGGAGCTACCACGGGGCTGTCACATAACAGTACTGTATTTCGAAGGCGAAGAACCATTTTCCTGTAAAATTATACTGAATTATAAGCAGAGTTGGGAAGTTATTGAATAAAAGTAATCTAATTACTTGTAATCGTTACTTTTAGGTAACGCGTCATTTCATCAAATGCAAAGATGTACGTTCACACAAGACGTCGAGGCTTAGCGATGAGACTCTTACGAACCGATTAATTTATTTGCAAAGTAAGTGACAAATTGTTTGAATCTCTAAAAATCATTAACTAAAATAAAAAATGTTTGAAAAAGATCATTTCGAAAGTTCCGAATTATCATGTTTAGTCTCACCAAGTGATAATAGTAATTTAATGTCTTTACGCTGAAAAAATCCCACACAAAATGGAGTCATAAATATTTTTCTTGCAAACTTCGTACTAAGTATGCGAAAAAAAATCAGTGATTTCCTTAAGACTAGCGTTTTTTTATCGTGTACTATTTTAATCGCTGTTAATGAGCCAGTAGAACGAACCAGCTCTTTCGAATTCTCGGCCACTCCCTATCTTTCGACAGCAATTCCGGCAAGTACAACAACATCGCACATACACCATGGGTAATATCAGTTCAGTAATGAAACAGTGTCTAGTTCAGGGAAACTCAAGACTACTCATTTACAGAACACCTGCCAGACCAGTTCGTCTATACGGCAGTGAAGCACGGACTATCTGAAAAGAAGACTAAATTGGAATCACGGCTGATGCGATGAAACACACGAGACGTACACCCGGATGCACACGATGGCGCTGCAAAAGGAATGAAGATATGATGAAAGAACTGCAGATAGAAACCGTTTAAAATAAAATAACATGAGAGTGTTTTATATATTTATGACATTGGATTCCCTCCTTCGTAGAGTTTACCCCGCGTAATTGCAGGGTCCGCTTTTCTGCAGCACTTTGCTTTCCGTCGATTGCGATCCTTGGCGTCAACTAGCGTAATGCTCATCAAGCACATGACCTCACGTAGTGCGTCAAGGCAGTATTATTGGACCTTAATGTTTTCTTATATATATATATATATATATATATATATATATATATATATAAATGATATGAGCAAAGGAGTGGAACCAGTGGCCGTTCCCGTGGTTCATGGCCCTTGGGGTTCAAATCTAGTGCCACCTTCGCAACTGAGGTACTCCTGCTCTGCAATACGTGACTAGACCCTCTTAAACGCGTCTCCCGAATTTTGTCAGTAAGTAGAACTATAAAACCACTCCAGACGCCACTCTGACATCCTGGTTTTTTACGTGGTCCAAAGTAAAGAGTCCTAAAGGCCATCGAGGCATGCTCAATTCTATTTCCATGAGGTGGAGATGTTGTTCGTGTATTTTTATGACTGGCCAGGATCCTACCCCGTATAGTGCTACAGGACGAATGACCGTTCTATTTTAAGTAGAACGGGATCTTCCGGTCGAAAAGGACTACCTTAACTTGGGGCCACTTTCCCTGGTTGCATTTACACTATTCCTTGTGTCTGGAAGGGGATCACAATCTGAAATTATGACTGATCTCAAATATTGAAACCTACTTGTTTTAGGAAGATCAACGCTGTCGATGTTGATGGACCCCATTTCGTTGCTGTCCACACTCCAAGTATTCCGTTTTCCTGACGTTAAATCGCTGTCCAAATATATCCATGTGGCTTTTCTAGTGTTGGACTAGCTGTTAAGTTCTTGCCGAGATTTGTAGGAAATCATGATATCATCAACATAAACCAAAGTCCAAAGATGTGGTATTTGCAACTCTGCATTGATGGTTTCGAGACATAGGATGAATAAAAGTGGAGATAATGCCGATCCCTGGTGCACGCCAAAATTGATATAAATGGTGCAGATATTACTGCAGCACATCGGACGTAGCTGGTGACATTTCGATAAGGAGCTGGATCCATCAAATGTAAACTTCTGATCCAGTGCGTACCAAATAAGACCATGTGACTCTTTGTCAACTACCTGTTCAAGATCCAGGAATGCCATGATGAGTGGTTTCCGTTTCTCTTTGTGCCGTCCCATTAGGAGGCGTGCAGCATATATGGCGTCTACCATTCCTCTACCTTTCACAAAACCACATTAGTTTGGAGTGATATCGACAATAACGCGAAGACGCGCGTCCAGGACACGTTACAAAATCTTTATTGTGTGACAAAGCAGGCGGATTGCTCTATAACTAGAACAGTTGCCGACATCTCCTTTACCTTTCCATATTAGAACTGTAATGCTGGTAAGCGAGATGGAAGGGACTTCATTTTCATCATTGATTTTATTGAACAGATCTGCTAGAAACTGAGCTTCTTCAGGCTCAAGCAGCTTCCGTACTTCAGCTGGAAGATCATCTGGTGCGATCGCCTTCCCATTTTTCATTTCGTTGATAACCGTGGCAAATTCCTCAGCAGTGATGACTGGAGCTGATCCTAGCATGGTTTTTATGGATGCGGAAATCCTTCGTTAGAGATAGTCTCAAGATGTCTCTTCCAACGGCCAAGGATCTCGGCTGGGCTTCGCAGTAGTTTCTGGGTTTCATCCTCTGTGCTCATGACGTGCCCCATATCCTGCGCAGAGCGATGGCGATGCTTCGCTAGCTGATAGATGTCTCTAGCAACCTCCGATGTGTCCAGCTGATCTCGTAGACCGTCTTGTAGTGGTCCTCTTTTGCCTTTGCCACTTCTGTTTTTGCCTTTGACTTCAAACGTCTGTACTTCTGACTGTCCTCGTCCAGTCCTGACCTAAGCTAGGTCTTGTAGGCTAACTCATTTGCCTTAATAGCGTCTTGCACATGTTCATTCCACCACCAAATTCTCGTTGTTGATGAAACGACGGCCAGGTTTCGTTGTGCCCACAATGGTTGTTGCCCAAACATCAGCACCCTTTTGACCAAGTTGTAGACATCTGAATAACCAATGTGCGCGATACTGGTTGAATTCCCACCACTTCATTTTTATGTAGTCTTGAGAGTTTTTCGCGATTATTCAAGTGAATCCTGAAGCTTAGGAGGAGTAGGTGGTGATGAGGTGTGATGATGTCTGACGGGGTAACTTTTGTGTCAATGACTGACTTTAGATTACGTCTTCTTACCAACCTGTAATCCATCTTTATATTTCGTCCACAGCTGCTGTAGGTGATTAGTTGCGAGATACGCTTCTTGAAAAGTGTATTGGTTAGAGCTAAATCATATGCTTCGGAATACTCCATCCTCATTCCTTAATCCACAGCCCTGACCACCATGTATTCTATCATAACTGTCTCCACTTTTTCCGACGTGTCCGTTGAGATAACCATCAACGAGTAAGAGCTCGTTCTCATCGAGGGATTGTAGATAATATTCAAGGCTAACCTAAAATTCCTCCTTTTCATTATCGTCACGGCCAGTTTGTCGGCGTAACGGGAGACCACACGCAGGGCATTTGTTTCCGCTATCGATGTTAATAGACATAAGTCGGTCAGATAAGGGGATGACTTCAGTGACGCTATCTCTGAGCTCAGAACTTACCCCAATGGCGACGCTATTCC
Source organism: Anabrus simplex (assembly GCF_040414725.1). Taxonomy (NCBI): domain Eukaryota; kingdom Metazoa; phylum Arthropoda; class Insecta; order Orthoptera; family Tettigoniidae; genus Anabrus; species Anabrus simplex. The sequence continues at coordinate 1,257,092,258 of NC_090265.1, forward strand.
GGCTGTATATCTTTCCGTGATAGAACAATTTATACCCTACTCCAATTTATTTAGCCATCGAGGCGGTCCACTTCGTTTCTTGGATGCAGCCAATGTCGATGTGATGGTACCGTACTTCGGGGCATCAGCTAGTTCACGACAGCGACTCGTAAGGGTACCAATGTTGTTGGTGGCCAATCGAATTTGTTGGACTCGTTTCTTTAGCTTACACGGCCCTTGAGTGGGTAGTACTCGTCCATTTCTTTCACCATTTGGGCGAAGATGTTGCCATTAATTAGAGAAAAGCCGTAGCAGTTCGTGCAATAAGATTCCTTTCAGCCTGTGCATGAGATGCGAAAAATATTTCTACCAACTGGCTTTTCGGAAAGCCTTACGTTGAAGCATTTTATCACTGCTGCCAGGTACCGTATGAGGCGGCCTCAAACATGGAGAACAGACGCCTTTTGCAAGCCACTCCTAAATTGGAAAACAGACTCTGCATGGTGGATTCCGTGTAATATTTACGATTAGGATTCCCGTATTCTCAGTTCCAAATCATAATATGTGTCTGAAATAGGCGAGCCACTTGAGTACAGTAAGTAAAATGATTTTAAACTGAATAGTAGTACTGTAGTACGGCATGTGGAGGAAATGTCGCTTGTCTGTCACTTAAGACCCAGGAGGCAGAGTGTGACATACCTTATAGGCAACCGCATGTCCTTGTACGCTGGTGCTTGGTGGGGCTTGACCTGGTATTTGGCTGCAATCACTTTCAATATATAAGGACGTTTGCACATCTGTACGTTAAGCTCTCAATCACGAGTCCGAAGTGTGATCGATGCCAAATAAGACCCGACTGTATTAGGTGCGCCCTTGTATCGTTTGGGCTCGACGAATGTGTCTAAGTGCGCACTATTATTGTGTGTTGCTAATACATTGTGCACACCTGTCGAGTATCTCGATAAGGAGAACAATGTTAACAATTTCTACCACGTGATAATAGAGAACTAAAGACTCCTTCCGGCCGATATACTATGTAAAGGAGTCCCCGCGGGCTGACACCCCATCAATAATTCAGGCAGCAAGACGTTACAAAGCCCAGAAATTGTGGCCCAGATATGGACAGGAAAGACGTAATCATCATACAATAGATGCGTTCTGTCCTTTGCCTTGTATTATGCAAGTGCGAAACGCTTCCCTTACTGTCACATGCGTGCTGCATCTGCATACATTGTACTTGTTTACGTCCTTACTTGGGTTCGTGGAAGTGAATCATCCGTGTACAAATAATAATAATAATAATAATAATAATAATAATAATAATAATAATAATAATAATAATAATAATAATAATAATAATGAGCAAGTTGGCCGTGCGGTTAGGGTCCCGCAGTTGTGAACTTGCATTCGGGAGATAGTTGGCTCGAACCCTGTAACTTTTTGATGATAATAATAAATAAAATCATGAATAAATATATATATATAAATAAAATTACTCAAAAACTTAATAAAATTAATAAGCATAATTAACCGAAATGTCCGTAGTATGGGCGCCAGAGTTCACCAGAATGGATCCCTCGAATTTAGATAAGAGCATGATAAACTGTATATCCCAGGGCGTGTACATAACGCTGCGTACTGGTACATCTGCTGCACGCCTTACCTAACCTCCTGAAAACGACTAAATAGGTAGGAACTGCACCTAGGTTCATCAATAACTCCACTGATTCTAAAATAGCTAACTATATTCTTAACAAAATCCGTGCATGAGCACCTCATCAACACACAAAATTATACAACACATAAAATATTGCTGGAAGACTCCATATTTACAACAACAATAATAATAATGAAAACAGTGGGAAAACGAAAGCGAGAACTAAGCTACCATTTGTAGATAGTCCGATGAACAATGTGCATGTGTGAAGATAAATACCCTTCACTGTCTCTATATCAATTCGACTTACCGATTCTCATAATCGGCAGTTATCACATCACACAGATACTGTACCTTGTACTACTGTGTTCACATATTTTAACACTTGTTGTAAAGATATATACACACGTCTGTCGATCCTCAACATAAATTATGGAAAGTCTGAGATAGCTTTCACCAACATATAATGCTAGGCCGCCACAAGTGCTACCATACTTAATGCGCAAGCACTCTCCACAATCAGCCACTTTCCACGAACATAACAAGACTACGCTCCACGAACGTTTGAAGTCCAGTCCATTGCAGCCATGTCACTCCAGTATCGTGTATCAGCACCACTTCCTTCCCGTACAGTGTGCCAGTTGTCGTTCCTTCATACAGTGTTACTGCTTGTAGTTGTAGTGGTTACATTACAATCACCTCGGTTGCCGCCGTATGATCAACCTTTATAGACATCAACATCCCCCTCCTCTCAGATGATACGTCTGAATTAGAGCTCTGCATTTTGAAGAAAACAACCGCTCGAGCATTGCCCACTTCGTGCCGCTGCTCGACGGCTGGGAAAAGCCCACGCTGCGATAAGGCTGTGGCCGTCTAACGGACCATGTGGCGGGCCTTCCTTCACCTCTCGGTGATCAGTGGAACTGTCGAGCACTGCCGGGCGCTCGAGCGTAATCGTAATCCCGGTCGGTGACAGTAAAACCGCCGCGCGCTCTACAGTGCGGAATGCATTAGAAATCGTGTGTAAAATCAGTTGGTGACTGGGCTTTGAGCAGTGCAGACAACGTTATGGATCAACCAAGTATAGGTTGTAAACGCTGCATTTAAGAAACGATGAGAAGTATTCTGGAGAGAATTAGGAGCGGCTCGTTAGTCCTGAAGAAGAAAGATATGTCGGAAGAGGAGGCGAAGAGTGAAGCTTGGAAATCGCTTGCACTTGTAGTGGATCCTGTCACGCAGGCTTCTTTTGGGTTCGTGCAGTGATACTGTACTTTCTTACCAGCCAAGCACAGCAGGTATGATTTGGCGCTGCAAAAGTAACTGAGTATCAGAATTCCACCGAACACGTGCAGTACCAAGCAGCATAAAGAAAGTTGGTGTTGATAAGTTGGTTCCCTACCACTGTATCACGGCATGTTAAAGTCCGACTCGTTGGCTGAATGGTCAGCGTACTGGCCTTCAGTTCAGAGGGTCCCAGGTTCGATTCCCGGCCGGGTCGGGGATTTTAACCTTAATTGGTTAATTCCATTAGCTCGGGGGCTGGGTGTTTGTGCTGTCCCCAACATCCCTGCAACTCACACACAACACATAACACTGTCCTCCACCACAATAACACGCAGTTATAATTACACATGGCAGATGCCGCCCAGCCTCATCAGAGGGTCTGCCTTACAAGGGCTGCAGTCGGCTAGAAATAGCCACACGAAATTTAAAAAAACGGCATGTTAAAGAAAAGGCCGACAAAATACGGGTGACAATGCCCAAGCTAATATGTGCCATAAAGAACAATATGTGCGCTTTAGACGCTGATCTGTGGTCTGATAACTACAAGAAGAGAAATTTTTTGACTGTGACATCGCATTATGTTAACGATGAGTGGCAGCTAGAAACGCTTGTTTTGCTAACAACTGAGTTTCCGGACATACCTAAGACAGGAGAGAACATTCGGCACGAAATCGAAGAGCGGTTGCTTGAGTTAGCAATTAGCAAGAATGATCTTACAAAATTTACTTTGTCACCGACCAAGGAGCTAATATGAAGAAGGCACTTGCATCTTACGACCGTTTGCCTTGCTTTGATCACTGCCTGATGACTGCGCTTCGTCACACATTTCAAGAGACGTTTTTAGAAAACGAAGCTCCTGAAATCCTGTCGTGTTTGCTATCAGCAAGAGCTATAGTAGGCTATTTGAAGAGATCGGGTCACTCGGGGCGTCTGCAGCACTCTGTGACGCAAGAAGCTGTAACGCGGTGAAACAGTATACTGTTAATGCTCAATTCCATCATAAGTCAAATTGACGATATTCGAGATCTACTAGAATCCCGCGGGCAATCGAAACTCTTAAAAACTTTCCATGAAGAGTGCGTACGAGCAGTTATCGCTTTTCTAACCCCTTTTAAAGAAGCGAGTTTGGATTTGGAAAGTGTAACAAGGCTGGAACGTGTAAGAAATACTTTTATAAGTTACGATCGTTTATAAACCTGCTGAATTATCGGAATTAAATTATGTATATATTGTTTATACTTTTCAGTGCATGACGATAATAAAAACGAGAGCAGCATACTTCATCAGAGAGAAGTGCAAATTGGAGGCTATCCATTACGTTGCCACGGTTCTGTAGCCATCACGACGTCATTTGAAGAAAGTCACGGCAGAAGAAAAGCGGGTCACTTATGCTGAAGTTCGACGATTGTTCTCGGAACTGCCTGTAAATGGTAAGGTCGAATCACTTTGGCCTTATGCCGTGTCAAGAGAATAAGGCATAAGTCCAAAAGCCTATACAGTATCATGTCTTTAAGTACGGGCTGGGAAAGCATTAATGACAACAAAACGAATGTTTGTTTGTCTAATTTTCCACCTCTCGTTAGATCAGCAATTATGCCGTCTAAAATGTACAATATTTGGGAAGGGTTTCGCAGTCTAAAAATTCCACAATGCGTTTTAATGTAATTTTTGCGATATATATAGGAATTCACTGGAAATATAGCTTTATAGTAACCAGTAATCCTAAGTTTTATACATATTTAAAGTTGACAGGAATGCATTACGGATGTTTTGTTCATTTTTAGAGTCCATTCAAGCAAACAGTGACGAAGTTCTTCCCATGAAAAAGTCCAAGGTGGACTGGAGTTCAGATGAGGACGACGAAGATGGACACACAAATACTACTAATGATCTCGACAGGTACCTTTCGCTCTCCAAATCCGACTGTTGCTGTGCCGAAGGACACATTTTGAAGTGGTGGAAAACGCATGCGGAGTTATTTCAATTCTGTCGGTAGTAGCCAGAAGAGTACTCTGCATTCCTGCCACTAGTGCTGCCAGCGAGAGAAATTTTAACCAGGCCGGTCACCTGCTGTCCAGCAAAATATCGTGCTTGGAATCAGACAAGGTGTATGATCTCTTATTGATCCATCACAATTTTGTAAGTATTCTGAACATACCACGTAATCACAAGAAAGGAAACATGCCTCAAACGCTATAAATGTATGATTCTACTTTCATTTACTTCACAGGGAGAAGTGCAAACCGCCAGCTCTAGTAGTAGCTCCAGGAACACAAATGAATCCTGTGCATCAGGCAGCACCAATGACGAAAAACGAATTGTATAGTTATGGTTCACATATAACTTTATTTACAGGTCATAATTTGTTTATAAATTAACGCTTGTAAAAAGAAAATCGATGAGTATTTGTTTAAAAACAATCCTGCATTCCTTCTTGATCCTGCATTTGATATTAGTACAGTGTCTGGAGATAGGCTACACATAGCCCACTATTACTGTGTCCCCGTTTATCTAGCGAATGGAACAAAATACTATATGAAGACATTACAGTTCATAACGTTATAATTATTGGAATACATGAACACCTCAAAGACGAAAATCCAATAGTCTGCAACATATTAACACACTTCAAATGTAACATATACAATTGTATTATTTAGGTTATAGAACTGATAGTAGAAAACAAAAGACATTTGTAAAAGAAATAGGTGAGGATTAATGTAAAGTATTGGCCTATGATCTCGAGCCCGGCGAAGCGCAGTTCGCTGGCTGGCTAGCACTGAGTCCGCCGGTTACTGGCGACCGACCGAGCGTTTGGCGCGCTCGGCCAGTCGCTGATGATCGGTAGCCCGCAACCGGCTGCACAGGACGCTCGGCCGCAAACTCCCGAGAGCCAGAGAGGCGAGCGGTACTTGCCGGTAAAAATCAGACCTCTAGTCTGGATTTGTGCTTGCCCACCAAGCATGAGTGATCTCTAGTCAAGACCAAGCCCTGAACTACTTCTTCCTCCCAAGACAATAACAAACTCTGGGGTATATTCCATGAGTCACCAAACTTTCCTAATACAACAACAAGCTCATCTCATCAGGCTGGGATATATACATGACTCATTGAATATCCCGACACAAGTACATCACAACAAACACTGGGGTATCCACATGACTCAACCAAATTACCAGAGTTATTAAAGCAATGTTTTCCCACTCGTGCAAAACAAATTACTCATACCTACATATGTGGATATCTTCCAGCTTACCAATAAAAGTGGCAAAATATACAAATGAAATACTGATAATAATGATGATGATTTGCTATTTGCTTACGTCGCACCAACACAGATAGGTCTTTTGACGACAATGGGATAGGAAAGGCCTAGGAATGGGAAGGAAGTGGCCGTGGCCTTAATTAAGATACAGCCCCAGCATTTGCCTGGCGTGAAAATGGGAAACCACGGAAAACCATCTTCAAGGCTGCCGACGGTGGGGTTCGAACCCACCATCTCCCGATTACTGGATACTGGCCGCACTTAAGCGACTGCAGCAATTGAGCTCGGTGCCAACCAAATAAGAATGAGTACAATACAGAGGAGGCCTACATATCAACGAACTAAAATAAATAAGCCCTACTACTAATTAGAAAATGTACAATACATAAAGAACATTAACAAAACTGAACAAATATAAAAACTGAACACTAAAATTATAATTATTGTCGCCCTTACTTATTGTTGACTTGACTCTCTACCAAGGGCGCCATATGACAGTTTGTAGGGAGGAGGGGGTATGTAGTATTTTTAATATCTTGGAAGATGAATGGCGACTTGTATTCCGTGGTAGAATAACACCCACGATATGCCCTGCCTGTTGGTGAGGGGCGGTACTACCAATTCTACGCAATACCGACTTTTAAATAATTTTCTTGAAAGAAAAAGACCTGACTGCATTAGAATTTTTCCTTTCCTTGAGAACTAGTGGGGTTAAGGGGGGGGGGCGGCTGCATGGGTTCCCTTGCTTTCTAGTGTTCCATACCAGTAACACACGACATCGCAAAGCAGTCTCCGATGAAACGTTGGCGTCCAGGAACCCAGTTGAGAACAGCCTTCAAATACGGGAAATTTCTTCTATCTTAATCGTGATGGCGGCGTGAAGGCCTAAGCCGTTTTGGGTAATTACGGAGTGCGGTAAACGAACTTTCCTAATGATAGAATGGAAATAAATAATCAAACTGCAAGTATGTAGTTATTGCCTCCTATATGCCACTGTAACTGTGCTACTGGTATACACGAAAAATATTTTAATTTTGCATGTTGACAGCTATAATTAGTATTTAAGATCCAGGAAAAGTAATACGCACAGTGTGCATCAGAAGTGACGGCACAAGCCGAAACGGTGGAGTGTACGATAGCAGCACCAAAAACGCATTGATAAACATGGGGTTGCAATCGATGAGGTTCAGTAGACAGTGAGTCATATAGTACAAGAATGCCCGCTTCGAGCTTTCTCAGCCAACAAGTAGTGATGGGACATTCGATTCATTTTACTGAATCGATTCATTTGATTCCGTTCACGTTACTGAATCGATGCAGTGATCCGATTCACGGCTCATTGGTCACCGCTCCTACTGCATCTGTGTAGTATGTGCTGGTAAAACAGCAGCAACAGCATTCAGTGCTCGCAGCTGCCATCTGGTCTTCATACTATGAACTCCTTTTTTAGAAAAAATGCTAGTTACTCTAATACATCGAAGGTTTCCGGCGACGCAGGGTGGGAAAGGTTAGGAAGGTAGCAGCCATGGCCTGAATTAAGGTACAGTCCCAGCATTTCCTGGTGTGAAAATGGGGAACTACGGAAAAACCATCTTAACGGCTGCCGACGGTGGGATTCGAACCCACCATCCCCCGAATGCAAGCGCATAGCCACGCGATATTAACCGCACGACAACTCGCTCAGTCATTTAAAAAAAAAGTATTTTTCTATCAGCGAGGATTTTTTTTAATAGTCATATTTTGTATAGGCTACCCGAGATGTACAGTAGCCCGCTGGTTTTCTGATTCAACATACTGTTATTGCGTCTCTTCACATATGATTGAAGTCTTGTGCAACGATGTGACATATGAACTGAGAGAATACTGAGCCGTTTTTCCCAATATAAAACAGGTACTTTTGAGTGGTCATGAGCATGACTCATAGTCATAGGGCAGCTTAGAGTCGAGTTTAATTGTCAAATGTCAACTAAGTTATAATACTAAGATTCATTAAACTAATAAATAGTATAACCTAATAGCCTACCTACTTACTAGCTACTTCAGAATTATGTTGTGACTACCTTTTTAACACTGCAAATAAATCCATCTATTATTTAAACCTCCTTGTAAGAAGAGGACAGTGAATGCAAATGGGTATTATTTTCAAATGAGCTGAGCTCGAGAGTCCATTATAGCATACGATTCTTTCAGTGTAGCATGGCTCACTGTATGTCTCGCTGCAGCGGAAGCTCGGCTCTGCGCGTGTCCGGTGAGCCGATAAGGAGCCGTGTGTATCATGTGTCTCACTGAGTCGCGCTCGTTTACCATTCTTTCGATGTGCCATGATTCACTGTCTCGCTGCAGCGGAAGCTCGGCTCTGCGCGTGTCCAGTGAGCCGATAAGGAGCCGTGTGTATCATGTGTCTCACTGAGCCGCGCTCGTTCACGATTCTTTCGATGTGCCATGATTCACTGTCTCGCTGCAGCGGAAGCTCGGCTCCCCGTCAACGTCCAGTGAGTGCGCCACTCAGCACTGTCCGCTGGGAGTAAGATGAATCGTATGCCGTGAGCTCGCCGTTTCTGTGAATCGATTCACTCGGACACTTGAATGAATCGATACACTGCTTCGAATCATGCATTCAGTAGCCAACACTACAACATAGACGACCTCAACACAACACGCGAGGCTGTGGAGTGGGTAAGTGGATTGGACATTTATCTGTAGTTCAGCATGCAGTGCACATACTCACTTTGCAAATACATTTCTATATGACCTGTTTAAATTTACTAATTTATATTTCAATTTTATTGTTATGTTTCATATTAGCTGAATACTTAGTTTGTACGATGTTGTCATGTAAATAAAATACGAAATAAAAATACATTAATTAATATGAACTGTTGTCGAAGAAACATATTATTAAGCAGAATGCTAAATTTACTTAACAGATAACTTGAAAAATACGTGCTACTTAGAACGCAATGTTAAATGAAATCTCGATTTCAAGTCTAAATTTGTTAAAACCTCTCGTGAATTTTTCACACGTGAAACGCTCCTGAGATGCTTATAAAAATGTTTCAAGTTAACTGGAGGGTTGCAGACTAATAAGCTTTCAGCAAAGAAGATGGAAGAGTGTCCGGTGGGAAGTAAGCAAATTGTTACCGTTATTATGTTTTAGCTCCCTTAGGTAAGCTAACTGTACGAAAAGAAGAAAAAGCAGGAAACATAAAATACGCGAAGCTTTCTGCGATAAAATCCGTCTTGTTCTCTAGAGACTCCTTTATCCTCTCAATTAACGTGGGCCATATAAAGAACATTCCAGCAACTTTTTACAAAAGTAATTCACGATCCTTGATGTCGCAGCGTGCAGTGGTTGAGAGGTATCACGGAAACTCCCGCGGTTATTTTGATGTTAATCACGATCTGCCTTACTGTTTCGAGGACCGAGCTCGATAGCTGCAGTCGCTTAAGTGCGGCCAGTATCCAGTATTCGGGAGATAGTAGGTTCGAACCCCACTGTCGGCAGCCCTGAAAATGGTTTTCCGTGGTTTCCCATTTTCACACCAGGCAAATACTGGGACTGTACCTTAATTAAGGCCACGGCCGCTTCCTTCCCACTTCTAGCCCTTCCCTTTCCCATCGTCGCCATAAGACCTATCTGTGTCGGTGCGACGTAAAGTAACTAGCCGGATTGTTTCGAGGCTGCCAGACATCAGGGAACCTTAACCTACTGGTACACACACACACACACACACACACACACGTTCAGTGTGTATGACAAGAGATGGAACAATCCGAAGCATACACGATAGGAGAACCAAAAACGCCTTGGTGAACATGGGGTTGCAATCGAAACGGTGGCAAGATAATGGTGGGCGTGTAGTAGCTGTAGTTGCTAATACACATGGTCATACTGTGTACATTACGCTTTTATTATTGCTTGCTTATTTGGGAGATAAATACAAATAACCCTACGGAAGATGGGGATGAATGTCCGCAGTTTGTAACCAAAGTACTCCACTTGGTAGTTCTAGGGTTAAGGAGCATGCTCTACGATTCTGTAAGAATATTTGCAAAGGAAATTACGGTCTTTTCAAACATCTACTTTTTTCATATGTTATTTATCCAGAACCACAGTGATCTCTACATGACTTTTAGTACTATTCAAATAACATTACAGTTTAACCCAACAGCGATAACATTTTAGTCTAATTTTGTCCGGTGCATGAGGGAGGAAGAGCGCTCTGGGGCAGTAGGCTCTGTGTTCCGATTGGAATCCCAGCGACTTCTGTTGGGATTTGCTTTTTGGAGTACAGTAGACTGTCAGACTACAGCCTGGTTGCTGCGCCAACGTGGGAAGTTGGCATTGAAGAAAATAAAAAAATATCCTATACGTGAAGGATTATAATGTTTACAACTCATACCAGCCAAGTAGTTCTTTCGAATTTTAGTTTTACTTCGCCTATTATGTGTAGGCTAGGATTACTTTGAACTTTTTAGGTTACTTTAAATTAATTAAATTTGAGGTAGTGCCCGAAGAGCGCTTGATACTGTTTCATGTACAATTCCCGCTAGGAGAGGATTTCCCACGAAGATAACTGTTCTCTACGTGGTTTGTAACGATTAACGTAAGATGGGCCGAATAATTTCGGCCCACATATTCCTGTTACCTTACCCGACCCCACATAGAAACGGGACAAGGGTTGGACATGCATATTTCTGTTACCTTAGCCCTGAGGTTCGGTGCATAGTATTATTATTATTATTATTAATAATAATAATAATAATAATAATAATAATAATAATAATAATAATGGCTTTACGTTCCACTAACTACTTTTTTAAGTTTTTCGGAGACGGTGTGTAGAATTCATCCTTTTGTCATTTCTTTTATCAAACCGTCATTTGTTTTTCGAACGATCGGACATATTCATTTTTTCTTCTTAGTAAGGAGGACTTTATTTATTTATTTATTTATTTATTTATTTATTTATTTATTTATTTATTTATTTATTAAATGCCTTATTTATGGTGGGCTTGGGCTATGAAGCCTGCTGTTCTGTCCGACCATATATCTACTGAACCCTTGAGCTTACCATTCCATCGTTGGTCGGCCACGGCTGCTACAGTAGAACAATTTAGAACTCTTAAATCTTGGGTCGTTGCGGGAATAAATTCGGTCACGATCTTAACCAAACGATGGGGTTCAGAAGAGAGCCTAACTACTTGAAATGAGGAGCAAAAATGTGCTTACTAACTTTATTAAACTGAAAGAGCACGATAACATCGTTAATTTAATATGCATTCTTGCCACAAAAATATAAAAAAAATTTAATTATTGATTTTTGAAAAGTTCCAAACACAGTCACATTACATAACGTCACTTCGTTTCTTCCAATGTCGAAGAGTTGCTTCGGAGAAGCTAATATGTTAGTGGACAGCGAAACTGAAAAACTGAAAAAGGGAAGACCTGAAAACCGGGCGCCTATTATTCCAAACGAGAACTGAGAGTTAATCCACACGATCCGTGGAAAATCTGACTTTCAACAAGTAGAACGCCTGATTTTCTCTTAATTAAGGTTATCCACCAGTCAAATACCCTTCACGGATACGGAACATCCGCCGAATGGACCCTTAATCGAACCAAACTGACTATCAGTTGCTTTGGATAGGTTGCGAAATATTATGGGAAAGCATGGTGTTCACTACAAGTTAATGGCATCATTCACAATTGAAATAAAATTCCACCATGTATTTGTCATTCATGACACCCTTAAGTGATAAGGTAATCCCGATGCTAAACGTGCATCACCCCAAACAGCTGTTCGGAAGGAACCAACAACAACATGATCCGGGAGGATCTTACGTTAAGTCGTTCTAAAGGAACAAAACTGCGAAATGCAGGAAACACTTACTAATCATGCATTTAGAAGAAATGCCAAACACTGAAGTTAATCAAAAAGTGAAAAGTCACTTGAAAATATTATTATTGAACCGATTTTCAGGTTAGAAATGGGTTTATTATGCTTAATAAATTTACCAGTCCACGCTAAAATTTACTACAATTTTAAGGAATTCTTTCCCTTAACAACAATGCTACCAGTACAGATCTCTCTATTTACTGTCTGTCCCAACACACTACTGGTAAAGTGATTACTTACTTACTCTAACCATGAATAAGAATGAAAATACGACAAGATGAAAATAATATAAATTACTGGCTGACGAATCGAAACCGCATTCGCAACTCAAGTCTCATTCTAAAACACTGAGTGTCAATATGCACACTATCAACGAAAACGGACGTCAAGACAAGGAAACAATAAAGTCCGTAAAAATAAATTAACATCTCGAAGTCATACAGCTTAACACGCACGAAGAAACACAGTAAAAATATTTAATCTAGATCGGGTCGATGTCCCACACTTGGACAGCCCTCGACTCGTCTGATAGCATTCCCGTTATCTCAATGAGAGCTTCGCATAGACCCTCTACAATAAATCAAATCGTACTGTAACGGCTACCTTCCTCCAGGCCACTTCCACAAAAAGAACAAACAAAAGAAAAACATCTAAACCGAGACTTGAGTGTGTACAGCTACCATCCCAGACCTATCGTCGGGCTCACTTGAAATCTGTACACCCTAAACCTAATCATTATGTACATGATGCCTTCCAAATTCTATCGTCGGGCGTGACCTAGGACGTCTCATCATCAATGACTCCAAGAATAAACACGTGACGTCCTAAATCTATCGTCGGGCGTCAAAGTGGGTCGTACTACGCCTCCCTTAACATATCAGGCGAAATGCAATTCTCAAACAACTCTGATATTTAACACTAGATTTCGTCAAACAAATACGCACGACGGAACCCCCGTCTCTATTATCAAATGAATGCAAGTCGAAATACAGCAAGTGTCTACCTCTCGAAAAATACAGTAAGTGTCTACATCATTATAATATGTGAACTCAAAAATAAATAGACGTGACGAACGGTTATCCACCTCGAACACAATCTCAGCCTGTGCACTGAAGTATTAGGGAAGCAAATGAAAATTCCCAACACACGTGTACCCTTTTAGTGGACGCCTTCAAAATAATAATCATCACCATCGCATTCGAAATTCTCAGGTCGCCTATCATCAATTCCAACCATCTTATCCATGACCTCTCCAATGAACAAATTAAATATAACCCAACCGTGTGTCCAAAGTACTCTTTGATCCTGGAGATCGTTCATTCTCTTATCATCCATGCGGGCTTTACGTAACATAGATCACTGGATGTGTACTACCCAGCCTTTAACATTTTACAAGAGTCGTTTTCACTTGGAATCTATATATATAAAAGCAAGTCGGGCTGGAGCGATGTATATATAAATATTTAAAAATGAAAAAAGACGTGAATTAATGAGGCACTTCCAGAAATCTCAGAAATTTGAAACTTTGTACGGAGGAAACTGATGACCCCAGGATCCCTAGAAAAATCGGAAATTCTCAAAATTCCCTGAAGGGGGCACGCTGGGGGGCTCAAATTTTGGGCTCAGCATAAGAACACAGTCGTATAGTATATCCAAAACGATAACCTATAGGTTTCGTGGGCTTAAAAATTTTCGAGAATTTCCTCATTTTTATCCCCTATCCCCCCAAATCAAAATGGCGGCACAACCTGCCAGACGAAGTAGACAATTGAAATTTGGTGAAATTATAGCTTTTGGTCCCTAACCGACGGGAAAATTCCAAGATGTTCAAATTTTTCACTTTTTACCCCCCTAAGATATCGAAATATATAGGCAATTTTAATGACTGTGCAGACATTCCTTTTGAGCTATTTTTTGGCTAAACGGTAAGTCGTATCACAAAACGGATGGCACAATGTCCCTTCAATTCGGAGTGATCTACAACTTTGGTCCTGTGGCATTTTGTCGTATCTCTCTCTCTTATACGTTAAATTTGGCCGTATTTCTGGATTGTTCGTAAATTTGGTGATTTTTACAAGTATATTTCATTGTTTGACACACTTATAAGAATGATAGGATCATCACGTTGTGTGCGCACATTGGCACGATTAAGGGACATGTGTGTACCAAATTTCATGATTCTAGCTTATACATACGTAGGCAAAACGTAATGTAAAATGTTAAAAATGCACCCAAATTTCACCCTATTCAAAATTTGATCTCAATTTACCCCCTTAATATGGGAGATACGAGCAAATGGTTTAGAAACAAATATGTAGAGCGATAAATGAGACGTCTGATGGCGCAAACCGTTTCTTAATATCATAAACCGTTTAGGAGATATGAATCTCGAAGTGGAAGTCTGCACTTTTCAACGTGCTCATGCTTATCCGTCATCTATATATATAAAAGCAAGTCGGGCTGGAGCGATGTATATATAAATATTTAAAAATGAAAAAAGACGTGAATTAATGAGGCACTTCCAGAAATCTCAGAAATTTGAAACTTTGTACGGAGGAAACTGATGACCCCAGGATCCCTAGAAAAATCGGAAATTCTCAAAATTCCCTGAAGGGGGCACGCTGGGGGGGCTCAAATTTTGGGCTCAGCATAAGAACACAGTCGTATAGTATATCCAAAACGATAACCTATAGGTTTCGTGGGCTTAAAAATTTTCGAGAATTTCCTCATTTTTATCCCCTATCCCCCCAAATCAAAATGGCGGCACAACCTGCCAGACGAAGTAGACAATTGAAATTTGGTGAAATTATAGCTTTTGGTCCCTAACCGACGGGAAAATTCCAAGATGTTCAAATTTTTCACTTTTTACCCCCCTAAGATATCGAAATATATAGGCAATTTTAATGACTGTGCAGACATTCCTTTTGAGCTATTTTTTGGCTAAACGGTAAGTCGTATCACAAAACGGATGGCACAATGTCCCTTCAATTCGGAGTGATCTACAACTTTGGTCCTGTGGCATTTTGTCGTATCTCTCTCTCTTATACGTTAAATTTGGCCCTATTTCTGGATTGTTCGTAAATTTGGTGATTTTTACAAGTATATTTCATTGTTTGACACACTTATAAGAACGATAGGATCATCACGTTGTGTGCGCACATTGGCACGATTAAGGGACATGTGTGTACCAAATTTCATGATTCTAGCTTATATATAAGTAGGCAAAAAGTAATGTAAAATGTTAAAAATGCACCCAAATTTCACCCTATTCAAAATTTGATCTCAATTTACCCCCTTAATATGGGAGATACGAGGAAATCGTTTAGAAACAATCATGTAGAGCGATAAATGAGACGTCTGATGGCGCAAACCGCTTCTTAATATCATAAACCGTTTAGGAGATATGAATCTCGAAGTGGAAGTCTGCAGTTTTCAACGTGCTCATGCTTATCCGTCATCTATCTATATATATAAAAGCAAGTCGGGCTGGAGCGATGTATATATAAATATTTAAAAATGAAAAAAGACGTGAATTAATGAGGCACTTCCATAAATCTCAGAAATTTGGAACTTGGTACGGAGGAAACTGATGACCCCAGGATCCCTAGAAAAATCGGAAATTCTCCAAATTCCCTGAAGGGGGCACGCTGGGGGGCTCAAATTTTGGGTTCAGCATAAGAACACAGTCGTATAGTATATCCAAAACGATAACCTATAGGTTTCGTGGGCTTAAAAATTTTCGAGAATTTCCTCATTTTTATCCCCTATCCCCCCAAATCAAAATGGCGGCACAACCTGCCAGACGAAGTAGACAATTGAAATTTGGTGAAATTATAGCTTTTGGTCCCTAACCGATGGGAAAATTCCAAGATGTTCAAATTTTTCACTTTTTACCCCCCAAAGATATCGAAATATATAGGCAATTTTAATGACTGTGCAGACATTCCTTTTGAGCTATTTTTTGGCTAAACGGTAAGTCGTATCACAAAACGGATGGCACAATGTCCCTTCAATTCGGAGTGATCTACAACTTTGGTCCTGTGACATGTTGTCGTATCTCTCTCCCTTATAAGTTAAATTTGGCCGTATTTCTGGATTGTTCGTAAATTTGGTGATTTTTACAAGTATATTTTATTGTTTGACACACTTATAAGAATGATAGGATCATCACATTATGTGCGCACATTGGCACGATTAAGGGACATGTGTGTACCAAATTTCATGATCCTAGCTTATACATACGTAGGCAAAACGTAATGTAAAATGTTAAAAATGCACCCAAATTTCACCCTATTCAAAATTTGATCTCAATTTACCCCCTTAATATGGGAGATACGAGCAAATGGTTTAGAAACAAATATGTAGAGCGATAAATGAGACGTCTGATGGCGCAAACTGTTTCTTAATATCATAAACCGTTTAGGAGATATGAATCTCGAAGTGGAAGTCTGCACTTTTCAACGTGCTCATGCTTATCCGTCATCTATATATATAAAAGCAAGTCGGGCTGGAGCGATGTATATATAAATATTTAAAAATGAAAAAAGACGTGAATTAATGAGGCACTTCCAGAAATCTCAGAAATTTGAAACTTTGTACGGAGGAAACTGATGACCCCAGGATCCCTAGAAAAATCGGAAATTCTCAAAATTCCCTGAAGGGGGCACGCTGGGGGGGCTCAAATTTTGGGCTCAGCATAAGAACACAGTCGTATAGTATATCCAAAACGATAACCTATAGGTTTCGTGGGCTTAAAAATTTTCGAGAATTTCCTCATTTTTATCCCCTATCCCCCCAAATCAAAATGGCGGCACAACCTGCCAGACGAAGTAGACAATTGAAATTTGGTGAAATTATAGCTTTTGGTCCCTAACCGACGGGAAAATTCCAAGATGTTCAAATTTTTCACTTTTTACCCCCCTAAGATATCGAAATATATAGGCAATTTTAATGACTGTGCAGACATTCCTTTTGAGCTATTTTTTGGCTAAACGGTAAGTCGTATCACAAAACGGATGGCACAATGTCCCTTCAATTCGGAGTGATCTACAACTTTGGTCCTGTGGCATTTTGTCGTATCTCTCTCTCTTATACGTTAAATTTGGCCGTATTTCTGGATTGTTCGTAAATTTGGTGATTTTTACAAGTATATTTCATTGTTTGACACACTTATAAGAATGATAGGATCATCACGTTGTGTGCGCACATTGGCACGATTAAGGGACATGTGTGTACCAAATTTCATGATTCTAGCTTATACATACGTAGGCAAAACGTAATGTAAAATGTTAAAAATGCACCCAAATTTCACCCTATTCAAAATTTGATCTCAATTTACCCCCTTAATATGGGAGATACGAGGAAATGGTTTAGAAACAAATATGTAGAGCGATAAATGAGACGTCTGATGGCGCAAACCGTTTCTTAATATCATAAACCGTTTAGGAGATATGAATCTCGAAGTGGAAGTCTGCACTTTTCAACGTGCTCATGCTTATCCGTCATCTATATATATAAAAGCAAGTCGGGCTGGAGCGATGTATATATAAATATTTAAAAATGAAAAAAGACGTGAATTAATGAGGCACTTCCAGAAATCTCAGAAATTTGAAACTTGGTACGGAGGAAACTGATGACCCCAGGATCCCTAGAAAAATCGGAAATTCTCAAAATTCCCTGAAGGGGGCACGCTGGGGGGGCTCAAATTTTGGGCTCAGCATAAGAACACAGTCGTATAGTATATCCAAAACGATAACCTATAGGTTTCGTGGGCTTAAAAATTTTCGAGAATTTCCTCATTTTTATCCCCTATCCCCCCAAATCAAAATGGCGGCACAACCTGCCAGACGAAGTAGACAATTGAAATTTGGTGAAATTATAGCTTTTGGTCCCTAACCGACGGGAAAATTCCAAGATGTTCAAATTTTTCACTTTTTACCCCCCTAAGATATCGAAATATGGAGGCAATTTTAATGACTGTGCAGACATTCCTTTTGAGCTATTTTTTGGCTAAACGGTAAGTATTATCACAAAACGGATGGCACAATGTCGCTTCAATTCGGAGTGATCTACAACTTTGGTCCTGTGACATGTTGTCGTATCTCTCTCCCTTATAAGTTAAATTTGGCCGTATTTCTGGATTGTTCGTAAATTTGGTGATTTTTACAAGTATATTTTATTGTTTGACACACTTATAAGAATGATAGGATCATCACATTGTGTGCGCACTTTGGCACGATTAAGGGACATGCGTGTACCAAATTTCATGATTCTAGCTTATACATACGTAGGCAAAACGTAATGTAAAATGTTAAAAATGCACCCAAATTTCACCCTATTCAAAATTTGATCTCAATTTACCCCCTTAATATGGGAGATACGAGGAAATGGTTTAGAAACAAATATGTAGAGAGATAAATGAGACGTCTGATGGCGCAAACCGTTTCTTAATATCATAAACCGTTTAGGAGATATGAATCTCGAAGTGGAAGTCTGCACTTTTCAACGTGCTCATTCTTATCCGTCATCTATATATATAAAAGCAAGTCGGGCTGGAGCGATGTATATATAAATATTTAAAAATGAAAAAAGACGTGAATTAATGAGGCACTTCCAGAAATCTCAGAAATTTGAAACTTTGTACGGAGGAAACTGATGACCCCAGGATCCCTAGAAAAATCGGAAATTCTCAAAATTCCCTGAAGGGGGCACGCTGGGGGGCTCAAATTTTGGGTTCAGCATAAGAACACAGTCGTATAGTATATCCAAAACGATAACCTATAGGTTTCGTGGGCTTAAAAATTTTCGAGAATTTCCTCATTTTTATCCCCTATCCCCCCAAATCAAAATGGCGGCACAACCTGCCAGACGAAGTAGACAATTGAAATTTGGTGAAATTATAGCTTTTGGTCCCTAACCGATGGGAAAATTCCAAGATGTTCAAATTTTTCACTTTTTACCCCCCAAAGATATCGAAATATATAGGCAATTTTAATGACTGTGCAGACATTCCTTTTGAGCTATTTTTTGGCTAAACGGTAAGTCGTATCACAAAACGGATGGCACAATGTCTCTTCAATTCGGAGTGATCTACAACTTTGGTCCTGTGACATGTTGTCGTATCTCTCTCCCTTATAAGTTAAATTTGGCCGTATTTCTGGATTGTTCGTAAATTTGGTGATTTTTACAAGTATATTTTATTGTTTGACACACTTATAAGAATGATAGGATCATCACATTATGTGCGCACATTGGCACGATTAAGGGACATGTGTGTACCAAATTTCATGATTCTAGCTTATACATACGTAGGCAAAACGTAATGTAAAATGTTAAAAATGCACCCAAATTTCACCCTATTCAAAATTTGATCTCAATTTACCCCCTTAATATGGGAGATACGAGCAAATGGTTTAGAAACAAATATGTAGAGCGATAAATGAGACGTCTGATGGCGCAAACCGTTTCTTAATATCATAAACCGTTTAGGAGATATGAATCTCGAAGTGGAAGTCTGCACTTTTCAACGTGCTCATGCTTATCCGTCATCTATCTATATATATAAAAGCAAGTCGGGCTGGAGCGATGTATATATAAATATTTAAAAATGAAAAAAGACGTGAATTAATGAGGCACTTCCAGAAATCTCAGAAATTTGAAACTTGGTACGGAGGAAACTGATGACCCCAGGATCCCTAGAAAAATCGGAAATTCTCCAAATTCCCTGAAGGGGGCACGCTGGGGGGCTCAAATTTTGGGTTCAGCATAAGAACACAGTCGTATAGTATATCCAAAACGATAACCTATAGGTTTCGTGGGCTTAAAAATTTTCGAGAATTTCCTCATTTTTATCCCCTATCCCCCCAAATCAAAATGGCGGCACAACCTGCCAGACGAAGTAGACAATTGAAATTTGGTGAAATTATAGCTTTTGGTCCCTAACCGATGGGAAAATTCCAAGATGTTCAAATTTTTCACTTTTTACCCCCCCAAAGATATCGAAATATATAGGCAATTTTAATGACTGTGCAGACATTCCTTTTGAGCTATTTTTTGGCTAAACGGTAAGTCGTATCACAAAACGGATGGCACAATGTCCCTTCAATTCGGAGTGATCTACAACTTTGGTCCTGTGACATGTTGTCGTATCTCTCTCCCTTATAAGTTAAATTTGGCCGTATTTCTGGATTGTTCGTAAATTTGGTGATTTTTACAAGTATATTTTATTGTTTGACACACTTATAAGAATGATAGGATCATCACATTATGTGCGCACATTGGCACGATTAAGGGACATGTGTGTACCAAATTTCATGATTCTAGCTTATACATACGTAGGCAAAACGTAATGTAAAATGTTAAAAATGCACCCAAATTTCACCCTATTCAAAATTTGATCTCAATTTACCCCCTTAATATGGGAGATACGAGCAAATGGTTTAGAAACAAATATGTAGAGCGATAAATGAGACGTCTGATGGCGCAAACCGTTTCTTAATATCATAAACCGTTTAGGAGATATGAATCTCGAAGTGGAAGTCTGCACTTTTCAACGTGCTCATGCTTATCCGTCATCTATATATATAAAAGCAAGTCGGGCTGGAGCGATGTATATATAAATATTTAAAAATGAAAAAAGACGTGAATTAATGAGGCACTTCCAGAAATCTCAGAAATTTGAAACTTTGTACGGAGGAAACTGATGACCCCAGGATCCCTAGAAAAATCGGAAATTCTCAAAATTCCCTGAAGGGGGCACGCTGGGGGGGCTCAAATTTTGGGCTCAGCATAAGAACACAGTCGTATAGTATATCCAAAAGGATAACCTATAGGTTTCGTGGGCTTAAAAATTTTCGAGAATTTCCTCATTTTTATCCCCTATCCCCCCAAATCAAAATGGCGGCACAACCTGCCAGACGAAGTAGACAATTGAAATTTGGTGAAATTATAGCTTTTGGTCCCTAACCGACGGGAAAATTCCAAGATGTTCAAATTTTTCACTTTTTACCCCCCTAAGATATCGAAATATATAGGCAATTTTAATGACTGTGCAGACATTCCTTTTGAGCTATTTTTTGGCTAAACGGTAAGTCGTATCACAAAACGGATGGCACAATGTCCCTTCAATTCGGAGTGATCTACAACTTTGGTCCTGTGGCATTTTGTCGTATCTCTCTCTCTTATACGTTAAATTTGGCCGTATTTCTGGATTGTTCGTAAATTTGGTGATTTTTACAAGTATATTTCATTGTTTGACACACTTATAAGAATGATAGGATCATCACGTTGTGTGCGCACATTGACACGATTAAGGGACATGTGTGTACCAAATTTCATGATTCTAGCTTATATATAAGTAGGCAAAAAGTAATGTAAAATGTTAAAAATGCACCCAAATTTCACCCTATTCAAAATTTGATCTCAATTTACCCCCTTAATATGGGAGATACGAGGAAATCGTTTAGAAACAATCATGTAGAGCGATACATGAGGCGTCTGATGGCGCAAACCGCTTCTTAATATCATAAACCGTTTAGGAGATATGAATCTCGAAGTGGAAGTCTGCAGTTTTCAACGTGCTCATGCTTATCCGTCATCTATATATATAAACGCAAGTCGGGCTGGAGCGATGTATATATAAATATTTAAAAATGAAAAAAGACGTGAATTAATGAGGCACTTCCATAAATCTCAGAAATTTGAAACTTGGTACGGAGGAAACTGATGACCCCAGGATCCCTAGAAAAATCGGAAATTCTCCAAATTCCCTGAAGGGGGCACGCTGGGGGGCTCAAATTTTGGGTTCAGCATAAGAACACAGTCGTATAGTATATCCAAAACGATAACCTATAGGTTTCGTGGGCTTAAAAATTTTCGAGAATTTCCTCATTTTTATCCCCTATCCCCCCAAATCAAAATGGCGGCACAACCTGCCAGACGAAGTAGACAATTGAAATTTGGTGAAATTATAGCTTTTGGTCCCTAACCGATGGGAAAATTCCAAGATGTTCAAATTTTTCACTTTTTACCCCCCAAAGATATCGAAATATATAGGCAATTTTAATGACTGTGCAGACATTCCTTTTGAGCTATTTTTTGGCTAAACGGTAAGTCGTATCACAAAACGGATGGCACAATGTCCCTTCAATTCGGAGTGATCTACAACTTTGGTCCTGTGGCATTTTGTCGTATCTCTCTCTCTTATACGTTAAATTTGGCCGTATTTCTGGATTGTTCGTAAATTTGGTGATTTTTACAAGTATATTTCATTGTTTGACACACTTATAAGAATGATAGGATCATCACGTTGTGTGCGCACATTGGCACGATTAAGGGACATGTGTGTACCAAATTTCATGATTCTAGCTTATACATACGTAGGCAAAACGTAATGTAAAATGTTAAAAATGCACCCAAATTTCACCCTATTCAAAATTTGATCTCAATTTACCCCCTTAATATGGGAGATACGAGGAAATGGTTTAGAAACAAATATGTAGAGCGATAAATGAGACGTCTGATGGCGCAAACCGTTTCTTAATATCATAAACCGTTTAGGAGATATGAATCTCGAAGTGGAAGTCTGCACTTTTCAACGTGCTCATGCTTATCCGTCATCTATCTATATATATAAAAGCAAGTCGGGCTGGAGCGATGTATATATAAATATTTAAAAATGAAAAAAGACGTGAATTAATGAGGCACTTCCAGAAATCTCAGAAATTTGAAACTTGGTACGGAGGAAACTGATGACCCCAGGATCCCTAGAAAAATCGGAAATTCTCAAAATTCCCTGAAGGGGGCACGCTGGGGGGGCTCAAATTTTGGGCTCAGCATAAGAACACAGTCGTATAGTATATCCAAAACGATAACCTATAGGTTTCGTGGGCTTAAAAATTTTCGAGAATTTCCTCATTTTTATCCCCTATCCCCCCAAATCAAAATGGCGGCACAACCTGCCAGACGAAGTAGACAATTGAAATTTGGTGAAATTATAGCTTTTGGTCCCTAACCGACGGGAAAATTCCAAGATGTTCAAATTTTTCACTTTTTACCCCCCTAAGATATCGAAATATGGAGGCAATTTTAATGACTGTGCAGACATTCCTTTTGAGCTATTTTTTGGCTAAACGGTAAGTATTATCACAAAACGGATGGCACAATGTCGCTTCAATTCGGAGTGATCTACAACTTTGGTCCTGTGACATGTTGTCGTATCTCTCTCCCTTATAAGTTAAATTTGGCCGTATTTCTGGATTGTTCGTAAATTTGGTGATTTTTACAAGTATATTTTATTGTTTGACACACTTATAAGAATGATAGGATCATCACATTGTGTGCGCACATTGGCACGATTAAGGGACATGCGTGTACCAAATTTCATGATTCTAGCTTATACATACGTAGGCAAAACGTAATGTAAAATGTTAAAAATGCACCCAAATTTCACCCTATTCAAAATTTGATCTCAATTTACCCCCTTAATATGGGAGATACGAGGAAATGGTTTAGAAACAAATATGTAGAGAGATAAATGAGACGTCTGATGGCGCAAACCGTTTCTTAATATCATAAACCGTTTAGGAGATATGAATCTCGAAGTGGAAGTCTGCACTTTTCAACGTGCTCATTCTTATCCGTCATCTATCTATATATATAAAAGCAAGTCGGGCTGGAGCGATGTATATATAAATATTTAAAAATGAAAAAAGACGTGAATTAATGAGGCACTTCCAGAAATCTCAGAAATTTGAAACTTTGTACGGAGGAAACTGATGACCCCAGGATCACTAGAAAAATCGGAAATTCTCAAAATTCCCTGAAGGGGGCACGCTGGGGGGGCTCAAATTTTGGGTTCAGCATAAGAACACAGTCGTATAGTATATCCAAAACGATAACCTATAGGTTTCGTGGGCTTAAAAATTTTCGAGAATTTCCTCATTTTTATCCCCTATCCCCCCAAATCAAAATGGCGGCACAACCTGCCAGACGAAGTAGACAATTGAAATTTGGTGAAATTATAGCTTTTGGTCCCTAACCGATGGGAAAATTCCAAGATGTTCAAATTTTTCACTTTTTACCCCCCAAAGATATCGAAATATATAGGCAATTTTAATGACTGTGCAGACATTCCTTTTGAGCTATTTTTTGGCTAAACGGTAAGTCGTATCACAAAACGGATGGCACAATGTCCCTTCAATTCGGAGTGATCTACAACTTTGGTCCTGTGACATGTTGTCGTATCTCTCTCCCTTATAAGTTAAATTTGGCCGTATTTCTGGATTGTTCGTAAATTTGGTGATTTTTACAAGTATATTTTATTGTTTGACACACTTATAAGAACGATAGGATCATCACATTATGTGCGCACATTGGCACGATTAAGGGACATGTGTGTACCAAATTTCATGATTCTAGCTTATACATACGTAGGCAAAACGTAATGTAAAATGTTAAAAATGCACCCAAATTTCACCCTATTCAAAATTTGATCTCAATTTACCCCCTTAATATGGGAGATACGAGCAAATGGTTTAGAAACAAATATGTAGAGCGATAAATGAGACGTCTGATGGCGCAAACCGTTTCTTAATATCATAAACCGTTTAGGAGATATGAATCTCGAAGTGGAAGTCTGCACTTTTCAACGTGCTCATGCTTATCCGTCATCTATATATATAAAAGCAAGTCGGGCTGGAGCGATGTATATATAAATATTTAAAAATGAAAAAAGACGTGAATTAATGAGGCACTTCCAGAAATCTCAGAAATTTGAAACTTTGTACGGAGGAAACTGATGACCCCAGGATCCCTAGAAAAATCGGAAATTCTCAAAATTCCCTGAAGGGGGCACGCTGGGGGGGCTCAAATTTTGGGCTCAGCATAAGAACACAGTCGTATAGTATATCCAAAACGATAACCTATAGGTTTCGTGGGCTTAAAAATTTTCGAGAATTTCCTCATTTTTATCCCCTATCCCCCCAAATCAAAATGGCGGCACAACCTGCCAGACGAAGTAGACAATTGAAATTTGGTGAAATTATAG
The DNA here is from genome assembly GCF_040414725.1 of Anabrus simplex. Classification (NCBI taxonomy): domain Eukaryota; kingdom Metazoa; phylum Arthropoda; class Insecta; order Orthoptera; family Tettigoniidae; genus Anabrus; species Anabrus simplex. The sequence continues at coordinate 1,257,117,388 of NC_090265.1, forward strand.
CTTTTGGTCCCTAACCGACGGGAAAATTCCAAGATGTTCAAATTTTTCACTTTTTACCCCCCTAAGATATCGAAATATATAGGCAATTTTAATGACTGTGCAGACATTCCTTTTGAGCTATTTTTTGGCTAAACGGTAAGTCGTATCACAAAACGGATGGCACAATGTCCCTTCAATTCGGAGTGATCTACAACTTTGGTCCTGTGGCATTTTGTCGTATCTCTCTCTCTTATACGTTAAATTTGGCCGTATTTCTGGATTGTTCGTAAATTTGGTGATTTTTACAAGTATATTTCATTGTTTGACACACTTATAAGAATGATAGGATCATCACGTTGTGTGCGCACATTGGCACGATTAAGGGACATGTGTGTACCAAATTTCATGATTCTAGCTTATATATAAGTAGGCAAAAAGTAATGTAAAATGTTAAAAATGCACCCAAATTTCACCCTATTCAAAATTTGATCTCAATTTACCCCCTTAATATGGGAGATACGAGGAAATCGTTTAGAAACAATCATGTAGAGCGATACATGAGGCGTCTGATGGCGCAAACCGCTTCTTAATATCATAAACCGTTTAGGAGATATGAATCTCGAAGTGGAAGTCTGCAGTTTTCAACGTGCTCATGCTTATCCGTCATCTATATATATAAAAGCAAGTCGGGCTGGAGCGATGTATATATAAATATTTAAAAATGAAAAAAGACGTGAATTAATGAGGCACTTCCATAAATCTCAGAAATTTGAAACTTGGTACGGAGGAAACTGATGACCCCAGGATCCCTAGAAAAATCGGAAATTCTCCAAATTCCCTGAAGGGGGCACGCTGGGGGGCTCAAATTTTGGGTTCAGCATAAGAACACAGTCGTATAGTATATCCAAAACGATAACCTATAGGTTTCGTGGGCTTAAAAATTTTCGAGAATTTCCTCATTTTTATCCCCTATCCCCCCAAATCAAAATGGCGGCACAACCTGCCAGACGAAGTAGACAATTGAAATTTGGTGAAATTATAGCTTTTGGTCCCTAACCGATGGGAAAATTCCAAGATGTTCAAATTTTTCACTTTTTACCCCCCAAAGATATCGAAATATATAGGCAATTTTAATGACTGTGCAGACATTCCTTTTGAGCTATTTTTTGGCTAAACGGTAAGTCGTATTACAAAACGGATGGCACAATGTCCCTTCAATTCGGAGTGATCTACAACTTTGGCCCTGTGGCATTTTGTCGTATCTCTCTCTCTTATACGTTAAATTTGGCCGTATTTCTGGATTGTTCGTAAATTTGGTGATTTTTACAAGTATATTTCATTGTTTGACACACTTATAAGAATGATAGGATCATCACGTTGTGTGCGCACATTGGCACGATTAAGGGACATGTGTGTACCAAATTTCATGATTCTAGCTTATACATACGTAGGCAAAACGTAATGTAAAATGTTAAAAATGCACCCAAATTTCACCCTATTCAAAATTTGATCTCAATTTACCCCCTTAATATGGGAGATACGAGGAAATGGTTTAGAAACAAATATGTAGAGCGATAAATGAGACGTCTGATGGCGCAAACCGTTTCTTAATATCATAAACCGTTTAGGAGATATGAATCTCGAAGTGGAAGTCTGCACTTTTCAACGTGCTCATGCTTATCCGTCATCTATCTATATATATAAAAGCAAGTCGGGCTGGAGCGATGTATATATAAATATTTAAAAATGAAAAAAGACGTGAATTAATGAGGCACTTCCAGAAATCTCAGAAATTTGAAACTTTGTACGGAGGAAACTGATGACCCCAGGATCACTAGAAAAATCGGAAATTCTCAAAATTCCCTGAAGGGGGCACGCTGGGGGGGCTCAAATTTTGGGCTCAGCATAAGAACACAGTCGTATAGTATATCCAAAACGATAACCTATAGGTTTCGTGGGCTTAAAAATTTTCGAGAATTTCCTCATTTTTATCCCCTATCCCCCCAAATCAAAATGGCGGCACAACCTGCCAGACGAAGTAGACAATTGAAATTTGGTGAAATTATAGCTTTTGGTCCCTAACCGACGGGAAAATTCCAAGATGTTCAAATTTTTCACTTTTTACCCCCCTAAGATATCGAAATATATAGGCAATTTTAATGACTGTGCAGACATTCCTTTTGAGCTATTTTTTGGCTAAACGGTAAGTCGTATCACAAAACGGATGGCACAATGTCCCTTCAATTCGGAGTGATCTACAACTTTGGTCCTGCGGCATTTTGTCGTATCTCTCTCTCTTATACGTTAAATTTGGCCGTATTTCTGGATTGTTCGTAAATTTGGTGATTTTTACAAGTATATTTTATTGTTTGACACACTTATAAGAATGATAGGATCATCACGTTGTGTGCGCACATTGGCACGATTAAGGGACATGTGTGTACCAAATTTCATGATTCTAGCTTATACATACGTAGGCAAAACGTAATGTAAAATGTTAAAAATGCACCCAAATTTCACCCTATTCAAAATTTGATCTCAATTTACCCCCTTAATATGGGAGATACGAGGAAATGGTTTAGAAACAAATATGTAGAGCGATAAATGAGACGTCTGATGGCGCAAACCGTTTCTTAATATCATAAACCGTTTAGGAGATATGAATCTCGAAGTGGAAGTCTGCACTTTTCAACGTGCTCATGCTTATCCGTCATCTATATATATAAAAGCAAGTCGGGCTGGAGCGATGTATATATAAATATTTAAAAATGAAAAAAGACGTGAATTAATGAGGCACTTCCATAAATCTCAGAAATTTGAAACTTGGTACGGAGGAAACTGATGACCCCAGGATCCCTAGAAAAATCGGAAATTCTCCAAATTCCCTGAAGGGGGCACGCTGGGGGGCTCAAATTTTGGGTTCAGCATAAGAACACAGTCGTATAGTATATCCAAAACGATAACCTATAGGTTTCGTGGGCTTAAAAATTTTCGAGAATTTCCTCATTTTTATCCCCTATCCCCCCAAATCAAAATGGCGGCACAACCTGCCAGACGAAGTAGACAATTGAAATTTGGTGAAATTATAGCTTTTGGTCCCTAACCGATGGGAAAATTCCAAGATGTTCAAATTTTTCACTTTTTACCCCCCAAAGATATCGAAATATATAGGCAATTTTAATGACTGTGCAGACATTCCTTTTGAGCTATTTTTTGGCTAAACGGTAAGTCGTATCACAAAACGGATGGCACAATGTCCCTTCAATTCGGAGTGATCTACAACTTTGGTCCTGTGACATGTTGTCGTATCTCTCTCCCTTATAAGTTAAATTTGGCCGTATTTCTGGATTGTTCGTAAATTTGGTGATTTTTACAAGTATATTTTATTGTTTGACACACTTATAAGAACGATAGGATCATCACATTATGTGCGCACATTGGCACGATTAAGGGACATGTGTGTACCAAATTTCATGATTCTAGCTTATACATACGTAGGCAAAACGTAATGTAAAATGTTAAAAATGCACCCAAATTTCACCCTATTCAAAATTTGATCTCAATTTACCCCCTTAATATGGGAGATACGAGCAAATGGTTTAGAAACAAATATGTAGAGCGATAAATGAGACGTCTGATGGCGCAAACCGTTTCTTAATATCATAAACCGTTTAGGAGATATGAATCTCGAAGTGGAAGTCTGCACTTTTCAACGTGCTCATGCTTATCCGTCATCTATATATATAAAAGCAAGTCGGGCTGGAGCGATGTATATATAAATATTTAAAAATGAAAAAAGACGTGAATTAATGAGGCACTTCCAGAAATCTCAGAAATTTGAAACTTTGTACGGAGGAAACTGATGACCCCAGGATCCCTAGAAAAATCGGAAATTCTCAAAATTCCCTGAAGGGGGCACGCTGGGGGGGCTCAAATTTTGGGCTCAGCATAAGAACACAGTCGTATAGTATATCCAAAACGATAACCTATAGGTTTCGTGGGCTTAAAAATTTTCGAGAATTTCCTCATTTTTATCCCCTATCCCCCCAAATCAAAATGGCGGCACAACCTGCCAGACGAAGTAGACAATTGAAATTTGGTGAAATTATAGCTTTTGGTCCCTAACCGACGGGAAAATTCCAAGATGTTCAAATTTTTCACTTTTTACCCCCCTAAGATATCGAAATATATAGGCAATTTTAATGACTGTGCAGACATTCCTTTTGCGCTATTTTTTGGCTAAACGGTAAGTCGTATCACAAAACGGATGGCACAATGTCCCTTCAATTCGGAGTGATCTACAACTTTGGTCCTGTGGCATTTTGTCGTATCTCTCTCTCTTATACGTTAAATTTGGCCGTATTTCTGGATTGTTCGTAAATTTGGTGATTTTTACAAGTATATTTCATTGTTTGACACACTTATAAGAATGATAGGATCATCACGTTGTGTGCGCACATTGGCACGATTAAGGGACATGTGTGTACCAAATTTCATGATTCTAGCTTATACATACGTAGGCAAAACGTAATGTAAAATGTTAAAAATGCACCCAAATTTCACCCTATTCAAAATTTGATCTCAATTTACCCCCTTAATATGGGAGATACGAGGAAATGGTTTAGAAACAATCATGTAGAGCGATAAATGAGGCGTCTGATGGCGCAAACCGCTTCTTAATATCATGAACCGTTTAGGAGATATGAATCTCGAAGTGGAAGTCTGCAGTTTTCAACGTGCTCATGCTTATCCGTCATCTATATATATAAAAGCAAGTCGGGCTGGAGCGATGTATATATAAATATTTAAAAATGAAAAAAGACGTGAATTAATGAGGCACTTCCATAATTCTCAGAAATTTGAAACTTGGTACGGAGGAAACTGATGACCCCAGGATCCCTAGAAAAATCGGAAATTCTCCAAATTCCCTGAAGGGGGCACGCTGGGGGGCTCAAATTTTGGGTTCAGCATAAGAACACAGTCGTATAGTATATCCAAAACGATAACCTATAGGTTTCGTGGGCTTAAAAATTTTCGAGAATTTCCTCATTTTTATCCCCTATCCCCCCAAATCAAAATGGCGGCACAACCTGCCAGACGAAGTAGACAATTGAAATTTGGTGAAATTATAGCTTTTGGTCCCTAACCGATGGGAAAATTCCAAGATGTTCAAATTTTTCACTTTTTACCCCCCAAAGATATCGAAATATATAGGCAATTTTAATGACTGTGCAGACATTCCTTTTGAGCTATTTTTTGGCTAAACGGTAAGTCGTATCACAAAACGGATGGCACAATGTCCCCTCAATTCGGAGTGATCTACAACTTTGGTCCTGTGGCATTTTGTCGTATCTCTCTCTCTTATACGTTAAATTTGGCCGTATTTCTGGATTGTTCGTAAATTTGGTGATTTTTACAAGTATATTTCATTGTTTGACACACTTATAAGAATGATAGGATCATCACGTTGTGTGCGCACATTGGCACGATTAAGGGACATGTGTGTACCAAATTTCATGATTCTAGCTTATACATACGTAGGCAAAACGTAATGTAAAATGTTAAAAATGCACCCAAATTTCACCCTATTCAAAATTTGATCTCAATTTACCCCCTTAATATGGGAGATACGAGGAAATGGTTTAGAAACAATCATGTAGAGCGATAAATGAGGCGTCTGATGGCGCAAACCGTTTCTTAATATCGTAAACCGTTTAGGAGATATGAATCTCGAAGTGGAAGTCTGCACTTTTCAACGTGCTCATGCTTATCCGTCATCTATATATATAAAAGCAAGTCGGGCTGGAGCGATGTATATATAAATATTTAAAAATGAAAAAAGACGTGAATTAATGAGGCACTTCCAGAAATCTCAGAAATTTGAAACTTTGTACGGAGGAAACTGATGACCCCAGGATCCCTAGAAAAATCGGAAATTCTCAAAATTCCCTGAAGGGGGCACGCTGGGGGGGCTCAAATTTTGGGCTCAGCATAAGAACACAGTCGTATAGTATATCCAAAACGATAACCTATAGGTTTCGTGGGCTTAAAAATTTTCGAGAATTTCCTCATTTTTATCCCCTATCCCCCCAAATCAAAATGGCGGCACAACCTGCCAGACGAAGTAGACAATTGAAATTTGGTGAAATTATAGCTTTTGGTCCCTAACCGACGGGAAAATTCCAAGATGTTCAAATTTTTCACTTTTTACCCCCCTAAGATATCGAAATATGGAGGCAATTTTAATGACTGTGCAGACATTCCTTTTGAGCTATTTTTTGGCTAAACGGTAAGTATTATCACAAAACGGATGGCACAATGTCCCTTCAATTCGGAGTGATCTACAACTTTGGTCCTGTGGCATTTTGTCGTATCTCTCTCTCTTATACGTTAAATTTGGCCGTATTTCTGGATTGTTCGTAAATTTGGTGATTTTTACAAGTATATTTCATTGTTTGACACACTTATAAGAATGATAGGATCATCACGTTGTGTGCGCACATTGGCACGATTAAGGGACATGTGTGTACCAAATTTCATGATTCTAGCTTATACATACGTAGGCAAAACGTAATGTAAAATGTTAAAAATGCACCCAAATTTCACCCTATTCAAAATTTGATCTCAATTTACCCCCTTAATATGGGAGATACGAGGAAATGGTTTAGAAACAAATATGTAGAGCGATAAATGAGGCGTCTGATGGCGCAAACCGTTTCTTAATATCATAAACCGTTTAGGAGATATGAATCTCGAAGTGGAAGTCTGCACTTTTCAACGTGCTCATGCTTATCCGTCATCTATATATATAAAAGCAAGTCGGGCTGGAGCGATGTATATATAAATATTTAAAAATGAAAAAAGACGTGAATTAATGAGGCACTTCCAGAAATCTCAGAAATTTGAAACTTTGTACGGAGGAAACTGATGACCCCAGGATCCCTAGAAAAATCGGAAATTCTCAAAATTCCCTGAAGGGGGCACGCTGGGGTGCTCAAATTTTGGGCTCAGCATAAGAACACAGTCGTATAGTATATCCAAAACGATAACCTATAGGTTTCGTGGGCTTAAAAATTTTCGAGAATTTCCTCATTTTTATCCCCTATCCCCCCAAATCAAAATGGCGGCACAACCTGCCAGACGAAGTAGACAATTGAAATTTGGTGAAATTATAGCTTTTGGTCCCTAACCGACGGGAAAATTCCAAGATGTTCAAATTTTTCACTTTTTACCCCCCTAAGATATCGAAATATGGAGGCAATTTTAATGACTGTGCAGACATTCCTTTTGAGCTATTTTTTGGCTAAACGGTAAGTATTATCACAAAACGGATGGCACAATGTCGCTTCAATTCGGAGTGATCTACAACTTTGGTCCTGTGACATGTTGTCGTATCTCTCTCCCTTATAAGTTAAATTTGGCCGTATTTCTGGATTGTTCGTAAATTTGGTGATTTTTACAAGTATATTTTATTGTTTGACACACTTATAAGAATGATAGGATCATCACATTGTGTGCGCACATTGGCACGATTAAGGGACATGTGTGTACCAAATTTCATGATTCTAGCTTATACATACGTAGGCAAAACGTAATGTAAAATGTTAAAAATGCACCCAAATTTCACCCTATTCAAAATTTGATCTCAATTTACCCCCTTAATATGGGAGATACGAGGAAATGGTTTAGAAACAAATATGTAGAGAGATAAATGAGACGTCTGATGGCGCAAACCGTTTCTTAATATCATAAACCGTTTAGGAGATATGAATCTCGAAGTGGAAGTCTGCACTTTTCAACGTGCTCATGCTTATCCGTCATCTATATATATAAAAGCAAGTCGGGCTGGAGCGATGTATATATAAATATTTAAAAATGAAAAAAGACGTGAATTAATGAGGCACTTCCAGAAATCTCAGAAATTTGAAACTTTGTACGGAGGAAACTGATGACCCCAGGATCCCTAGAAAAATCGGAAATTCTCAAAATTCCCTGAAGGGGGCACGCTGGGGGGGCTCAAATTTTGGGCTCAGCATAAGAACACAGTCGTATAGTATATCCAAAACGATAACCTATAGGTTTCGTGGGCTTAAAAATTTTCGAGAATTTCCTCATTTTTATCCCCTATCCCCCCAAATCAAAATGGCGGCACAACCTGCCAGACGAAGTAGACAATTGAAATTTGGTGAAATTATAGCTTTTGGTCCCTAACCGACGGGAAAATTCCAAGATGTTCAAATTTTTCACTTTTTACCCCCCTAAGATATCGAAATATATAGGCAATTTTAATGACTGTGCAGACATTCCTTTTGAGCTATTTTTTGGCTAAACGGTAAGTCGTATCACAAAACGGATGGCCCAATGTCCCTTCAATTCGGAGTGATCTACAACTTTGGTCCTGCGGCATTTTGTCGTATCTCTCTCTCTTATACGTTAAATTTGGCCGTATTTCTGGATTGTTCGTAAATTTGGTGATTTTTACAAGTATATTTCATTGTTTGACACACGTATAAGAATGATAGGGTCATCACGTTGTGTGTGCTCATTGGCACGATTATGGGACATGTGTGTACCAAATTTCATGATTCTAGCTTATATATAAGTAGGCAAAAAGTAATGTAAAATGTTAAAAATGCACCCAAATTTCACCCTATTCAAAATTTGATCTCAATTTACCCCCTTAATATGGGAGATACGAGGAAATGGTTTAGAAACAATCATGTAGAGCGATAAATGAGGCGTCTGATGGCGCAAACCGCTTCTTAATATCATAAACCGTTTAGGAGATATGAGTCTCGAAGTGGAAGTCTGCAGTTTTCAACGTGCTCATGCTTATCCGTCATCTATATATATAAAGTAGCTTGTCCTGACTGACTGACTGACTGATTCATCATCGCAGAGCCAAAACTACTGGACGTAACGAAATGAAATTTTGGGGATATATTCATATTAAGATGTACGTGCTCGCTAAGAGAGCATTTTTGGATATTCCTTCGCTAAGGGGGTGAAAAGAGGGGTGAAATTTTAAAATTAGTGAGTCTATATCTCGAAAGTTTAAAAGTTTACACATGTAAAAATTGGTATTTAGAATCTTCTTTAAAAATAAGGAAACACGTATTTTTTTGTTTTCAGAAAATCCCAATAGGAGGGGTGATAAGGGGTGAAAATCGGGAAAATGGGTTGAATGCCCTTAATCAGTATACCAGTACTTATATCTCAGAAACTGAAGATATTACAGACCTGAAAATTGGTACTTTTGATCTCTTTTAAAAATAAAGAAACACGTATTTTTTTGTTTTTGGAAAATCCAATTAATGGGAGGGTGAAAAGGGGGTGAATTTTTAAAATGAGTGAACCTACATCTCCAAACTTTTAAAGTTTGCAGATGTAAAAATTGGTATTTGGAATCTTCATTAAACATAAAGAAACACGTATCTTTTGTTTTCGGAAAATCGCAATAGGAGGGGTGAAAAGGGGTGAAAAGGGGTGAAAAGGTGTTGAATGCCTTTGATGAGGCTACATATATTTCAGAAACTGAAGATATTACAGACCTGAAAATTGGTGTTTGGGATCTCCTTTAAAAATAAAGAAACACGTGTTTTTTTGTTTTTGGAAAATCCAATTAATGGGGGGTGAAAAGGGGGTGATTTTTAAAAAGTGTATCTATATCTCAAAACTGTTACAGTTTATAGATGTAAAAATTGGTATTTAGAATCTCCTTTAAAAATAAAGAAACACGTATTTTTTAGTTTTTGGAAAATACTATTAATGGCGGTTAAACAGAAGTGACAAATTGGGGAGAATTTTTTGAAAGATTATCTTGGAAACGTAAAATGTTACGGACGTAAAATGTGGGTGTTTGGAATCTCCTGTAAATGTAAAGAAACATAGGTGATTTGTTTTTGGAAACTCCACTTAAGGGGAACCCAAAAGGGGTGAAATTTTAAAATGAGAATTTTTACAGTATATCTAAAAAAACTTAACATGTTACAGAAGTGAAAAATGGTATTTTTATCTCTATTAAACACAAAGAAACGTGTATTTTTAATTTTAGGAAATACCACTTGGTTGGGGGGGGGGGTGAAAGTGACTGAAAATGGTGTTGCATTCTTTTAATTAGGCTACTGATATCTTAAAAATGAAGATGTTACAGACGTGAAATTTGATATTTGCAATCTGCTTTAAAAGTAAAGAAACACGTATTCTCGGAAAATCCAATGAAGGGGGGGGGGGGGTGAAAGAATTGAAACATTACTTGACTTTAATTGTATGAGAATATATACATCTAATAAAAACTAAAGTTGTTACGGACGTGAAAATTCGTATTTGGATCTCCTTTAAAAACAAAGAAAAACGCGTTTTGGGGGGGAAACCATCTTTGGGGGCGGGAGTGTAAAGGAGTTGAATTCCTTTCATGAGGACACATAAATCAAAAACTGAAGAAGTTAGAGTCGTGATAGTTGGTATTTAGAAGATCCTATCCTATTAAAGAAACAAGTATGTTTTGCGGGAAAATTCACTTAGGGGGGGGGGGGGGGGAGTAGTTTGAAATGAAGTGACAAAAGTAAATTATATTTATGGGGATACTTATATCTCAAAACTGAAGGTAATAGACGTGAACATTGGTGTTTGGAATCTCCGTTAAACATAAAGAAACACGCCTTCTTTTAATTTTTTTTTTTTTGGGGTGGGGTTTGGCAGTAAAAACTAACGGCGGTGGGGTGTAAAAGGAGGTGAGACCAATTGATTTTACTGTTCTTTATGTACTTATAAGGATCCTCCGTTGCTCAGGCGGCAGCGCGCCTGCCTCTCACAGCTGGGTTCCGTGGTTCAAATCCCGGTCACTCCATGTGACATTCGTGCTGGACAAAACGGAGGCGGGACAGGTTTTTCTCCGGATACTCCGGTTTTCCCTATCATCATTCATCCCAGCAACACATAATAGTAATAATAATAAGAATAAGAATAACATTAATAATAATAATAATAATAATAATAATAATAATAATAATAATAATAATAATAATAATAATAATAATGTTCCGGACCGTCGTCAAATATGCGAACCGCGCTGGAAACGGCTCCTGGACGGGTAATGACTAAGAATGCAGTCCGGCCGCGGGTTCAGTGCCGCCAAGGCACCCAATATGACACCACGCCGGATCTCCTGAAGGATTTTATCCAGATTAAAAATGATTATAGGAAAATACGGTATGGCAAAGATTTACGGACCCAACTGACCGGGAAGAATACCTGAGCCTAGCCCGGGAAGTACGAAATCGATTGCTGGAAAGGAAGATTGAAAAATGGTAGGAAACCAGCCGTAATCTAATAGAAAACGAGTCAGATCGGGAATTTTTTTGGATTCTCGCTGAAAACGTGTCAGATCGCGAATTTCGGCGGATTATATATCTAAAACAATAAGCATTCAATTATAAATTTCAGTATAATACCGTAGCGAAGCACGGGTACCTTGCTAGTCTTTCTATAAATTTCACAATGCTTCACATCATAGTCATCTCAAATTCGGATTGATTGCGGAAAACAATACAGCCTGCCTCACACAGCCTGTTCCTAAATACTTCCTCTACAAAAATACAGCTTGTCTCAACACTCTTTCTCCTCGCTTTCCAGCGGTATTACTTCCGTCTATCTCGTCTCCACATACATATCAATTCATCGCTCTCAATTCCTTTTCCTTCAAGATCCTTTTTCATACATCGATCCCCTGGTGAAAACGACAACCATTATTAAACACATCTCTTACTTTACTATTATTAAGACTTTCGGACCTCAAGAATCCAAGAGCACACATCGACCTTTCGCAATTCAAGTATACACGATGTCTCAAAATTTCCTTCCCATTAACGACTGTGACTCTAACAAATTTTATTGACATTATCTAAATATGCTTACGATCCTTGTAAAAATAACTGGTTAAATGTAATTTAACAGAGAGGAATTTCCTTATCCCGCGGTAAACATTATTATTATTATTATTATTATTATTATTATTATTATTATTATTATTATTATTATTATTATTATTATTGACCAACATTTCTGAATGCAACTGACACCTGAAATTACGATATTCGCCACGACAAATTTACACTTATAACGTTCACAAATCCGCACTTTGAATGATATCTCATCTCAACACAAAATTTTAAGCGTCGCATGTTACCGTTCTTGACATGAACTTTACACACTGAAATTTTCACACGCTGACCAAAATTTACAACGCCTTTCGCCTGATAATTACGAATATCACCCGACAATCATCTGGAAATTTTGTTTAGGACAGACAGTAACTAACTAACTAACTACAACATAATATAAAATAGACAGACCTGCACATTGGTGACATTCTCAGCATTCTGATTACATCATCACCAGCAACCTCGTACTTAGCCACTCATTTTCACAGATAACATTTTCATTTTCAAAAACTCACTCATCCAAACACTACCCTTCACACACACGAGATTAAAATTACCATGTAAATAATGCACTTTCTCTGTAACTTGCACCACGAACTTCCCTCGTTCTGCAGTCGACTATAACTGTCTGATGCGTTTCCCAGAGTGGTTTCTCTCCCCGTTGTTTCAATAAGAACAGGTGTTCGGCCGATAAGGGAGTAGAACTATTTTGAATCGCTTCCCCCAGACCTTCTTCACTTACAAGAGTACAGGAAATGATAAAAATAAAATCTGCTGTGTAATTTTCAACCAGCCTACACCTTCCCAGTTCGTCTGCAAACGTTCACTTTCCCAATCATTTTTCTTCTTAACCAAGTATATGGACCTTAGCCACGAACATGTATTGAATTATTGTCGGTCAATCTGGCGCGAATTTCTAATGACGACGGGCACAAGCTCCCGCGGCTTCAAGTTCCAGATCGACACTGAAAAATCTACGGTGGGGGGTTTCTTTTATAATTTCCGGAAGGACGCTATCCCCTCTATGAGGCTTGGTTGTGAAATCTGCCAAATTTGCTTCTAATAGACCAATTTTGATAAGACTTGTCCCAGAACTCCGGACAGACTTGCACTTATGTTCGATGTTAATTTTATAATTTTTCTACACTCACAACAGGAGAAATAAATTGTTTCTGCCCGTGCGTTTCGCGCGTTTTCTTCTTTCCATGACCTTGGCACGTGTAGCTAGTTCGCTGGTCTCACGCTACCATGTACTTGGGCTTAACTGCACTTAAAATTTTCCCTGGTGTCTCTACCTTCACAGAGGGTGTATGAATAATTTTGCTTATTTCTTTCATTATTTACTATATTATCAAAATCCCTCATTCTGCAGAATTCCATGGATTAAAAGAATTGTCGGGCACTCGAGCTCCGCCGAGGTGTCCCGGCAATCCACGAGCTCGCCGTAAGGAAGAACTTCCCACGCAACATCGGGCTCTTGGGAGCGCAAAATGGCTGCCCTCAAACATACAGTAGTTTCTGAATATCAAATAAATATTTGAGAAAAATAAAAAATTTTCTCACCGTAGAATTATGGGTTCAATACCGACACTTGAAATATGACAACTTATTTTTTTTTACAATCAAACTTACAGCTAGGTTTTTATAGCAACAGTGATCTTGTAGCTAATTTATTTTAACTTAATACAGAATATAAGGTAGGTTTAAACAAATATTTGATATTACTTTACTACTTAATTGTTATAGTGCAAGCTTCGTACTCTTGTACATCCATTCCCTGCATTGCTTCATACAGTGCAATACTCGTAATTTCAACAATTATGGGATTCTAGGTGAGGCTTGCGGATACAACGAATGACCTGCTATAGCCAGGTGATCGGTTATTTGGTTTACTTAACACAGAGCCAGATAAAGATCTCGTTTGTGGGCTTGTAGACGTAGATTTATGAAACTGCGGGAATGTTGGGGTGTTCAGGGTCAGTATGTGATGTAATGTGATGACAGAGTGAAGATTCCATCGCTCTTTCAAACATATCCATTCGAGTTCGGAGAACGCTGGGGTACATCAGCGATAAATCTAATACACGCATTATGGGCTCCATGAAGTTTGTTGGAAATGTAATGTGCTTAGCTAAGTTACGCCACAATAATCGAAGATATGCATTGTACGACCTTGTACTAGTAATTGCTTTTAATGGCAATAATTCTCGTGAGATTTTTCTCGGAGATTGTTATCAGTGGAATACTTTGTAGGAAGGATACTGACTGGAAGGTGATTAGGGACTTAAATGAGACTTGAGGTGGGTATGTGGGAAACTGAGGGTGAGATTTCTAGATCCAAATGGGTGGGTAGGAGATAGGAATCTGCTCTCAGATGGCCTTCTCTTAAAACACAGTGGTACTTATAAGTTAGGAAATTTGTTTAGAAGTGTTATAAGGAGGTATATTCAGGCAAACGGGGTGGTCTAGGGAGCGGTGATTAAGGGTACAGGGATCTGGAAGTCAAGTAGGGATAACATAAAAATGTTAAATTGTGGAAGTATTATAAAGAAAGGAATAGAATTAAGTAATTTCGTAGATACATACTTACGAGCTACTGTAATATGAGTTGAATCATGGCTGAGAAATGATATAATGGATGAAGAAATATTCTCATGGAACTGGAATGTGTATAGTAGAGATAGGATAAGAATGATAGGAGGTGGAGTATTCATTCTGGTGAAAGAAGAGTTTGTAAGCTACGAAAAAGTTAAAGATGACAAACTAGAAATTCTAGCTGTAAGGCTCATCTCTAAAGAAAATAGGCAACTTGATATCTTTGGAGTGTACAGACCGGGAAATGGTAGCGCTGACGCTGATTCAGAATCATTTGATAAGGTAATCAGCTATGTGGGAAACGATCTGAAAAGGAACGTGATTTTAGCGGGTGATCTCAATGTACCAAATGTCAATTGGAAAGGTAAATGCGAAGGACAGCAAGCATTACCAATACATGGCAAATAAGTTAATATGGGAAGGGCAGCTGATTCAGAAAGTGATGGAACCAACTAGAGGGAAGAATATTCTGGATGTGGTGCTGGTAAAACCAGACGAGCTCTATGGAGGAACCGAATTAATACTAGGCTAGATGGTTTAGCTGTTTTTGTCGTAATTAAAAATAAATGTGATAGAAAGTAAGGTATTAAAATTAGGACTATTAGGCAGTACCATATGGCTGATAAAAAAGGCATGAGGGAGTTTAAAAAAGTAACCATGATCAGTGGGTAACGGTAAATAAAAATGTAAACAGACTTTGGGCTGGGTTTAAAGCCATTGTTGAGGAATGTGAAGACAGGTTTGTACTTTTAAAGGTGGTAAGGAATGGTAAATACCCACTATATTATGACAGAGAAATAAAGACTAAGAAAGAGGTGCAGGTTGGAAAGAAATAGAGTTAGAAATGGCTGTGGAACTAAGGAGAAATGGAAGAAACTTACTAGGATTGAATCTGGCAAAGAAGTCAGCTAAGGATAACATGATGGCAAGCATAATTGTCCATCATACAAATTTTAGTGATAAATGGAAAGATATGTATAGGTACTTTAAGGAAAAAATAGATTCCAAGAAGTACATTCCAGGAATCATTAATGAACAATGGGAGTGTGTATGCGAAGACTTCAAAAGGCAGAAGTATTCAGTCAGCAGTATGTAAGGATTGTTGGTTACAAGGATAATGTCCAGATAGAGGAGGTGACTGACACTAAGGAAGTATTAAAATTTACCTATGATAAGAATGACATTTGCAGTAAGATACAAAAGTTGAAAAGTAGAAAAGCAGTTGGAATTTTTTTTTTGCTAGGGGCTTTACGTCGCACCGACACAGATAGGTCTTATGGCGACGATGGGATAGGAAAGGCCTAGGAGTTGGAAGGAAGCGGCCGTGGCCTTAATTAAGGTACAGCCCCAGCATTTGCCTGGTGTGAAAATGGGAAACCACGGAAAACCATCTTCAGGGCTGCCGATAGTGGGATTCGAACCTACTATCTCCCGGATGCAAGCTCACAGCCGCACGCCTCTACGCGCACGGCCAACTCGCCCGGTACAGCAGTTGGAATTGATAAGGTTTCGGGGGATATACTAAAGACAATGGATTTGGATATAGCACCCTATCTGAAGAACTTATTTTGATTATTGTTTGCATGAAGGAGCTATACCAAATGAATGCAGAGTTGCTACAGTAGCCCCTGTGTATAAAGGAAAGGGTGATAGACATAAAGCTGAAAATTACAGGCCAGTCAGTTTGACATGCATTGCATGTAAGCTTTGGCAAAGCATTCTTTCTGATTAAATTAGACATGTTTGCAAAATTAATAACTGGTTTGATAGAAGGCAATTTGGGTTTAGGAAACGTTATTCCACTGAAGCTCAACTTGTAGGATTCCAGCAAGATATAGCAGATATCCTGGATTCAGGAGGCCAATCGGACTGTATCGCGATTGACCTACCTAAGGCATTTGATAGGGTAGATCATGGGAGACTACTGGCAAAAGTGAGTGCAATTGGACTTGACAAAGGAGTGACTGAATGGGTGGTTATGTTTCTAGAAAATAGAACTCAGAGAATTAGAGTAGGCGAAGGTTTATCTGTCCCTGCAACAATTGAAAGGGGAATTCCTCAAGACAGTATTATTGGACTTTTATGATTTCTTATATATATATATATATATATATATATATATCAATGATATGTGTAAAGAAGTGGAATCAGAGATAAGGCTTTTTGCAGATGATGTTATTCTGTACAGAGTAATACATAAGTTACAAGATTGTGAACAACTGCAAAATGGCCTCGATAATGTTGTGAGATGGACAGTAGGTAGTGGTATGATGAAAAACGGGGTTAAAAGTCAGGTTGTGAGTTTCACAAATAGGAAAAGTCCTCTCAGTTTTAATCACTGCATTGATGGGGTGAAAGTTCCTTTTGGGGATCATTGTAAGTGCCTAGGTGTTAATATAAGGAAAGATCTCCATTGGGGTAATCACATAAATGGGATTGTAAATAAAGGGTACAGATCTCTGTACATGGTTATGAGGGTATTTAGGGGTTGTAATAAGGATGTAAGGGAGAGTGCATAGAAGTCTCTGGTAAGACCCCAAATAAAGTATGGTTCCAGTGTATGGGACCCTCATCAGGATAACTTGATTCAAGAACTGGAAAAAAAAACAAAGAAAAGCAGCTCGATTTGTTCTAGGTGATTTCCGACGAAAGAGTAACGTTACAAAAATGTTGCAAAGTTTGGGCTGGGAAGACTAGGGAGAAGAGAGACGAGCTGCTCGACTAAGTGGTATGTTTCGAGTTGTCAGGTGAGAGATGGCATGGAATGACATCAGTAGACGAGTAAGTTTGAGTGGTTTCTTGAAAAGTAGGAAAAATCAACATATGGCGATAAAGCTGTAATTCAAGAGGACAAATTGGTAAATATTCGTTTATAGGAAGGAGAGTCAGGGATTGGAATAACATACCAAGGGATATTATTATTATTATTATTATTATTATTATTATTATTATTATTATTATTATTATTATTATTATTATTTATTTATTTTCCACTAATTGTTGTTACAATTTAGGGATGGTGAATGGAGAAAGGGCATAGCCCCACATACACAAAAGTGCCTCCATCACCACTTAAAATTATAATATACAAATATACAGTTACATTCTACATGTTCAATAAATATCCAGTTTCTTTGCAATCATTTAAGAAAAGGCTAGGAAAACAACAGATAGGGAATCTGCCACCTGGGCGACTTCCCTAAATGCAAATCAGGAGTGATTGATAGATTGTAAGGTGTAAAACACTTGATGTCATGTATTTAAGATATGTTCACGCCAACTGTGATGTTTGTCAATGAGAATCCTAGGTTTTTGACTTTGATTTAAGTTGCAGAGGAGTACCATCCAGTTTTATTGGCTGAGTAGGGCTTCCATTAAGCTGCACGTAATCTTTTCAGGTAGCCGAATGCATTGTAATGTTAGTGCATTCACTTTAAGTGCAGGATCATCAGTACCTTTACATATGCGTATCAAGTCTTCATTTGTGTCGTTTATAACAGTATGAATGTTTCAAAGATGTGCACATTCGAAGATTTGTACGTCGTCTGCGTACATGTGAAATTTACTTGAGGTTATCCCATGACAAAAACAGAAAATAGGATAGGTCGTACCACGTATCCTTGAGATAGTCCTGCCTCCATCTGTACTTTTTCTTAAAACAATAACCACTACTATCCTAATCGCCTGTACGGCAGAAAACCGAGAATTGTTTTTTTATACATCAGGCTTGTAGTTTTACGATGCTATTGATATTGTGATCGTAGTGATGGGACCTCAAGTTTCACATGGAATCCGATCCACAGGATCGTAATCATTCGTTTCTAAAAGACCCATAACAAAATTCGTGATTTGACCCGCGCCTCCCTTAGTGAGAATATATGGATGATGTCACTTGTTTATTAACGGCTCCAGGCGTGCTTATGCTTCTTTCCAGTTAATATTATTTCAGGAACGGCTCCGTTTATTGGACCCAGTTTTATGGCTGCATGCCCTTCCTGACACCAACCCTATGTGGAGTAATATAGTGTGGTGTGTTGTGTGTATATGAAGAGATGTACATTAATACGAACACAAACATCCCGCTCCCGAGCGAGATTAATTAACCATATGCATTTAAAATTGTTGATCCTGCCACGAATCAATCCCAGGGTCCTCTGAACCGAGGGTCGGTACCTTGATCATTCAGCCGAGGAACCAGCCTGTCTTAATATAATGGATATTTTAGGTGATAACAAAGCCATTATACTTCAACGATAACACCTAGATTAGAAAATTATTGAGTTGTTAATGGTGCAGTAGATAAGATGTAGTACACCGTATCGTATATCGTAAACCTGTAAAGTGATCATGCATATTTAAGAGCTCTATAAACTTACGTAGTAAGAGCTTCTGAAAATTGCTCTTGTTTTAATGCAGGAGAGCTTCTAACTATGCCGTGCTTGATGAGGGATTCCTACCGAGGAGAGTTATTGAGGTGAGAGCTTCTGAAAGGTAATTACGTCGCATCTGCATGTCCTTATTCGACTCCCGTCTTGTTCCTGGACTTCATTGTATTCCTGGATCGAGGACAGGAAGGGGCTTCACTCACTCTCATGAGCTATCTGATAAGAGACTGTGAATATCATCAGTTGGAAGTGCTACGACCGAGAGAGTTATAATGGTAACCATGTGCCGGTCCAATAACTACTGGCCATTTAATCCTTAAAGGACGAAGTGAGCCACTGGTTCTGTTAAGCCAGTTCGTTTCATCTCAGCGTCTAAGGGCTAGGGAGCCTCGTGTCTGCCCAGATCTGACCTCGCTACTCTCTATCGCCGCAGCTGAAGTGATATAAGAACGCATGTGCTAGGTTACTGACCTTGCAGGTTTAGTCTGCATTACAAACATTTTCTAGGTAACCCATATTAGTCTGTTTAATATAATAATAATCATAATAATAATAATAATAATAATAATAATAATAATAATAATAATAATAATAATAATTCGATTCCCCGTCAGGCAGTCGGAAAGTTCAAGAAAGGAGATTTCCACTTCCGGAGCGGTATTTGTACGTGTCCGTAGGTTCTCACCCTGCATCATAAATTTGCCTTTACCTAGTACTCCTCTAAAGTTCTTCATGTCATGTATGGAGATGGCTTTTTTACATTGTGAGGTTTCAGTAGTATGACTGTTTTTCAAAAGACTCAACATATAGAAACTTCTTTACCACACCAGTGTTATGATTATTACGGTGTTTCATGGTTCTCTAAACATCGATCAGGATCTATTAATGCTGCCCATCATAGTCCTCTTCCTATCCAAAAGAATACCGTACGAACTTATGTATCGACCCTATAGATATTAATGGTCACGTTTGACAAGTTTAATTATAGGAACATCGGAATAGGCTTTTATTATTCCATCTGTTTTTCTGACATATATGAAAATCCTTAGCCTGTTTCTAGCATATGACCGGGTCAGGAATGAAATGAATGAAGCTCCCATCTAGCGGTGAGGATATGAATGGTGCCGGCTGACGAACTCTGTCGCACTCGTATGGGTCAATTATTTATGACTGACAGATGCAATGAAATCATATTGGAGTGTGTTGTTTTAATCAAAGACGAGAGGGGTAAACACCGGAGTACCTGGAGATAACCTTGTCCCGGGTCCGCTTTGTCCAGCACAAATCTCACGTGGAGTGACCAGGGTTTAAACCACGGAACCCGGCGGTGAGAGGCCGGCGCGCTGCCGCCTGAGCCACGTAGGCTTATAGGTGTGCTTCAGTATAAAGAGAACAGTGCTTTGTGGCTAATTGTGTTAGATCTGATTCTTATTATGTGATGACTGTCAAGGAGTTTTGCATGTGAATTACTGACTACAATGACATAGCTGAAAGGTATTCTCTTCCATACTAGAGCTATTGTATCATTTTTCGGTGGTCTAATTAATGTGCTACAATTTTTAAACTGTCATCCAATAAGCAAGCCCGAGTAGACTCTTTATAAACTTCGCATCTACCTTCCTGTGTTTAGTCACGGACAATGTAGGTTTCGTGGAGTACCGGTAGTGTCAAGAATCCAGAAGATGTGCAAGTTGTTATTCAAAATACAAATGAAAAATAAGAACGTGATAGAGCAAATACAAAAATAATTGTTTGCAGAAAAATATTATTGTGAAATCATTTAACTATCCAAGTTATGTACACTACAGGCAGAAAAAATACAAAATTGTGTAATGTGACTCTTGCTCTGATAACTCCGATTCTAATTTTGTTTCGTAATTCCAAAAGGAGATATAAATATGACATTAATTCTAATTGTTTTCTTCCTACTTCAAATGATATTGGGAAATATGTATGATACTGACAGAAAGAGTGATGGTGTGTGTGACTGAGCGAGTTAGCTGCACGGTTTGGGTCACGTTAGCCTTGAGCCTGGATTCGGAAGATGGCGAGTACGAGCCTCATTGTCGATAGACCTGAAGATCGTTTCTTCCGCGCTTTCCCATTTTCACACCAGGCTGTATCTTAATTAAGGCCACGGTCACTTCCTTCTGAGTCAGCCCTGCCTTATCCTACCGTTACCATAAGACCTGTCTATGTCCTTGCGACGTAAAAAAAGAAAAGGAAAGAACAAAATGAGTGAGGTGTGATGTATGGTACAAAGAGAACAAGGTTCTTTGGTTAATTGAGTTAGGTCCGGTTCTAATTTTGTTATGTCTTTCAAGCAGAGTTGCGTTTCAATCAATTGCTGGCCTAAGTGACGTGGCTGAAAGCTATTCTATTCCATAGTACACATATTTCCCAATTCTTCCTCCCGTTTATTAATGTACAGAAACAGTTTTTAAATTGTCATACAGTAATAAAACCTCAATGCAAGGAATATGCTGTGAATGGGTGGGATTCATAAACAAAGGAATTGAAGTTGACTGTTTAGCCTTTGCTGATGACATTGTGGTTCTGTCATAGTCAGTAGACGAGGCAAACAACCAAATTGCCCAACTCCAGGAAGAAGCAAGTAAGGCAGACCTAGGTATCTCCTTCGAGAAAATACAATACAGAAACAACATCATAACAGCATCCAGATGGATGACAGTTTGGAGAGGAACTGTTGTGAAAGTGGAGAAACTCAAATATCTGGGGAAGTGGGTAGACAATAACCTGTCAGAAAGAGAGGGACTGTTATTGAGAATCAACAAGATGAACTTGGCATATAAACTAACTATGAACACTTACAACACGAAGAACATCTCGATCAATGCAAAACTCACAACGCTATCAGGCAGTGAACTCATTGGAGGCTTTATACGCAGCTGATTGTTCGAACCTGATAAAAACAGGATTGGCCAAGAAGATGCAAATAGTAAAGAGAACGATTACGAAGAAGATACTGGGACCCCAACGAACAGAGGTTGGATCGTACAGAAAGAAAGGAAACCAAGAATTGTATCTCAATATGGAAAAGATCTCAGATACCATCCGAAGAGGAGAGCCATGTTCTTCGGACATATCTACAGAATGAACCCGGAAAGACTGACCAATCAGATAAGATTTTTTGAGATTAGAAAAACTACGGTGCGATGGTATAAGGAGGTTAAGAAGAATCTGGAACAAATGGGAATACAAAGAACGGAAATTAGCAACAGGGATGCTTACAAGTCGAGGATCAAGGCCACGAGCAGGTTTCAAGGAAATGTTCCCGTACCCAAGTGCCATGGACAGAAGAAAGGAGGAGATTGCAAAGAGAAAGAATGCATGGGTAGACACCTCATAAACATGCCATCTACCTTTCCCAGCTTATGTATATTCACAGGCAATTGTATGTCAACTTCAGTCGTGTCAGATATCCTCAATATTTTCCAGTTATAATTCAAAATACTGTATCACTGAACAACTCAATGTAGGTGATAGAGCGTATACACAAGCCTTGTTTACAGGGAAATTGTATCGAAGCGTTATTTAACTCTGGTGGTTACTCAAGTAATGTTTGATATAGGAAGAAAAAATATAAAAACATATAATATACAAATAAATAAAAGACATATAAAAAGTGTTATGCGACTCCCTTAGCTCTGATTCTACTCCAGCACAGGGAAATGTTATCGTAACATTAATTCTAATCTTTGTACTTCAGACAGAATTGGGAAATATTGTGACATTATTTCACTCTAGTGGTTCTGCATGTTGTGTGTGATATTGACAGAAAGAGTGAGGTTTTGAGGTGTGGTTCTGTATAAAGAGAATGTTTGGTGGTTGTGCTAGGTCTGATTCTAATTTTCTTATGTCTTTCTAGCTGTTTCGTGTTTGAATCAATTGTTGTCTAAGTGGATATAGCTGAAAGGTATTCTGTCCCATATTTCACCTATTTCTTAATGTTCTAATTCATTTATTACAATTTTGAAAAATTCGTCCAATATGAAAGCAGCTGTTACTGCTCCAGGCCACTAGTTGTTATTGTCCTCGTGCTCCTTGCCTGAATGGTCAGCGTTAAGTCCTTCGGTTCAGAAGGTCCCGGGTTCGATTTCCGGCCGAATCACTGATTTTAAGCGAGCCTGGTTAATTCCTCTTATTTGGGGACTGGGTGTTTATAGTAGTCTCAACGCACTCTTCTAAATATACACACAATACTACGTACTACACTGCCAACCACCATAAAGTCACAAATTAATTAATACATCCCTCCACATACGGTTGGTATCAGGAAGGGCATCCGCCTATTAAAAAGATCTAAATGTATATGTGTGACCACACAAAGGTATGGGAAAAGTGGTAAATGATAACGTATATTACGATGATGTTGAAGATTATTATTATTATTATTATTATTATTATTATTATTATTATTATTATTATTATTATTATTATTATTATTATTATTATTATTATTATTATTATTATTATTATTTGCTAGTGGCTTTACGTCGCACCGACACAGGTAGGTCTTATGGCGACGATGGGATAGGAACGGCCTAGGAGTTGGAAGGAAGCGGCTGTGGCCTTATACAGCCCCAGCATTTGCATGGTGTGAAAATTGGAAACCACGGAACATCTTCAGGGCTGCCGACAGTGGGATTCGAAACCCCTATTTCCCGGATGCAAGCTCACAGCCGCGCGCCTCTAACCGCACGGCCAACTCGCCCGGTATTTATTATTATTATTATTATTATTATTATTATTATTATTATTATTATTATTATTATTATTATTATTATTATTATTATTATTATGCCTTTGCTGGCAACATGTAGTGTTTACAGTGCACTATGTCTTCTTGTATGGGCTAGAATAAATCTGTTACTTTCATTGACCTGTGTGTCTAATCCTTGGCTTTGACAATATGAAAGTGACCGAGGTATGAGCGATGCCAGTAATGCAGTTCCTTATGCAGACAATCCCTCCTATGAATGGTATAAAAATATTGCTCATAGGGTCGATTGATGCATTCATTTCAGTGGGCTTGGCAGACTAATATGTAACAGTATCTTCTCGCCCGGTGAGGAAAGCAACAGGAAACTACCTCACTCATTTTCCTAGTATGTTCTCTTCAGTGACACCTAGGTTATCTATGACAGTTGATTGGCGTCGCTGTGGAGGATCAAACCAGCCTTCGGGCTGAATACCCAACATATTCTCCTTTTCCTTCTGCCCCTTTTGCCGCATCTGTGGGTTCGCGGGTGCGAACTGTGTAGCACATGTGGATTATGCTCTGTTTTACGGCCGGGTGCCCTTCCTGACGTCATTCCTATGTGGTGGTTGGCAGTGTAGTGTGTTGTCTGAATGTGAAGAGGAGAGTGTTGGGACAAACACCCAGTCCCTGGGTCAGAAGAATTATCAGATGCGATGAAAATCCCCGACCCGGCCTGGAATCGAACCCGGGACCCTCTGAACCGAGGGCCTCAACGCTGACCATTCAGTTGGACTGATAACCAACATACATTTATTATTATTATTATTATTATTATTATTATTATTATTATTATTATTATTATTATTATTATTATTATTGTTAGTAGTAGTAGTAGTAGTAGTAGTAATTGTCCGAATGGTCAGCGTTTCTGCCTTCTGTTTAGAGAATCCTCGGTTCGATTTTCGACCGGGCGAAGGATTTTAGCCGAATCTTCTTAATTTCTCTGGCTCGGGGACTGGATTTTTTGATAGTCTTGATACACACCTCTTCCTTAACACACAACACATCGAACTACTGTTAATCGCCATCGAAACACTTACATTTTAATAAATCCCTCCACGCAAGGAGGGACAAGCCAACATGTGGTTTTGATCCCGAGTAATTGGGAATAAGACCAGGAAACAAAGGAAACGAAATATCTGTGTTAATCATTTATCTAGAGAGAATCTGGAGCTCGAGTTGTATTTGCTTTGACTATTTAGCGAATAAACTCAAAACTGAATAATAATGATAATAAACGTGCCTACATAAATGTAAAATCCATTTTTTTTACAATATATTGAACCCTTTAGGTCCATATTGAGGGATACCTACCTTTCTTACCTATCAGCAAAGTTCATGAAATCTGTCTCTTGGGTCGTATCGGGTTCTTCGTCACTTGCTGAGGTAAAGATAGGGTTCAGTAATTCTAATCTATCCACTGGAATGAAAGGTCTATTTAAAAGATTCCTATTTATTCAGGAAAATTCTGAAACATTCTATGTCAATGGTATCATAGAAGTCAATTGTGTCCACTGGACACCACAATCATTTTTACATAAACGTCAGAACACTGGTGTGAGACTTTAACGTAACTGCCTGACGGGCATTCATACTAGAAACCATTGTCTCAAGGAAAGTCTGGAAATCCTTAAATTCGGCTTCCGTGTGAGACCACATGTACCATCATAGTGATTCGTTATGGTCCAGCCCTCGTAACACGAACTCCGGACTCTGGTTATAATTAAGGCCGTCCAATCGGTGTGTGCCACACAGTGGTTCTACGGCATGGACCCTTAATTGAATCGATGTGACCTGCGTCTATGTCATGGACCGACATCTAATCTTCTAAGTTACTTTAAAGTCATTGTGGATGATGACCGCAAGGAAAGGATGCTGCAATGGCATATGGCCCTAATCTAAGTCACTGAGGTTGATGACCCCCTGACCATCCAAGTTTCTAGGCTGAAGGCTAAACACAATTAAGTTACATCGGTTGATGACCAAAGTTCCACTTTACTATCCCCAGCACATTCTCTGCTCAATCAATCAAAGTTCAATAATTACAACAATAGCAATGCTCACAAACTTTGTGGCAGAAAAATCCATTTCCTTCGGATATGTCCCCTTAAACGTTACTCTATATTTTAATATTCCCCCAGAAAAACAATCTAAAATTTCCAGAATGCATCTCCAAGTTATTCGCTTGATTAAAGTTATTTCAAAATGCGATTTCACTGAATTTAATAATTAAATAAATTTAAATGATTTAACGAAATGTTAACAAACAACAAATTTTATCTCCGCGGACTCTGGTTTCTTCACAAATTTCTGCGCAGCTTGTGATGTGAATTCAATATTGCGATGTTTATCTGGCTGGAAAAGAATTTTTACACAATTCATGTCCAGTTATATATCTTGTCTTGTGATCTCACACCTTTTAAAATCTAATCTAGTCCTAACCGTTATTAACACTTGGATATCCTAATAATCTACGTACAAACCAAACAACTCTCCATATAATTACGATGTCATATCTCGTCATACCATTATGAATTTTGCACACCCCTCACAGACAAACCAATTATCACGACCACCGCTCTATATTTTGGACAACCCTGAATTTGGTTACTCTGTTCCTTATACTCGAAGTTCATGGTTTCAAATGTTCATTACGTCCCCAATTACAGTATTTCACAATACTCAGATCATTACCGGCTATGAATTTCAACTAAATCCAGCATTTTAACGTTTCCCTGGCCGAGAATACAGTACAATCTCACCTCCACGCCTGTCCCGTTATCATAGCTGAGGTCTTTCATCCCCCGAGTTCGCTTGGCAGTTACACGAAACACCTGGTTTATTCACAGTTGACTGGCTTCTCAAAATGCTCCCTTTAAACTCTGCCGACATAATTAAACAAATACGATATTCTAACCAACAAAATGCACAGGTTATGCTTCAAGATGCCCACACTAATTATACGCGTCGCCAATTATTACCGCTATGGATTTCTATGAATTTCTTTCCATTCTCAACATTATAAAATATTCCTCGGGCTATCATGTCCCGGCTTCAAATGACAGGACTCTAACCTGATTCGCACATCTCATCTCAACTCATATAAAACATTCCTCGGGCTTCCGTGTCCCGGCTTCAATGACAGGTCCAACCTGATTCACAAATCTCATATCAACAAACTAACCTCTGTTTCCCAGCTCCACAATTATCATCGACAAAGAACTGGAATAAAATCCTTACTAGAAATCTCGACGTCTAATATCGCACAATGCATTAATCGTGAATAACTTCGCATAAATGATATCGTATTTAATAACTTGATTTTTTATGAACAAAATGACTGAAACATTCTACTAGATCTTTTTATTGTCAGTCAGACACAGTTTAAAAATGGGCATAAAAAAAAACGTTTCTCTCCGTGACCAAACTCATCACCCTAGGTTCTCACCCGACAGCGCGCTTCCACTCGATTGAAAATGAGTAACCATGGATTATTATTATTAACGTCAAATTGCAGACAGAAAAAATTACGTCGACTGAACATCTTAATTTGGCATCACAAAATATAGGCAGTACACTCACACGGATGACGATCTACATTGGACGTGATATCACTTCGGAACCCTATTCAATAACTTTTTACAAC
This sequence comes from Anabrus simplex, assembly GCF_040414725.1. Classification (NCBI taxonomy): domain Eukaryota; kingdom Metazoa; phylum Arthropoda; class Insecta; order Orthoptera; family Tettigoniidae; genus Anabrus; species Anabrus simplex. The sequence continues at coordinate 1,257,144,718 of NC_090265.1, forward strand.
ATTATACGGCACTCGCAAGACTTCAAAAATTTATCCAAGTGGAAAATGAAACAAATGACTCTTTAGTCGTATTCTCACATTTACAAAACTTAGTAGGGGTGACCACTGCGTCGTATATCCCCATTCAAATACACTTTTTGAGATCACGAGACAAGATATAAGAGGTAGTAAGATGGAAAGTCACCTACCTCATGTCGTCACGCCAGTGTTCGTCATAGGGCTCACCTACGACCCTGGCACTTTATTTAGCCATTTTTACATTCATGGCTTCACAGTTTATTATTATTTTCTTCAGGTTTCCTGGAATAAAGCATTAAAAAAAAAGAAAATACCCTTCACTTGTTTGTTGAGCGCACACGATGGACTATAATTGTTTCCGCACACGAATTAATTAATCACATTAGAATTTATTCAGTACTTTGACCGTCCTATCTGGTACAATTATTTCACTCAAGAAAACTATCCCCTCATGGACTCAAGACCTAGCCACACTGGCTGAAATCTGCAGTTGAACTCAGTCTACTTTCGTTGTTTGATTTCGCAGAGCAGCTCAACAATTTTTCGTCCGCTTTGTATCACAAATGCCGGAGAAGGAGACTTCGTCATGGCGTCCCTTCATATTTATAGCAGTTACCCCCTCTCTTCGGATCTCTCCCTTTGCCGCCAAGAAAATTTCTATAAATTTTCTGACTTACCTAAACTGTAATTTGAAGAGTTTTGAAAGTGACTACATGCTTGCTACATTTCTGGCGGTAGTGTTCATGGACATTTAAAACTTTTACGGGTTCGATTTGTGAGATGATTGACCCCCTTCGATAGGCACTATATTTTTTTGACTTGGCTTGGTCACGCCATGTACACGCGCTTTGAAATAGTTCATAAAAATGACTTGAGATTCTTCCGCCGTCGACACGTGTGGTTGACGTCACGTACCCCAGAGCGTGGGACCGAAGGTAATCACCCCCTCGTCACGTGTCAAATCCATGCTATCAAGAATCCAACTTTTAAATGATTGTCGATTTTTGCATAATGTTCTTAGGGCACAAAGGTCATGGGTTCAATATATATATTTATTTGCTTTACGTCGCACCAACACAGATAGGCCTTATGGCGACGATTGGATAGGAAGTGCTTAGGAGTGGGAAGGACACGGCAGTAGTCTTAAGGTACGGCCGCAGTATTCGCCTGGTTTGAAAATGGGAAACCACGGAAACCTATCTTCAGAATGCCGACAGTGGGGTTCGAGCCCACTATCTCCCGGATGCAAGTTCACAGTTGCGCGGCCCTAACCGCACGGCCAACTCGTCACGTTAAATGTAAAATAAATCAAATACCTACCGAAGGCATTCGTAGCTCGTACAGAGAACAAAACGGTAATATAGTGTTTTATTGTTGCATTTAATCTTTTTGGGCTCCAGTCTGCCAGAATGTCGGCATCATCAGAGTACCACAGTTACGTTACGTCCTGTTCATTGATTCTGTGGTCAAATGTATTATTGAAAATATTTTTAGTGCACTATTTTAAGAAATTATATGAAAAGCAAGCGCACGTAGTTGCAATAGAACAAAACTGATAATACTGTGTTGATAGTCCTCCGTACCGTAACGGTTAGCTAATGTCCTCGGTAGCCCGGGTTCGATTGCCGGTACTGCCAGAAATTTAAGAATGGCAGAGTTTTGGTATGTGTAGCTCACCTCCATTGGGAGTGTGGCCAAAAAGAACTGAACCACCTCAGGCTGAAGACACGAGTTCACATTTTTTACTGTGTTGGTAGACGAAGTACCTGATATTCTTGTACGGGATTGGTCATTGGACCCATGAGCTAAGTAGTCATTGTAATTTATCCCTTTATATTTCTTAATGTCCAAGATCATAGAATTGAGAATAGCACAGTTGGTGCTGGTACGCCAGTTGGCACCGGTGTATACTAAAAGCAAGATGTGCCCAGCTATTGAGACCAGTTGTACACTTCGTTAGTTGCTTCGGAATATAGGCTACAGGTAAGATGTTACACCGAACTGATCTATTTAAGATATCGATATTCTGTTTTCATATTCTTAAATGGTATTTGGAGGCTCGTAACTCATAGAATTTCGTTTCCTCGAGGCATTATTAATAACTAAGATATCGACCTCAACTTCATTTTTTAAAATAGAACTGCCACTAGCAGAAAAGTTCGTAATATTTCGTCTTCAGACATGTAATTAATTTATACACCGGACAATTAATTTTTGAAATGAAATGGCGTATGGCTTTTAGTGCCGGGAGTGTCCGAGGACAAGTTCGGCTCGCTAGATGCAGGTCTTTTGATTTGACTCCCGTCGGCGACCTGCGCATCGTGATGAGGACGGAATGATGATGAAGACGACACATACACCCAGCCCCCGTGTCAGCTAAATTAACCAATTATGTTTAAAATTCCTGACCCTGCCGGAAATCGAACCCGAGACTCCTGTGACCAAAGGCCAGCACGCTAACCATTTAGCCATGGAGCCGGACATTTTGGAAATATTTATAATACTTCAACTTTCTGTATCATTGACCGACGGCGAATTCTGCTCTTGAGGATTAAAACATTCTGAACCGGGAAGGAGTTCATTTTGTCAGCCTCGTTACCACCCAGATCTATTTAAATGTGTGAAGTTATGTGCCGAACTTCCTGACGTAGTTTGTCATTGGTCCTCTGTTTGCTAGTGACTGGTTTGATACCGTCTAAGGTCAAACGCTTTTGAGGATGTTTAAATGGTGCCACCGGGCGAGTTGGGCGTGCGGTTAGGAGCGCGCAGCTGTGAACTTTCATCCGGGAGATTGTGGGTTTGAATCCCATTGTCGGCAGCCCTGAAGATGGTTTTCCATGGTTTCCCATTTTCACACCAGGCAAATGCTGGGGCTGTACCTTAATTAAGGCCACGGCCGTTTCCTTCCAACTCTTAGTCCTTTTCTATCCCATCGTCTCCATAAGACCTATCTGTGTCGGTGCGACGCAAAGCCACTAGCAAACATAAATAAATAAATAAATAAATAAATAAATAAATAAATAAATAAATAAATAAATAAATAAATAAATAAATGGCGCTGCTCCGGTCTCTGCCCTCCGGCACTCTGAAGAAGTTCTATGGGACAGCATTCAGGCACCCCCATTAGTTGCTGTTAGCATGGTCGTTAAGGATAGAACATTATACTTGGAAGTTCTGTAGACAAGGCTATGAAGATAACTGTGTAAATTAATCAACAACGGGGCCATAAAGAACAAATTGCTTTGTGGCAGACTGAGTTATTTCTCTTCGTGAACGACGTCATGCTTTTTGCTCCTCCTTGTCAATACTGATTTGTTTTATCGAGAGATGTCTGGAGACATTATCAGTCTGCGGTTGAATTCAGTCCTGTACCATACAGAGACACATTCGTTCTGCATGCAAGAACTTAATAGCGCTGCATAAATAAACCATGAGGACGTTTATCATTCACTGGGAGTAGATGTCTGGATCACGTTCAGTTAGTGCTTCGTGGACTTGACTACAGTAGTAAGAACGACGCGACAGTTTATTATGTCGCAACAGTGGTGGAGGATGACTTGAAGCCACCGACCAAACCATCTCAGTGCGGTACGCGCAGCAGTCTGCCGCCGTGTTTTTAAGGTTAACCAGTATTAAATTTCGGTCGGTTAGGCCTGGATTCGATTCCCCATCACTGAGATTTTAATAATGTTATTTGCTTTACGTCCCACTAACTACTGTTACGGTTTTCGGAGACGCTGAGGTGTCGAAATTTAGTCTCGCAGGAGTTCTTTTACGTGCCAGTAACTCTACCGACACGAGGCTGACATATTTAAGCACCTTCAAATACCACCAGACTGAGCCAGGATTGAACCTGTCAAGTTGGGGTCAGAAGACCAGCGCCTCAACCGTCTGAGCCACGCAGCCCGGCACGGAGATTTTAAGCCTTCGTATGAGTATGGTTAGAACGGTGTAGGCTACATTGAACGTCATGACTACCGAGAGCTGGTGCTGATTATCTTGACGTCATTTTTTTGCTAAGGATTAACATCGCATTAAAAATTAAAGGTCAGGCGACTATGAGAGAAGAGAGGGTTAGGACTGGCAAGAGACCGGCAGTGGCCTTAATTAAGGTATAGCCTGGTATGAAAATGGAAAACTACGGAAAACCAGCCAACTACCATCTCCCGAATATAATCAAACAGCTACGCAGCCCTTACTCGCAACCATTTTGTTGAATTCGAACCATTAGGACATGACTTTAATCGCATATGCATGGGGGAGTGGGGGGCGTACCAGGGGTAAGAAGGATTGTTTATGTTAGGTCGAAATGTAGTAAGCAGTTTGGCCTATGCCAACGGCTTGTTCTTAATGGCAGCTTGTGCTAAATTCCTGCAGTCTTAATCCCTTGGAACTTTTTTTTTTGCTAGTGGCTTTACGCCGCACCAACACAGATAGGTCTTATGGCAACGATGGGATAGGAAAGTTCTAGGGTTTGGAAGAAAGCGGCCGCGGCCTTTATTAAAGTACAGCCCCAGCATTTGCCTGGTGTGAAAATGGGAAACCAGGGCTGCTGACAGTGGTATTCGAACCCACTATCTCCCGGATGCATTGGGACAAAATATAGGTGCAGTGAGTATGATATAAAGATTAGCATTTCCAGGATTAACTGCCGTCTGCTACTTGTTGAACGTCGCACTAACTCATCGAAGATTTTCGGCGACGGAAGGTACAGAAAGGGCTAGGATGGGAAGGTAGCGCCCGTGGCCTTTGCCTGTTGTGTAAAATTGTAAAACCACGGAAAACCATCTTCAGGGTTACCGATGGTGGGATACGAACTCGCAATCTCGCGAATGCAGGCTCGATTTACCAAGAATTAAGTTATGTCAGTAAAGAAGAAATCTAAGAGAACTGAATGTAAGGTCTGGAATGCAAAACTGGAACAGGTAGATCACTTCACAATTATTTATAGTGTGTGTTCTCCCAGGATGTTAGTATAGTAAGTGTGATATTGAATTGCAGCAAAGGCAGGCTATTACAGTGAGCTCGCAGTTGTGATCAACTGTATTCCACAAGAAAGAATTCCGCTCCCGTGCGAAACGATATTTATACCGGTCTGTTTTCAAACCGACTTTGCTGGACGGGAGTGAAAACTAGAAGCACTCGAAATATCTTATTCATAAATTAGAAGTAACAGACATGAAAGTAGCGAGAATGATAGCTGGAACAATGGCAGGAGGGTACTCGGAATGATGAGATAAAATCTACGGATTGAATTCGGTCTATGAAATTGTGTTTGGTCATGTAGGGCAAGAGAAGTGGAGAGAGAGAGAGACGACGATGGTCATGACTCAGTTTCTAATGATTTAAAGATAAGAGGTATGGAACTAACCGGGGCCACACAAAAACGGAGGATTGAGGATGCGTGTAGTTTATTTACAGAGGCTTGCAGACTGAACGCTGAAAGATATAGCAGTCAATAATGAAGATGTAATGTATGTATGTATGCATGTATGTATTCGGGGATTCTAACAGGGGATGCCATGGTGACTAGCCAGTGGCGATGTCACACAGCTATGATGTCACCCCATGAAAGTGGTTTCTTTTTACAATCTGATTTACGCCGCACCAACACAGATAGGTCTTATGGCAACGATGGGATGGGAAAAGACTAGAATTGGGAAGGAAGCGACCGTGGTTTTAATGAAGGTACAACCCCAATATTTGCGTGGCGTGAAATTGGGAAAACACGGAAAATCATCTTCAGGCCTGCCGACAGTGGGGTTCGAATCCACTATCTCCCGAATGCAAGCTGGTAGCTACGTGATCCAAACCATACAAACACTTGCTCAGTTCCATGAAAGTACCGCCGTCTTCTGATGGTTGTGAACTATAGCTTGTCTTGGAACATTATGCTTTGATTTGCATTGTAATTATTACCCTGTAAACATGTGTTATTTCAAGGAATGTTGCATTTGATGTACTGTATATTTTCGTTGTAAGAAATACCACCTATCCACTTTAAGTTTCCTTCTTTAAATTTACAGCTGCATTCATTGATGCAAGATCAATGACAGTTTAGTTAAAAAAGTATATTTTCTTGTTTCAGGTAAGTTGGCTGCTGTAAACGTTTCTGTTATTAAATTGGACACATAAGTCTTGCGAACAAATTGGTAAGTACAGAATGTTTTGACGGTTTCTCTAAAATTAGTTCTTGTGTCCTTTGTCAATCTCTCATATCATGCTGTCCTCTATTCACGGTTGGTATAGTTCCTGTGTAATAATAATAATAATAATAATAATAATAATAATAATAATAATCCCATTGTCCGACTCCTTGACTGAATGGTCAGCGTAAACACCTTAGGTTCAGAGGGTCCCGTGTTCGATGCCTGGCCGGGTCTTGGATTTTAATCACGTGTGATTAATACTTCTAGCTCGGGGACTGGTTGTTTATGTTTATACCAACACACTCCTCTTCATATTCAGACAACACACTACACTACAACCACTACAGAAACACGCAATAGTGATTACATCTCTCCGCATTAGAGTTGGCGTCAGGAAGGGTATCCGGCCATAAAACAGGGTCAGATCCACATGTGCGACACAATTCGCACCCGTGACACCACAAGATGTGGGAAAAGCGACATAATAATAATAATAATAATAATAATAATAATAATAATAATACTCTCATTCTAGAATTTGCTACTAGTATATGGAGTCCACCAATGAACGTTATCGTTATTTCAGTCAGTCAGACTTAACTGTATATTATTTCTACTTCATTTGTGGGTTAACAGGGGCAATATTACTTTCTCGGAGATTTTTAAAAACATAGATGATGCTTTGCTTTCTCCTTTTAGGCGATCTGATATTTAGTGCTGTACGCTGTGGGAATACTGGTGAGCTGAGCTCAGCAAAAATAATATACAAAGGGCACTAGGAAAGTTTTGCAATGTGAGTGAACGCTTTAGACTTTTTCAATATAATTTCCACCACACTCAATACACTTCTCCGTACGTCGAAACCAGTCACTGAACCAACTCTGCCACTTTTCTTCGGTTTCATTTTCGCACTCTTGATCACATACTGTCAGAAGCTCCTCGTCGGATGCAAAACACCGCCCTTTCAGCTTCATCTTCACTTCTGGGAAGAGTGCGAAGTCACATGGGGCAAGATCAGGACTGTATGGAGGCTGATCAAGCACAGTCAACCCTGATCTGGCAAGAAAATCCACTGTTACATTAGCACGATGTGCTGGGGCATTGTCGTGATGCAAGAGCCAAGTGTTGAGCCGTGACGTTGGACGGAGCTGCTTGAGAACCTGGATGACCTGAGGCAGACAAGTCTCACTGTACCACTTCGCAGTAAGTGTCCTTTGTGTTTCTAGCACAACCCGAGTCAGGATGCCCAGTTTAGTGAAGAATACTGCAATCATGCTATTGACATTACGCGAAGTCCCTTTTTCAAACTGTTTTAGCATTTTTCGGCACCATTTCACTCGATGTGCCCTTTGTTCCTCTGAAAGTGAATGGGGCATCCAAAACGAACAATCCTTTCTAACATGGAGATGGTCGTGTAGAACTGAATGAATAGCTGATTCAGGGATGTGGAGGGTCTCTTCTACCTGCCGATATGTCAACCGCCTCTCTTGCCGCAACATTTTCCTCACAGCTTCAATGTGTTTCTCAGTCACTGATTCAGACGGTCGCCCAGAACGAGAATCGTCTTCAACCCCAAAATTTCCCCTCTGGAACTCTTTGTACCTGCGGAGAATTGTTGTCCGATGTTGACAGTCTTTCCCTAGCACAGGAGTCATTTCCTCCAGGCACTGGTCACCAGTTAATCCACAAGCAAAATTGTAGCGGATAATTGCGCGATATTCACGTTTAGACCACACTGCCATCTTAACTTGCTTTCAGTTCCACTGCTTGGTAACAACTGGTGTGAAGGTCGCGCCTTGCTGTCTTCTAGACCGGTTTTCACCCCTCTTTTCATCCCTCACCATAACAGGGGTGTCTAGCTGACCGTTTTTGCGTATTGTGAAACTTTCCTAGCGCCCTTTGTAGTAATAAGTATTTAACTGAAGAAATGCAGAGTAACCATCCTTACAACCGTGAACTACAGTAGGGCCTATAATTATAAGGCATTATTATTATTATTATTATTATTATTATTATTAGTATTAAGTACAAGAATTGTCCTCCATTTGTCTTCTTCAGCAACCAAGATCGTAGAGTAATTAACAGTACAGTCCGGACTTAAGCGCCGGTTACCGCGGGGGTTTAGAGACGAACTGGCTGCTGAGACCTAACATACACTGTCCTGGATATTAGTAATGCCTAAGTTGATATAAGAATACATTTGCAGCGAGATAAGGGAAGAAAAATATTTAATCTCATCAGTTTGACTAACACAATTTCTGCAAGACATCTCGAAGAATAATTAACCCAAGAGGTAACAAATATCTTCATGCCGCCTTCCTTTCAGCGTTCTTTTGGGCCAAGAAAAGAGGAAGAAATCGCAGGGTAACCAATAAGAAGAATATGGAGAAACTACAATTGTTTATCATTATCATTGTTTATCAAGACATTTCTCAGAGGATGGAGTGAGCCTAATGGATAAAGTGCGTCGTTATTCTATAAGAACCATTATCCAGTTTCTTAGATATCATGGACGCTAGGAGTACTCGTATACCCCAAGGGAAACAACTGAGACCTAACTGTTTCTGAAAGAGAAAATCGAACTTGGAAGTTTTAATACAAAGGTTGTTCTTAACATCGCGAATATTTGATTGTAGGTAAGTATATGAGTAAGCAAGCAAGGTGGCTGGCGATTCGCCGATACGACTATCCAGCCTCGTGCATTCCATTATGTGTACTCTCTTAATTTCTGTTAACTGAGTACGTTATCTTCGATTCCGTCGTAGAGACATGCCGAACAGTTGACGAAGTTGACTCAGCCGGTAACAACCGTTCACTACATTCAAGGAGCTTGTGCGAGCCTTTGTATAAGCCACGGATGAAAGCAGCTTCGCGGCCTCTGGTGACAACATCGTTCAACTAATCACTTTACTACGCTAATAATTTGATTATGTGCATGAGATGTAACTGTATGCCGAAATTTGCAGCAACCAAAAAATCTTTCTTGCGCGTGATTTTTATTTTCTTCTTCTCAGTGAGTATATTGAATGGGATTTGAAATCCGGCCACTTTGATAATCCAGTTGCAGTGTCACTCCACTACAAGGCTACCAACAGGAACAGTAGTTTGACATTATTTTAGAGGGCAAAGCTTCCTTGAGTGGTCATTCGTGAAGTAATGATGAGTTATGGCGGTGGTACGTCTTTCCCGGATGTTTGACTGAATGGTTGGCGTTTCGACCTTCAGTTCAGAGGATCCAAGGTTGGAATTCTGGCTGGGTCGAAGATTTTAACCACTTATACCTAATGTTGGTATATCCTCGGAACTCGAATCCGAATTCTTTTAGACAAATGCTGTTTCAGTTAACGACAATGGCCACGACTCAAGAGCTCTCAGAGACGAATTTTATCGCGCAGTTGATTGCCTTTCCGATACTTGGTTCGATTCCAGATGATTTCAGTGGGATATGAGGATGTTTAAATGTAACAACTCCGTATCATTGCCTTCCATTAAATTAAAGAACTCCTGTGAAAAAATCCTACATCCCGGCAATTGCTGCAGCCAGAGCGGAAGTTACATATCATCATCCTTAACATGATCATCATGGGTCTTATGTTTCCGACTCTTGAAGGAATGTATCAGTGAATTGGTATATAACTTAATTGAATTATTTTTTGTTTTCTTTTTCTACATACACTGACTGACAGAGCAAATGCAACACCAAGAAGGAGTGGTTCGAAAGGGATGAAAGTTGGGGAAAAAACAGAGACGGCACGGACGAATAATTGATGTTTATTTCAAACCGATATGCAGGTTACACAATGCGCACGGCATCGACTCCGTAGGATGTAGGACCACCGCGAGCGGCGATGCACGCAGAAACACGTCGAGGTACAGAGTCAATAAGAGTGCGGATGGTGTCCTGAGGGATGGTTCTCCATTCTCTGTCAACCATTTGCTACAGTTGGTCGTCCGTACGAGGCTGGGGCAGAGTTTGCAAACGGCGTCCAATGAGATCCCACACGTGTTCGATTGGTGAGAGATCCGGAGAGTACGCTGGCCACGGAAGCATCTGTACACCTCGTAGAGCCTGTTGGGGGATGCGAGCAGTGTGTGGGCGGGCATTATCCTGCTGAAACAGAGCATTAGGCAGCCCTTGAAGGTACGGGAGTGCCACCGGCCGCAACACATGCTGCACGTAGCGGTGGGCATTTAACGTGCCTTGAATACGCACTAGAGGTGACGTGGAATCATACGCAATAGCGCCCCAAACCATGATGCCGCGTTGTCTAGCGGTACGGCGCTCCACAGTTACTGCCGGATTTGACCTTTCTCCACGCCGACGCCGCACTCGTCTGCGGTGACTATCACTGACAGAACAGAAGCGTGACTCATCCGAGAACACGACGTTCCGCCATTCTCTCATCCAAGTCGCTCTAGCCCAGCACCATGCCAGGCGTGCACGTCTATGCTGTGGAGTCAATGGTAGTCTTCTGAGCGGACTCCGGGAGTGCAGGCCTCCTTCAACCAATCGACGGGAAATTGTTCTGGTCGATATTGGAACAGCCAGGGTGTCTTGCACATGCTGAAGAATGGCGGTTGACGTTTCGTGCGAGGCTGCCACCGCTTGGCGGCGGATGCGCCGATCCTCGCGTGCTGACGTCACTCGGGCTGCGCCTGGACCCCTCGCACGTGCCACATGTCCCTGCGCCAACCATCTTCGCCACAGGCGCTGCACCGTGGACACATCCCTATGGGTATCGGCTGCGATTTGACGAAGCGACCAACCTGCCCTTCTCAGCCCGATCACCATACCCCTCGTAAAGTCGCCTGTCTGCTGGAAATGCCTCCGTTGACGGCGGCCTGGCATTCTTAGCTATACACGTGTCCTGTGGCACACGACAACACGTTCTACAATGACTGTCGGCTGAGAAATCACGGTACGAAGTGGGCCATTCGCCAACGCCGTGTCCCATTTATCGTTCGCTACGTGCGCAGCACAGCGGCGCATTTCACATCATGAGCATACCTCAGTGACGTCAGTCTACCCTGCAATTGGCATAAAGTTCTGACCACTCCTTCTTGGTGTTGCATTTGCTCTGTCAGTCAGTGTATATAACGCCGCAATGCTGGAAGCAGAGAGGTTTAGGAATGGAAGGTAGCTTCTGTGGCCTTCATTAAGATGCAGCTTCAGAATCTGCCTCTATTGAAAGTAGAAAACCCTCTATCCATTTAATGCAATATTATTGCTACTCTACCTGTTCTGGATTGATGGCAATTCGCTCGTTCAACCTAACTTACCTGTTACTGAAATTTGAGTGGAAGATTTGTTGTTTGGTATTCCAAACTCATTTTCAAAGTAAAATATGTGTATATGTTATCGAATGAGATCAAAAGCTGAAGCCTATTCCTCGATTCGAATACTATAGATGCGATCGTGTAGAAAAATAAAACGAGGGAAAATTATTTTGTGTAGCTATAAGTCAAACGTGCTTGCCTCTTACCCGGAGGCCCCGGGTTCGATTCCCGGCCATGTCAGGGTTTTTTTACCTGGACCTGAGGGCTGGTTCGAGGTCCACTCAGCCTACGTGATCAGAACTAAGGAGCTATCTGACGGTGAGATAGTGGCCCCGGTCTAGAAAGCCAAGAATAACGGCTGAGGGGATTCGTCGTGCTGACCACGCGACACCTCGTAATCTCTAGGTCTTCGGGCTGAGCAGCGCTCGCTTGGTAGGCAAAGGCCCTTCAAGGGCTGTAGTGCCGTGGGGTTTGGGGTTTGGTTTGGTTATAAGTCAAACCTGTTTTGTCAGTTAACTTCAAGTATATTACTCTGTGCTACATTGAATGTATCTCACTTCTGTGTTCTCATCGTTTGTGTCAGCTCGAGTGGAAAATACTCAACTCTGTTTTTTCACTTTTCATGTGGCTCTGTGCCCGTAATGGTAGTTTTTTATATTGTAGTTTCAAATCTCCTTGTACACTTGTGCCGACTTGTTGCTAACTCATTCACATTGACATTTTCATATTCTGCCGTACCAAGGTGTATTTATTAAATGTCAAACTCAGTCTTTTCTCTATATGACATGGTGATGACGCCTTCACAGTGTTTCCGTCAACAGAACTTCATAGCGTATCGAATTTCCTTTACGTATTCTGAAATTGTAAGCTTCACTCGACAGACAGATATTCAATAGAATTTCATAAAGTACTGATGCGTAAAAATATATTCAGTCATCGGACGAGAACATCTGGAAGAATTTTGAATGTATTTGCATCAAAGAAGTTTATTCATTTCAGAGACCTGATGACATTTCAATTGACGAAACAAAATTCAAAGATGGATGATCAGGACAAGAATTCAAGCAGTGAACAGAATCTCGACAAGTGCGTTTAAAGATTTACAGGAGAACTTTTAACGGTATTAGTAAAACAACATATAACTTTACTCAGGAGCGCATCTTTCTGACGGTAAAGAAGTATTTAGGCCATATAGGGTAGAGTTAATATTTCCGTATGTAACTTTACTGAAATTCAGCTCTGCTGTACACGTAATCTGAGTTACGACCTGATTATTGTCTCACCGACACAGTTAGGTCTTTTGTTGACGATGCGATAAGAAAGGGCTAGGAGTGGAAAGGAAGTGGCCGTGGCCTTAATTAAGGTACGGCCCCAACATTTGCCGGGTGTATAAATGGGAAACAACGGAAAAGAGTTTTGAGCGCTGCCGACAGTGGGGTTCGAACTCACTATCTTCCGAATGGAAGTTGATAGCTACGAGACCTAAACCGCACAGTCAGTTGCTCGAGGCTACACACGCATTTCCGGCATTTCTTTAATGAACTGTCCAAGCTTGTAATAAATAATTTCGTGTGGCTATTTCTCGTAAGGCAGACCCTCCGATGAGGGTGGGTGGCATCTGCCATGCGTAGGTAACAGCGTGTTATTGTGGTGGAGGATAGTGTTATGTGTGGTGTGTAAATTGCAGGGATGTTGGGGACAGCAAAAACACCCAGCCCCCGGGCCATTGGAATTAACCCATGCAGGTTAAAATCCACGACCCGGTCGGGAATCGAACCCCGGACCCTCTGAACCGAAGGCCAGCACGCTGACCATTCAGCGAACGAGTCGGACTCCAAGCTTGTAAATTTATGTGACTGTAGATATCGTTACTATAACCATGGGACATCATTTGATGAGCGGAATAAGAACCACTGGAACTTCAATTTTTATTTATATAATCTGATATGAATTGCCAACAATCCTAAAAAGCAGTTACTTGGTGAGAATCCAATGAAGGTGCTTCTGAGCTATCAGATCCCCAAGCATCTATCCATCACCCCCTGACAGCCATATAAAACTTCTATTTGTAAATAATACCCTACCGAGCTCGATAGCTGCAGTCGCTTAAGTGCGGCCAGTTTCCAGTAATCGGGAGATAGTGGGTTCGAGCCCCACTGTCGGCAGCCCTGAAGATGGCTTTCCGTGGTTTCCCATTTTCACACAAGGCAAATGCCGGGGCTGTACCTTAATTAAGGCCACGGCCGCTTCCTTCCTCTTCCTAGAGAAAATCAAGCAATTCGGAAAAACCACCAAAAGTTACTTGTATGGAAAATTTCTGAATTTCATAAATTTCGCTAAAAACACAAGTAGGTACCATTCGCAAATCTAGTAGGCCTAAAGAATGTTCTACGATCTAGCTGCTGTATCATCTGTTTAAGATTTTTAAAAGGATGCCTCTCAATCGTCTGGCTACTGATGGTTTAATCCTACAGAAGACTGAATTTAGACTAGGTAAAATTGTTCTGCACAAATACCAATTCCGGTGCATTATGTAGAATATGTTTTTCACTCCCATAAGATCCCAGGAGTTGCACTTGTAGACTTATCTGAAAATCATTCCTGCCTGTTCCTAGCCTAGTGCAGCCCTTGTAAGGCAGACCCTCCCAGAAGGGTGGGTGGTATCTCCCGTGTATAGGGAACTGCGTATTATTGCGGAGGAGGATTAGTGGCATGTGTGAGCTGCAGGGCGGCGCGTTTAGGGTCGCGGAGCTGTGGGCTTGCATTCGGGAGATACTGCTTTCTAGGCCCGCTGACGGCAGCGCTGAAGATGGTTTTCCGTGGTTTCCCATTTTCATACCAGGCAAATGCTGGGGCTGTACCTTCATTAAGGCCACGGTCAGTTCCTCCCTACTCCCAGCCTTTCCTCACCCGTCGTCGCCATAATACCTATCTGTGTCGGCCCGACGTAACAGCAAAATTGTAATAAATATAATGAAGCTGTATTGTTTTAGCTCCCATTTGTTGTTCTGTTCGGCAATAAATAACGCTTAATCTCCGTTTGCACCACTTTCGTTTTTGTTGTTGTAAATATTCAGGAACTGTTTGGTTCGAGGTAATTCGAAACATTTTTTTATGCGTGTATGATTTCGTCGATATGAGTCTGACCTAGTATTTTAGAGTTTAAGATTGGCCATATGCGCGCATGCTTGCGGTCTTCCTTCAGTGACAAAGTTGTTAGAATGGTGCGCCGATGTACAGTACTCGGACTGCACAGTGATCCGATGAGCTATCTCAGCCCATCGGCCAGTGAGGGGAGAATGTAGTAAGAAGGGAATGGGTTTCAATTAATGGTGCAGTGAGTTGGTACACGACACGACTCGACCTAGCGCCAAATATTGACATGCCAGTGCTGGCAATTAGTAACTAACTGAGAGTTCAGCTCCTTCGTTAGAGCGCTAATTGCCTCAGGGCACACTGCTCCCTCCTGACAAGACGTCAGGTGTGCTTCACATGCATCGACAATGCAACCTGTGTCATAATTAAAACTACTTACAAGCAAGAAGTAGTTAGTTAATAGAAAAAGGACAATTTTAATGTCTTATTTTTTGCGACCCTCTCTTCAGTTCAAAATTCATCGTATTGATAAATTCCACTGCACGTCATCATGGATTTTTAATAAATTTTATCCCCACCGATTTACGAATTACATTAATATCAAGTTTATCGGAAAGCTCTCAACAGCCGATTCCCTGACGAAGTTCAAAACTAAATGAATACCAAACTCCATGGCGCAACATGCCCGTAGGGCCATAGCCTACCAAGCGACCGCTCCTCAGCCCGAGGGCCTGCAGATTATGGGGTGCCGTGTAGTCAGCACGACTAATCCTCTCGGCCGTTATTCCTCGCTTTCTAGACCAGAAAACTAGATGAATACATGCATAAATATAGAAGGCAACTATCGTAGAAGAATACACATCATAAGCACCTATCATGATCCACCTGCTCCATTTTCCTAGTTTACATGGAATTATAGGATTCCTTCCGACAGACTTCACTTTAGTCTTGGAAATTCTGTTTTCTCCGTTGTTTTTCAAGTCTCGAGAACCAACCAGGCAGCAAGCTCTCAGCACAGTCTGTCATTTAGACCGTGCCATTTGGTACACTTCAAACTCCTTACTACATTTCCACACAGCTGAATACATCCCTGCCATTTTATGCCATTTTAATAAATAATCCATAGAGCCCTGCGCGGATATATAAAATATCATCCGCATCTGCTCCACATGCGCGCTTCCTTCATCCGCACCCGCATCCGCGAATGGTTGTCCGCGCATATGGTAAATATTTAACTACAGTATATTACACCCAAGATATTGAAACGGATAGATAACATAATACAATAGGCCTGATACCTGCCAGTAAATCCCCCACGGTCACAGTTTTATGAGGGATTTTCTCGTGCGAAAACTACCGATATATTGACCTTTGTTCCTTCCTCCCATTAATTGCTGGCAGGAGCCAGTTAGGCTTAGGTTATATTTCGGCTTTATGGTCTCAAGGCTCTTTATATATCACCATTCTCCCATACCACTGCCACCGGGCGAGTTGGCCGTGCGGTTAGGGGTGCGTGGCTGTGAGCTTGCATCCGGGAGATAGTGGGTTCGAACCCCACTTTCGGCAGCCATGAAGATGGTTTTCACACCAGGCAAATGCTGGATCTATACCTTACTGAAGGCCACGGCCGCTTCCTTCCCATTCCTGGACCTTTCCTATCCCATCGTCGCCATAAGACCTATCTGTGTCGCTGCGACGTAAAGCAGATAGCATGCCACTGCCATGGATCATTAACGACAAGCAAAACTAAGAGTGTACCTGAGTGAAAATTAATAAACTTCATTACTTAGAAATTATCAGCAAAATTATCCGCACTGCCATACAGTTTGCATCCGCCAAGGCACTAAAATTGTGCATATCTGCAACTGTGCAGGGCTCTATTTGATCCATGTAAACTATGAACAATAAGGGCGAAAAATATCAGTTTTGCCTAATTCCTGTAATTATTTCGAATGAAAAACTCACTATACCATCAGTTCCTTCTGCAGCCTAATTTCCAACATAAATATGTTAAATTTCTTGTGATAAGCTGCTCTTAATCCCATCCTCTCTCAGTAGACTTTTTTTTTTTTTTCTTGCAGACCTTTTATGCCATATGTAGATGAAGGAATCATGAGCATAACTGTCTATTCCTCTCTTAGCATCTGTAAATTCTTGATGAATACTGAATTTACTGGTCCTGACAACCCTCTGTTTTGGACCAGCACTGGTTTTCTATCCAGTTTATTCTCGCTGTTCTCTGCTGTCCGTTATGGGAGGTGCAAACTGGGGGATAACATCTTTCGAACCACTGTCGGCAGCCCCGAAGATGAGTTTCCGTGGTTTCCCATTTTCACACCAAGCAAATGCTGGAGATGTACCTTACCTAAGGCCACGGTCGCTTCATTCCCGTTCCTCTTTCCTATCCTATCGTCGCCATAAAACCTATGTGTGTTGGTGCGACGTAAAGCAAATTCTAGTAAGAAGAAAAAAATCGACTCATTGCCAGTTGTTTATCCCAATTAAAGTTTTGTCTTGGAGAGATTTTTGACATAACCTGGTAAAACTGGGACAGAAATCTATTTGGATCGACCTGGTTCTTCAGGTAACCGTGTCTATGTTTCAGTTTCCTTAAGGAACAGTGCTTAAACTGATTGTGTAACTTAGTAATAGATAAGCCCACCACGGGACAATCCGTGTATGAATACCATGAAGTGGGATCACACTAGGGGTTACTGAGTGTAATGGAAATTGTAAACGGGAACTGATTGCTTTATTGAGACTCCTATAATATTCTACCTGTTCGGAAAAGCTATGCTCTTCCATAATACGGTACTCCGAGCTGAAATGACTAGCTCATGACAGAAACCTGTGGCTGCAGCAACAAGACTCATCCTATAGAATTTGATTGATTAAGAAATACCTACCAAGTGCGCCGTTATTCCATTCCATTCTGCAACCTTGCACATCGACGTCGAACACTACACAGTTAGTCTCCCACGATACGTGAATTTAAAATATGCTGGTCTTAGTTCCTCCCTAGCTGCTTTGAATTAGCATGTACACTGGCAGGTTTTGGCGGGGCTGGGATCTTAGTACTGGACGGATAACAGCCAAGGCTTTAATTGAGATGCATCCCCAGCAATGGTGTGGCGTGACAGTTTCCTGGGTGTTGCTGGTTCGAAACTGATACAGTTGAGGAGGTAAGTACTAATAACGTTTTACGGGGATTTTTTTTTCAGAAAAAATATCCAATGTTTATAATTATAAGGATAGCAGTAACTAATAATAAATGTGGAGAAAAAGTCACTTGAAAGTACTGTATTTGAAGATCCATCACAAGTTGTGTTGCGCCTACTTGTATTTCAATTGAATTCGTCGGTCTGTTTCTTTACATTGTATTTTTCTGTTGTTTTTTAAATGCCTCACTTAATGGTAAATCTATTCTCGTTTTGCCGAAATGCTCTAAAGAAACAGTAGATGCATCATGATTTTTTAGAAATTTCATGGCACACTTGTAGAACACTGAAACTATCCATATTCTTGATACCGTCTTTGGTCCGCGGATATTCTTCATTTGTATCATGCCCAGCAAAAGCGTCTTGATAATGTCTCACTACCGCACAGCTCCGGTGATTCTATATACCATAATACATTAAAATGTATTTCGAAACCTCCATGCGACCTAGTCTTCAGTTCGTTTAATTCAGGAGTTAGAGTGCCATTTGAAATATTACTCTTCTCACTAAATATACGTGTTCCTAAGGAACGGTTTAAAAGGCTCTCTTTAACAGTCACAAAGATAGGAGAATACTTCACCTGTCAATTTCGAAGCCATGCTTGGGGAGTGTAATGGGAGGAAGAAAAGCACTGTTTGTCTTTATATCTAACCGGTAAATACTGTACAATACCAAACGCGGCACACTCTCACCATGGCGTTGAAGTTCACTGGCACTCAGCCTGGGTGAATTTGCCGTTGAAGCGCTGCAGAAAACATGTGGCGTAAATATGAAACATTGAAAGCTTTTTGTGGAATTACAATATCTCGTGATGATGATGATGATGATGATGATGATGATGATGATGATGATTAAAGGAGCCTAACATCTAAGGTCATCCGCCCTCACAATATCTCAGTTCAACTATTCGGCATTAGATAGCAGTAATATATTTTCTGACTTGAGTTACGGGAATCTGGTGGATTTATATTGTTGATACCAAATATAAATTTTATAATAAGGAATATACCTAATTTCTTTTTTCTGCATGTTGAGGGCAGCAACTCTGGCGACGTAGACCCCTCGCCCCTGAACCCCAGCATTTGCGTAGTTGACCAACTATCATCTCCCGCATGGAAACTTACGGATACACGACCCGTGCTGCACGACCCTCGATTATTCGATAATATCAACCTAGAATTAACTTGTAAACTTAAGTAAAATAAATGTTTGAAGTTCTTCCGATTTATTTATTTACTCGCATCATAGTGGTAGATACAAAATTAATGTAGATATAATTTATTGATTAATCTTATATGTACGGAAGTGAAACATGGGTAATACCTAGCTCAGAAAGGAGAATAGACGCTTTCGAAATGTGGTATTATAGAAGGACATTGAAGGTGAGTAGATCGAATCACGAATGGAGAGATACTGAATTGGCGAGAGGATAATGATTTGGCGAAATTTGTTCAGGAGAAGAGAGAGAGAGAGAGAGAGAGAGAGAGAGAGAGAGAGAGGGAGAATGATAGGACACATCTAAGACACCCGGGACTTGTTCAGTTAGTTTTTGGAAGAATTGTAGGTGGTAAGGACGGTAGAGGTAGACCAAGGTATGGATATGACACACACATTAGAGTAGATGTACGATGTGTAGTTACGTAGAAATGAAAATGGTTAGCACAGGATAGGGTGAAATGGAGGAGAGCTGCATCAAACCAGTCTATGGACTGATCCAAATAATAACAATGACAATACTCAACCTGTTTCCAGTCATTCGACTGGGTCTGAAATTGAATTAATGCAGCCCCTATCTAGCGGCGAGGATAGGAATTGTGCCGGCTGCCGAAGCCTGTCGCACTTCTCTGGGGCAATGATTAATGAATGACAGATTAAATGAAATGATATTTGAGAGTGTTGGTGGAATGAAAGATGACGGGGAAAACCGGAGTACCTGGAGAAATACCTGTCCTGCCTCCGCCTTGTCCAGCACAAATCTCACATGGAGTGATTGGGATTTAGGAGGCCGGCGCGTTGCCGCCTGAGCCACGGGCGTCAGACAGGGAGATGGACTATCCCCACTCCTCTTCAACTGTGTTTTGAAAAAAAGTCATTCGAGAGTGGAGGAAGTTGTTAGACCAAGCAGAAACAAAGGAAGATCAGTTCAGACTTGGTCCTGAGCACAAAAGGTTGTACGTTGACTGCCTGGCCTTTGCGGATGATCTGGCCATTTTTGCTAACAACATAGATTCAGCAGTCAACAAGATCAATAGGCTGTCAGAAGTTGCTGAAAAGGTAGAACTCCGGATTTCTATTCCGAAGACAAAATATATGACAAACATCTGTGATGGACCTGAATGGATGATCACTAATCTTGGAAAAATCGGTCGTGTCAAGAATTTCAGTTATCTTGGTGAAGTCATCCAGCAGAATGGATTACAAGGGGAAGCAATCAATGTCAGCATGAGGAAGTTAGACCAGGCATACCAAATGACAAAGAATATCTATAATAAAAAGGTCTATGAGTATAGCGGCCAAGTTCCGACACTATAACACAGTTGTAAAACCTGAGGGATTATATGCATCTGAAACTTTGACCCTTAAGTAGTAAAGGTCAAGCTGACCGGCTGGAAAAGAGAGTGCAGGATACTAAGAAAAATCGTAGGTATTAGGTGGGTTGATGGACAGTGGCGAATGAGACCAAATGAGGATTTGTACAGCAAGACAGAACCTCTCACAGCGTCAATTAAGAAGAGGGCTATTATTTTAGGGTCATCTCTTGAGGATGACTGATGATCGACTAACAAAAATAATATGGAATGTTATTCGATCTAAGGCGACAAGGCCGAGATGGTTCCAGGAATGGTAAAAAGATCTGAGGCAGATTGGTATTTCAGACCAAGAAATTCATGACAGGAACGCATTCAGAAGATTGGTGAACAATTATCCAGGTTTCCAAATGGCATCAACTTCCAGAAGACGGAAAGAACCGTTGTCTGAAGAGCATAAACAGGCACTGTCGCTAGGCTCAGAAGATACTGGCAGGAAGTCAAAGCCGATACAAGAACAAACCTAGAAACTAAAATGAAGTTAGTTGTTACCACGCAGTTCATAGAGGCTCAACTCTATGTATAAAAAAAATAATCATGTACACAAATGGATATATGTAAATAGGCCTATATATATCTCGTAGATCCAAACGGAACGGTTAGCAAGGTCTCTGTCGTTGGGTGTAGCCTTCTTCACTAGGTCTTCCATAGTTCATTGGAGAGGACACGAGCTGCTTTTGAGGTGGTGACCTATGGTTTTTACCAACCCCAGAACACCACCTCTTCAGACAATTCCACGTAGTCCAAGTCTCTTCGCGTCCTATTATGAGATTTTCAGATAAATCCACCCACCCAGAAAGGTGACGGATTCTCTTCCTCCAGGATATAAGCTTAATGATTAAGGTGAATCTGTAAGACATTCGCATACAGGAAATTTTTCCTAGAGATCAGCCGCTGATGGGCAGGTTGTTACTCGTGCAATGATTATGGGGTATTATATTTATTATGATCGACTTGTTACCCCAGTTGGTGGTTACCGCAGAAACCACGTGACATCATGATGAGTCGATACGTGGTGACGAAGGCCATTAGTGCAACAAAATTAACTTTTTAATGGGCGGTTGGGATGTTTCGATGGTGAACTAAACACGTTCACCGCAAACTATTTTATAGCTTTATTGTTGAGTTGCACCCGTTTAAGGCGAACCACGACAGAGAAAAATGATCTGGTTATGGTTTTTTCTTTTTTTGGTAAATAACTCTTCGAGTTAAGCACATTTGCGTGAAACGAGTGTGAATGGAGCTGGACATTAGTCAAAAGATTATGGTATTTCAACTGGTACGAATAATCATAGGTTAATAATTAATTAATTATTAATTAATAATTTGATAATTATATTGGTACAAATAAGGTATGATGATCTGTATATTTCGAATTTTCGACGACTTTTATTATATAAAGGAAATAGACATTCTCGATTTCCATTGTTATATTGTTATGCACAACTCGACCATCTTTTACAATCGAGCCGTTCCAGTACTTGTCATATACTGTATGGACTCCTGCAGGAGTTATAAAAGCGTTGACAGTCTGCTGAAGAAGTCGAAACATCCGTGAAGAAAGCTTGCAGTTTTAAGTGACAGTCGATGTAATTATCATATCCGCAGGACTTCAGTTTACGTGGAATCCGAACCTCAGGGGTACGACTTTTCGTTATAATGAATATCACGTGCATTGGTCGAGATTCGAACTGCGGCCCCTTTGTGAAAAGCGAATGACAATGATACCTTCAGATTTATCGATTGACCACAGACCTTTCGATATTCTGAATAAAATAATAATCGAAAATTCTCTATTTAGTTCTAACCTATTTTTCGCAAAATAATGTTGAAAAAGGCTCTCCAACTTATTAGCACTAGTTCGTACTGTATGGTAGTATGAACAGTACGTTACAGGATGCACTCTGTCGTAGCAGTAAACAGAACACATCGATGTCGACAGGTGTTCCCATTTATGTGAAATAATGAACGTAGAACATCTCTGGATACTCTTACGGAAAGAGAAAGTAACGCATCTAACGAGATCTCCACACGTACCCGAATGATAGTACAAAGCGACATTATAAACACCAGCTACTTAGCATGCGTGAAGGGCTGTCTGCTGCTTCTTGCCGGAAGTTTATCTCACGCTTGTTGTTTATTGAGGCTTCTCTGTGCTAAGAATGCATCGACAATTTCATGCTAGTATTGAAGGAAGTTCTGAAGTTGGACTGCGGAAAGCAGAGTAATCATTTTCGTAAACTGGGTCGCCATTTTCACCTTTTTGGAGTGGCATTAGAAGAAGTGGTCACACCACGTTGCATACTTTATTAGCAAAGCACTTATCAGAGGAGAATGTTCTCCCTTGTAGGAATTGCCTCATATGACATGTACGAAGATACCTTCTTTATATTCAGTCTTCTTTCGGGGAAATTCTACAACACCTTTCACAACTCAGTACTATCATCATCATCATCATCATCATCATCGAAAGGCAATGCGTTGCCGCTGTAGCCACATCTGACGATCTTCTTCTAACCTCTTCATGTTGCTATATGAACCACATGCCAGTTCCTGATGTATGACATCCTTGTTCGTCCTCTGGGTCTCTTTCCCAGTACTTTACCTTCAATGATGGTTTGGAGAAGTGAGTCATGTCTCAGTGCGTGGCCAAGGAACTTTGTTTTCCTCTTATTTAGTATTTATTAAACATCGTTCCTCCTTTACGTTCTTTAAAACAAGGTCGTTAATTTATTATCTATCCAACTTGCTTTTAAATTCTTCTCCAAAACTACATTTCTGCAGCCTCAAGTGCTGTTTCTTTCTGTTTTTCTAATGTCCAGGTTTCGCATCCAGACAGTAACACACACCAAACAAAGGTCTTAAGAAATGATTTTCTGGTCTCCAAACTGAGATGGTTGTTTAGCAATAAGTTTTTTATTATTTCGGAAGTCTTGGTTTTGCCACAACTATTATTTTCTTGATTTCCGGAAGGGACCATTATTCTCGCGAGGCGACGTTCAGAATAGTTCATGGATCTAATGCTAATACTTGAAGAAAATAACAGATATCAAGTGAAGGTATTCTGTAGAAAATAATGTTTTAACTTATTCACTGTTGAATAAAAAATATTCTTTCATTCCGACCTACAGCAGACACGTAGGTAACGGACACATTCTTCCAGAATGAACATTTCGAATAGGATAATCTGCCAATTGCTAGGCCTGGTTTTGTAACAAACGTTTAAAATTAGACACATGTCTAGTTTGATGATAAATTATTCTTCTAATATGAGCGTAGTAAAAGCCTCCCCCTAGTGTCAATGAAGATATTTACAGGCTTACTTCATTTGAACACCTGATAGACACTTGGATAGTGTTTTCGTCGTAGACTGCGGCCGCTTGAGCTAGTCTGCATATTATGCCCTGTGTACTAATGCATGTTAATTATTCTATATTCAGAATAACGATTTCATCTACCTCCTTTAGGACTTACTTTTAAAATCTGATTGTTACAATTGGCTTTACGTCGCACCGACACAGATAGATCTAATGGCGCCAGTGGGATAGGTGAGGGTTACAAGTGCGGGAGAAGTTGCCTTAAATAATGTACAGCCTCAGCGTTTTCCTGGTGTTAAAATGGGAAACCACGGAAAAACATTTCCAGTGCTACCGCCAGTGGGGTTCGAACCCACTGTCTCCCGAAAGCACGCTCACCGCTGCTTGCCCCTAACCGCACGGCCAACTCGCTCAGTAATATGATATTTTCTGCTTCATCTGTTTCTATACGACTAGATTACTAATACATTAATTATAGAATATTTATATATTTGCGTAGTAGAACCCGGTTTATTCGACCCCCTTTAACGCGGACCTGCAGAAAATCTGGACCCATTTAGAGGAATAAATATAAAAATTCATAGGCCAGGAAGCCTTGTTCGATAATCAGAGGAGAGAGAGCGAGAGAGACTGATTGATATTAAATGTATTAGGAAATGAAAACGCATTGTATCTAGAAAAAGATGCGTGATCGTGTAGCGCAAGCGGTACTCCAAAGTGTCGCAACCGGAAGTTCACGAGTTACTTTCCGAAGTAGGTGTGTTTGTGCGGTAAGGTGTTTGTGACCTGTACATACGTTTCGAACATGTTTTTTTTTCAAAACAACGGTTCTGTAAGAATGTGTTTTATATATTTTTCCCGCATTCTCCGGTTAACGCGGATTTTCGTTATCCCGGATCGGCTCCGGTCCCAGTATTGAGACTTATCGAGGCTCAACTGAACTTTACTCATTCATTAATTTATTTATTTTTATCTAATACTCCTACTTCGAGGCTATTTGCATACTCTCGAACAATTTCTGCTAATCTTCTGAAGACTCAGTTAAAATAAGAATATCATCGACAAATTTTAGAGTTTTGATTTCCTCTTAGATTTCCTTTACCATTTGTTACGTATAAACATTGAAATAGAAGGGTGTGGTGGGAGAACTACAGTCCCGCCTCATTCCTTTATGGATTGTAGCTTCTCTTTCATATCTTATCACTGCTGCTTTATTTTTTTCACCGGGCGAGTTGGCCGTGCGCGTAGAGGCGCGCGGCTGTGAGCTTGCATCCGGGAGATAGTAGGTTCGAATCCCACTATCGGCAGCCCTGAAGATGGTTTTCCGTGGTTTACCATTTTCACAACAGGCAAATGCTGGGGCTGTACCTTAATTAAGGCCACGGCCGCTTCCTTCCAACTCCTAGGCCTTTCCTATCCCATCGTCGCCATAAGACCTATCTGTGTCGGTTCGACGTAAAGCCCCTAGCAAAAAAAAAAAAATATTTTTTTCACATTACAGCATCAGCCAAAAAAATTGATTCCACACCTCACTCTGGCGACAACGGGATTATCGTGATCATATCACATCTATGACAGTTAATGAGATACTAAGGGACAGCTTTATTCATTGGAAGTTCACTTCTTCCGTTAATATAACTCACCGCACGTGCTCTGCAAATGGTATTCGGTAATGCTAAGGGGAAGCAGCCGGTGGAATTATGAGAACTTTATGTAAAACGGTCACCAGTTCACCAGCACTAGAGAGGCTGATTTGACTGGAAACGACCTATAAATGATTTCCTTTTAAATATGCTCTGGAAATTTTCGTAAAGGTGTTGCGGTCTGTTTGCGAAAATGATCCATTTTTAATCTTATGTTTTTGTAAGATATTGATATCCTGTATGAATTAAAATATATTTGCAGAAAAGAAAAATGTTCTTACTGGAGTTTGTTTAGAACCGAGCAGAGTGGCCGTAGAACCAGACTGTGCATTCGGTAGGTGAGTGGGTTCGAACCTCACCGTCGGCTGTCCTCAGAATGGTTTTCTCTGGTTTCCCATTTTCACTTCCAAGCAAATGCCACAACCGATTCCTTCCTTCTTACCCAATTTCATTCAACCATCATTCATATCATCATTACTCCAACTGAGGTTGCCGTCAGGAAGGGCATCCGGCCCTAAAAGCATGCCATATAATTTCATCTCCCCTCATCCCCAACCCTGTATCAAGAAACGGGACTAAGGAGTAGACAAACACTGGATTTTATTTAGAACGTAAAATATACTACGAAGATATTAGCTCAAGTTTCGAATGTCGGGGGTGGTAAAACCGCACTTCACGGGCACTCAACTTGAATGCGTATGCGGGTATCACTGGAAGTAAGTTGAATCCTGCAAGCATTTGTATCGACTTCTGTCAGACTCCTTTCTACGATCTCGAGTGGTTAATCTCTCTTGGCCGGCTCTTGTCTAACGATCCTGACGGTATTTTGCGAAAGCGGAGGAGTCTTTCATTTTCTCGCCCATGATGACTTAACTTTTTATTCGCTTCCTTAAGTGGTATGGTTTAAATTAGACGCCTACTTCTTAAAGTCGAGCGTTTCGTATCCGCCTTCTTAAGGCAGGATACCGACACGTCAATGTCTCATAAATCCCAAAGGCTCTACAAAGCATTATTATTGTTGCTATTATTATTCACACATTTCTTAGCCAGTACATTCATAGAATGTTCATTACATGGATAATTAATAATCAAGCACAGTATACTGCATTCTTAAAATAAGACTAATATTCTCTAAATTGCCTTGAACATCCGTTAAATAACTTTAGCTCTACAGATTTCTGGAAATCAGGTAGATGAACAGCTAAAGCTTATTCAAGTACTCTTTCAAGGTGTTTAGATCCCATGCCTGTTCCAGTCACAACTCGTACAACTTTACTTGTCACTGGTCGTTACCGTACTGTGCTCTCATTATTATTGTTATTATTATTATTATTATTATTATTATTATTATTATTATTATTATTGTCCGACTCGTTGGCTGAATGGTCAGCGTACTGGCCTTAGGTTCACAGGGTCCTGGGTTCGATTCTCTGCCGGGTCGGGGATTTTAACTTTAATAGGTTAATTCCAATGGCTCGGGGGCTGTGTGTGTGTGTGTGTGTGTGTGTGTGTGTGTGTGTGTGTGTGTGTGTGTGTCGTATTCCACATCCTAGGTAGGGCCCTCATCTTCATCTTCACAGACATGCAGATCGCCTAATAGGCCGTCTACCAGAAAAGACCTGCACCAGGCCTCTCCGAAGGCCATACGCCATTACTTATTATTATTGTTCCGGGGTTTCGCGTGGAACGCAGAGGTGAAAGAAGATGCTGGGGTGAATGGGTCTAACTACAATGTCAAGAATTGAATTTAAAACGTAAACTGAAGGTTATATTTTTGAAAAACAACAAAACAAATTTTCAGTGAGATAACAATGGCATTTCAGGTACAAAATAGAAAAATCCAAGATTTTAGAACTTTAACACTCTTGGGCTTCAAGCCCCTAGTTTTACAATTTTTGAGCTCCCAACTCAAATTTACAAACGAGTACAAATTTGTTCCAAGGGCAGAAATCACCTAATTCACGGAGCACTTGCTCCCAAAATACAACATTTAGCCTTTAAGAGGCATTCATTAATCTTACAAAAACTTTGAAAAAGAGCTAACAGGCTCTCAGTTTGCCAAGCCTACTCAAGGCAACATCAACTTACAAATTCTGGCCTCTGAAGGCACAACTTACAATAGGAAAATGATTATACAGGGGTATTTAATACACAACCTACTGGGCCTTCATGTCAAAGGTAAAAACGGTTAAATAAATGGCCCGAACACAAAATGGATGGAGGCGGATGCCTTGCACTCCTAGATAAGAACACTTAAAACCTAAAGGGGGCTATTCCCAAACTATGGAGGTGACTCATATAAGAATAGATAACATTACGGAAAGGAAGAAAACCAGTTACCAAATGTAGTCACCTCAAACCAATATGAAGGGGAGCTCGAGAGGGTACATCACTCTCTATCCCCGATTTACAGTTACAGATTTTATGAAGTTTTTACATTAGCCGGCAGAAAGTTACATTTTTAGGAAAAGCAGGTTACATAGATGATTCGGACCTTTCCCTCAGGTTAAACTGCGGAGCTAGCAAGAAATAAATATGTTATGTGGCCATTACCTTGTCGCTCTACTGCTGCCTGATGAAAGAGGCGCCGCTCGCTTCTCGCCTGACACACACGCTTAGTTAGATGACGATCAAATGGCCAAGAGACGTGAAAAGTCGCAGTTTATAAACCCTCGGGGAAAGTTCGAGATCATTCATGAATGATCAAAACACACCCACAGAATTTTATTGGTTGAGTTCGAAAGTGACACTCAGAATCGGAGAAGAAGCCTGTGATAGGTGAAAAATTAATTGCAGAAATTTGGGATTGGCTGGATTCAAAACTGGCGGAAGGAAAAGATAAATATTGCCAACCCAAAAATAAATGAGCAATTAGTAAAAAAAAACTTATGACTACAAAACTTCGTTAAATCGAAAGTTCTTTCACTTCACACCAGGGTGCATGATCATGTTTTTTATAGTGACATATATGGAACAAAGTCCAAACTTCTTGATGAATGGCGAACAAAACAAGTAGAAATACAGTCAGTGCCGGAAACTTCACAATAACAAAATTATATCATATTTTAGTGGTGACATCTTCTGAGTAAATTTATAAGTTGGTCTAGTTTCAATTTCACGGTTTCTCCACTAGAGGAGTTATTTGGCGCTAGATTTAAATGCGCGGCGCTGGGGTGTACCTCCCGGTACAATTATTATTATTATTATTATTATTATTATTATTATTATTATTATTATTATTATTATTACCATCACAACCACGATTGATGATTTCATCCGATACTAATCAGATCTCTCCGTCTTTCTCCTGCGTTTAATTTAACGGCTTGGTAATCTTGTTGTTTTGGTCACTTACTAAGCAAAATAATAATTTCCTCTTCAATCATTACAATTTGTCCTCTTTATTCACTTTGATTTGATTTGTGGTGTAGGTAGCTGTTATAAAACTGAATTAATCTGAGCAGTCATCATTTGTAAGTCTGGCTCCTTGGCTGAATGGTCAGTGCCGAGGCCTTCGCTTTAGAGGGTTCCGGGTTCGATCCCGGCCAGGTTCCGGATTGTAGTCGCGTCTGGTTAATCCCTCTGATTATGAGGCTGGGTGTTTGGCCCACACTCTCATCTTCATACACATGCAACACATTATGCTTATAAAGGCTTGTATTTTTAGTATTTTCATTTCTCACGGCCTGTGACACAATTTGAATGTGTTTTGAAAACAGTTTTAATGTATTTTTAAACGCGATAAAATGCGAAGTGGGTATGTGAACAAATCGTATTCATGAAATTTCATTATAATTTTTGTCGTGAATTGGAAGATGTATGTTGTGTATTCAGCCCGAAGTCTGGTTTGATCCTCTGCAGCTCCGCCAACAGCTGTCATAAATAGCCTACGCGTCACTGAAGAGGCGTACTAGGGAAATGAGGAGTGAGGTAATTTCCCGTTGCTTTCCTCACCGAGCCAGCCGTTGCTATTACATACCAGTCTGCCAAGCCCACTGAAATGCATGCACCAACTGACCCTATGAGCGATATTTTCACACCTAACAGGACTGACTGCATAAGGAATGGTATTACTAGCATCACTCATACCTCAGTCACTTTCATATTGTCAAAGCCGAGGATGAGACTGAGATAGTTCAATGAAAGTAACAAATTTGATATAGCCCATACCAGAAAACACAGTGCACTGTAAACACTACATCTCCCCAGAAAAAAAGCATAATTGGAAGATAATTGCTTGTAGGCAAATTAACATTAAAATTATGGGTAAATTAATAAATACCATTATTACTAGAGAAATTACATAGCCTACATACATACTTCGCTTACATTACGACTACGAATTCTACCATAACACTGCGGTGCAGTATGTCTTCTGTTTATGTAACACTTTTCTGTGTTCAGTCTTTGCTCACTTAACTTCTTTGAACTCATTTGCTTTGCTTCATGGGGCGAGTTGATGACTTGTCCATATGATTAATAAATATAATTATTGGTCCAGGGATCATGTTATTTTTCAACAAAAATAATTCTTGTGTTATTCACGATATACTTTTCACCTGCATCTTTCCGTTTGAACTGTCCGCGCTAGTCCGGATTGACAAAGATATTGAGAATTCACAGACATAGCAGTTCCATTCGTCGGTGCTAGCCCTGGACCTCGAGAAGGAAATAAAAGACGGCCCGATGAAGCGGAATGCCACAGAAGAGAGTCGTGTCTACGGCGAATAGTTACGTATCTATATTTCTCGAGTAATAATGGTATCTATTAATTTAACCGCAAATTTTACTGTTGATTTGTGTGAAAGCAATTATTATCCTCCATTTAGGACAAGAATGACAAAGACGTTTCGTGGATACGATTCGTTCATGTGACCTGCGAAATTGTCCGACTCGTTGGCTGAAACGGTCACCGTACTGGCCTTCGGTTCAGAGGGTCCCTGTTTCGATTCCCGGCCGGGTCGGGGATTTTAACTTTAATTGGTTAATTCCTGGGTGTATGTGTTGTCTTCATCATAATTTTCATCCTCATCACGACGCGCAGGTCGCCTACGGGAGTCAAATAGAAAGACCTGCACCTGGCGAGCCGAACCCGTCCTGGCATATCCCGGCACTAAAAGCCATACGACATTTCATTTACCTGCGAAATTTACTTAAAACGCGAAATTTATACTAAACTTTTTATATAAATGCTACACTAACCATTGTTTACATTTTTTAAATATTTTGTAAATTCTTCTTTTGGAAACTTAGTCCGAGGAGTTTGTGCACCCTTCAACTGCCTGCAAATGATGTTGGCTGTTAAAATCAAATACCCGTCGATTGATCAAGCAGCTCTGTATTATATTTGGGGTTCTGGCAAGATTGTAGATACTGAAGTATATTTCAGTGAATATAATTTAATTATAAGTGGTATGAGAACGCGAATGACAGAACGAAGTTCATGATGTTCTATGATTCCCCTCAACAGTGTCATGGATTCATGAACATGACAAGTTAATTGCATATATTTCCTTTTCATTATTCAAATTTTACATAGCCATAATTTTTGTGTTATACTTTAGCCTATATTAATTTCAAGTAAATGCACAGTTTTATTATACCTATACAGACTTAAATTTTATATTGACTATGGAAATACGGTTTTAATTTCACGTCAATATCACCAACCTCTTCATTTGAGTTAAATCAAATTCTGCGTTTTTCAAAATAGTATAAAAAGCCAAATTTCAAATAGGTAAACGCTACAAAATGCTAAACATGCAAATCAAAATTCTAAAAATCACCAGCCCTAATAATTCCATACGGAACACAAAATTCTGGGAGCTTTGTTTGTCGTACGACCTTGGAAGATGACTCATTCTTCACATCATTATTAAAGCACCCCGGTAAGAATAAAATTGTTCCCCTGAGCAGCAGGTTTCCTTAAATAAATAAATAAATAAATAAATAAATAAATAAATAAATAATAAATAAATAAATAAATAAGAAACAATATGCGGTAACCACTGAATAGATTTCCTTGGTTGATAGCTTCAAAGAAAAATACTTTTTCAATATTAGTTCAGGAACTCCGGGTATATGGGTATACGTAGCTCTGTACACTGAGTTAAAGCTTATTCTACTTTTAACTTCAGTGGTTGAACGGAGGCCATGAGACGGTCGATCAACGGGGAGAATTACGTGGTCACCTTATGGTTGGCAGATACGAATCAGTTTTGCTGTTAGCCACTCAGCTATTCAAACCTATTCAAACGGAGTTTACCTGAACCTGTATGCCTATGAAGTACGTTCTTACACGTGGGCAGCTGTACATAGCGTTCAGTCTTGTGAAAACTCCAGCCGATATACTCGTAGTTATTAATGAAACGAGTGAGCAAGGCCAAGATAGTTATTCAGCATATACAAAAACATTGTTTACACTGAAACACTATTATAGAACGACACAGTCACCTAGAAAACTGTGTTGGCTTTATTTTAGGATGTCTTAAAAAATCGTTCCCTCCATTGAAATATGTTCAAATATTCTCAAATTCAGGCTATTGCTTGAATAAGCCCCTATTTTCCTTTGTATTCGTCGTGACACCGACCATGAGAGCCTGAGCTGTTATATCAGCGACAGTAATGTAGAACCTGCAGATTACAAAAGAAAAAGTCATTAACTTCCCTACAGCGGTACTGTATACGTTACGACGCCACTGGCGAATGTGTGCTTTTATGATAATGCTTTATCTGAAATGACCCGATTGAGTCTGTTATATTTCATACCTTTAACGGAGGGAGACAGCTCATAAGTGAATCGTAAAGTATCCCTCTGTGCCGATAATCTCCCTAGAGGGTCATGTAGTGCATGCTGGCGATATGGTGTATTGAATTAATAATGGTCTTCAGAACAGCAGATCGGATAGCAGAGGCGCGTCTCAGCCGTATTGCCATCGTAGGAATGACTCCGACCATGAAATATTTTCGGCTATCGCCTTCACAATTTCTTCCATATATATCATGGGTATATTAAAACTGTTATTAGTGCTTATATCGCAATCTGTAAAATATCCAAGCTAAATATAGTTCACTGTTTTCAATTTTATGGAATGAAATTCCCTTCTTGTCCCACAGTACAGTATAGGTCGACCGAAAAGAAGGAACATTTTATCATAGGGATTTCTTGGCTAGTTTATCAGCACCTTACCAAAAATTCATGCATTTCCATGGTCTTAGAACGTGTTTAGGAGATAACATTTGCTACACTTGTAACTTTCATTGCATAATAGAAAGTATCATCATCATCAACATCAACATCATTATCATCATCATCATCACCATCATTGCCATTTTCATTTCCATCAGTAGCTTTAAAACCCAGTGTTGCTTCCCGCGGCCTTACTCAGTCGTCCTTGTGCTTGGCAACTGCACACGCGATCTGAACTTCAAGCCCCTTCGCATCCTCCAGGACTCCTTCAATCCATCGGAGTTTAAGATATTTCCTCATCGTTCATCGTTTGCACATACCCCGGCCATTCTATTCCACTTTTTTCTTTCTTAGTGTATGGCTTTTAGCGCCGTAAGAATCAGAGAACATGCTCGCGTGGTGCAGGTCTTTCTGTTTGACGGCCCGTAGATGTTGGGTTGGGAAGAAGAAGAAGAATATGAATAAGGAGAAGAAGGTGAAACATGTGGTTGACGTGTACCCTACTCCTGTAGAATAATAAAAATGGGTCTACTCAAGGCTTAATGTTCGTATCGGACGGACGAATCGCTATAGACTGCGTCGTATGCCCTCACTCCATATGAAGTCTGGCTCCATGACTGAGTGGTTAGCGTGCTGGCCTTTGGTCACAGGGGTCTCGGGTTCGTTTCCCGGCAGGGTCTGGAATTTCAACCGTCATTGGTTAATTTCGCTGGCATGGGGACTGGGTTTATGTGTCGTCTTCATCATCGTTTCATCCTTATCATGACGCACAGATCTCCTACTAGCGTCAAATCAAAAGACCTGCACCTGGCGAGCCGAACATGCCCTCGGACACTCCCGGCACTAAAAGCCATACGCCATTTAATTTTTTTACTCCATATGAACATTACGGAAAGGTTTTTATGAGTGATTAGAAATTGCATACCATCACCAATGTTCTGATGGTGATTTTTTCCACCAACGGGATTCGAACCGGCTAACCACGGTGTCAGACTCTAAAGACTTCGCGCCTTGACGATTATGGTCACTAGGCGAGCTTAGTCTCCGTATACCATTCTGATTGCGGGTGGTAGGACACATCCACGATATCTCCTGCCTGTCGTAAGAGGCGACTAATAGGAAACCCAGGAGCTTCATATTGGGTTGGTGAATAGAAATAACAAGGACGGATTTATTATCTATCCCACTGTGATCATACACGACAGTTGGAGGAAGTAGTCTACATCTCGAGAAAAAAAAACATCTACGAGCCGACAGTGCCTTTCTACTACAAAAAGTAACTTGTAAAATTCTGGAAAAACTTTCATCTACCTGCAAAAAGCGTCCATAAATCGTTTTTTTTTTTTTTTTGCTAGGGGCTTTACGTCGCACCGACACAGATAGGTCTTATGGCGACGATGGGATAGGAAAGGCCTAGGAGTTGGAAGGAAGCGGCCGTGGCCTTAATTAAGGTACAGCCCCAGCATTTGCCTGGTGTGAAAATGGGAAATCACGGAAAACCATTTTCAGGGCTGCCGATAGTGGGATTCGAACCTACTATCTCCCGGATGCAAGCTCACAGCCGCGCGCCTCTACGCGCACGGCCAACTCGCCCGGTCATAAATCGTTACTCCTGCAATTTAAGGCTCTGTGAACATACTCCTATCTCATTTATATGTACCTGCTTGATTTCAGATGGGAGTTGTTGACATTGTCAATTTTTTTTTATTTTGTTCGATAAATATTGCCTAGTGGACATCCTCTTAAAACAATACTCATCACCATTAGTCTACTTATTTCAGCTGATGTCACCTTTCGAACTCTTGGCTTCTACAGAATCAGGACATACCGTATCCAGAGCCGTGAATAGTTAGCTTTTTTTCGTTTTCCACTTTACCATCGGCTAGATGGTCTAGTTTCTTTTCCTTCGGATTTCTCAGCGGTATATTTGTAACACTACGGAGAGGTTTAATATTGAATCCAGGCTTTTGCGAGTGATTAGAAATTGTACCGGCCAATGTTCTGATGGTGATTTTTTTCTACCAACGGGACTCGAACTCTCAGTTGCCAATTTCACGACCAAACCCTAACCTGGGGACCAGGGACTCTTCTATTATGGTTACTGTACCGGGCGGTACACCTCCACGCCGCTTATTTAAACTTTGCGCCAGTTGAAACTCCTCTACTGGAAGTAGTCTGAACTTTGTCTTATGTGTTAATTTTCAAGTTACCCTGAAGATGCCACTACTTGGAAATTTTGAAGTTTCTGAACTGTGTTGTTTTCGATGTATTTTTGTTTTGCTTGTAGTAAGAAGTGTGAACTTTCTCTTCTAGAGGACACTACTGGAAAACTACAATGGTGCACCCTAGTGCGAAGTGAAAGAACTGTTTTTTGGAGAAAGTTTTATTTCAAAAGTTTGTTTCTTGTTAAATTTCTTTCTGTTATTGTTTAAGTTGGCTGTATACCCCTTTCTTTCCCTTTGTTTTGAATTTAGCCAATCCTGAATTTCTCGAATTAATTTTCCACCAATAATATGTTTCTTCTTCGTATTGTGTAGGGGGTTTCTTGGTGAACCAATAAAATCCTTGTGGGAGGGTGTTCTCATTCCAAAAACGCCTCGAACTTTCCGCGAGAGTATATAAACTGCTGATTTTCGGGTCTCGGTGCCACTTCAGTACCATCTTTCAGTGTGTAAAGTACATAGCAGGGGGCGGGAAGCGCCTCTTTCTTCGGGGAGCAGTTCAACACCAAGGTAATGGCCTTTTAATAACTTCTCTTCTTGCTAGCTCAGCAGTTTAACTCTCGGGGCGGGTCCGAAGCGTTTCTACCATGTAACTTTCCCTAAAATGTAAAGACTCTTAGCCTCTATTCTCTTTCAAAACTACATATTGGGATAGAGAGTGCTTAACCCTCTCGATCTCCCACTCATATTGTTCTGAGGTGAACTTATTTTCACAACCGTTTCTTCCCTTCTAATGTAACGTAAATTGTTTCCTTCTAAAAGTCACCTCTTTAGTATGGGATTAGCCCTTGCATTAATGGTCTAGTGCCAAGTAGGTTTTAAACAAATGTATTAGGAGTGCAGATCGCCTCCTCTCAAATTGTTATTTTAGAGGTCAGGTAATTAACCTTTTTCTCACTTAATAGACCTCAGTAGGTTGGGTATGTTACCCCTGTGTATATGTCCTTAGAGGACAACTTGAAGGTGGAGTTTGGTGTGGCCTTTGATAGGCTTAAAGTTGAGAGCGAGTGGCTCTTTTTCGAAAATTTAGTGTTGTATGCCTCGAGGAGGCTTTACTGTGTAATTTGGAGCAAGTGCTCCTGGGCTTGATTGGGGTCTTCTGCCCCTTTGTTGAATTCTGTATATCGTAAAGTTGGGCTAATTGCTCAGAATTGTGTGTCTGGCTCTCGGAGCCCAAATCCTGTAATTGTACATTCTCGATTAGTGGTTTTGCTACTCTGTACCTGCCATTATTGTTATTTCTTGTTTTTTGCTAAGAAAATATAACCTTGTTAAATTTTAAATTCACTTTAATTTCGTAGCCTGAGACCTGTTCACCCCCCGCACCTTCTTTCACCTCTACCTACCACAAAAATACCGTAACAGTTACCATACCTTGGCCGATTATACCCCGTTTTCATGCGTCGGATATTTGTCCTGCAGGCGAAGATTTGATGGTTACATTGATAATCCAAACCTTTTAATTAATTTATAGGTATTATTTGCGGAATAAAGAAATATTAAAGTATTTAATTAAAACATGTCCTTTTGGGATGAATTTAAGGTCGGGCCTGCCCCCTGATAGTGGAATTAAAGGGCCGCGGTATTTTGACCGTGCAAAGGTAGCATAATCATTAGTCTTTTAATTGAAGGCTGGAATGAATGGTTTGACGAAACATTAACTGTCTCCGTGTAATAAATTCTATATAAATGTAAATGTAATAATGATAAAATTAGTATATAAAAGTGTAAGATATTTAGTATATGTAAATTTATATTAAGGAACTAGGCAAATTTAATGTTCGCCTGTTTATCAAAAACATGTCCTTTTGGGATGAATTTAAGGTCGGGCCTGCCCCCTGATAGTGGAATTAAAGGGCCGTGGTATTTTGGAAATGGGCAACGACATAATATGTGTCGTGTAAATTGAAGGCTGGAATGAATGGTTTGACGAAACTTTAACCGTCTCCGTGTAATGAAAAAGGCTTAAATGAATATGAAAGACGAGAAGACCCTATAGATCTTTATATGGACAATTGGTCTTCTCGGATTCGTCGTATGGGCACACCATATATTCACTATCCATTCTACTTATCGCTCAGATACTTTTAATAATGTTGGAATCAGCCGTAGCCATCATTCAATCATATGTCTTTGCTACACTGGCCACCCTTTATTCTAGAGAAGTAAACTATGGTAACATATTCAAATCACCCTTATCATTTAGTTTCTAGGAAGATTAAGAATAGGATGTAGGAAAATCAAAAGGAGGAGGATATTAATCCAACAGTTATGGAGATAATACATGTTTTAACGGTTGCAATTTTTCGGTATCAGTGCACCATTTAAAACTCAAAAACCTCTTATCCACACATGGGACTGCCACTGACGCCCCTCCAGAAGCAGAGTTTACGTAATAACGTACCTAGAACTACACAACTATATTAGCAAAGTGTGTGTTGGTAAAAGAAAAGACATATTTCATTTTATTACGAAAACCTCAGGACGAGATGAAGCTTAAGCTATTTAACAAGTTTCTTGCGACGGTACTGGGATGGTGGATATCAAGAACTGGAAATGTAACGTCCATTGCTTCAATTAACGTACAGTTCCGGTATTTTTTCTGGTTTGAAAATAGGAAAGTTTCGAGCTGGGTTTTGAATCTATTATCTCCTGAAACCAACTTCACAGCAATACTACCTGTATGTCGTAGTCAGATTATTATTATTATTATTATTATTATTATTATTATTATTATTATTATTATTATTATTATTATTATTATTGAAACTATTCGTGATGGGCTACAATTATACAAGGTACCTGTCTTTACTCAACCTCAAGATTACACATTTTTCGTTACATTCCCGCCAGATCTACAACACAACACACTACCAACCCCCGCAAAAGCACGCAGTAGGGTTGACGTCTGGAAGGGCATTCGTCCGGAAAACTGGGCCAAATCTGTATCAAGTGCCGACCTCAGTAACTTTTGGAGAAGGCCAGGAATAAGAAGAAGAAAAAGAAGACGATGATCCATCTTATCAACCACGCGTGTACAATGATATCAGTCACTTGTTTCTTTCGGGACACGTGATATACCACTCCCTTATGCTTTCTGGACGTTTCGAATAAAGTTGTTCCCAACTCAGGTAATACGCGAGGAGGACCTCTTGAGAAGTGGCAAGCATTTGATTGATAGCTCGCAGCTTCATTAGCGAGCTCTTATTATAGAGCTGGAGGGATAGGGGATGAGTTATGACCTGGCGCGCACTTCTCTTGACAAATTTGAATGATCTGAGTGACGTAGCTTGTTAGTTCCGCCCGCGCCTGCTCGTTCCAGGTAAGGGATGACTGCAAGGAGATGAGATGCAGTAACTTTATTCCGTGATCGTCTGTTCTGCATAATGCGACAAGCTGCTTCATAGCATATCGTTCGTCAACGTGCCATCTGCATGGCTTGCTCCCTGATCATCGTCTCCAGGCACCAATTAAGCTTTCTCGGCATTAATTTTACGATATCTGAACTCTTCACTGTTCATTTTGCCGTATTACGTGACGAGACGACACGCATTTTAAATATTATTCACATTCAGCTGTGTTCTTCCAACAATTTAACGGACTATTAAAATGTTTGCTGAGGGACTAATTTGTGACTAAAAGAGATAGGTAGGTAGGAAGATAATAATAATAATAATAATAATAATAATAATAATAATAATAATAATAATAATAATAATATAGCCTCAGATACTGTCTTTCAGAAGTTTTTGTTTGAGGCTATTTAGTTGATTGGCTGGGATCACAAAAAGGAAGAGCTTATGCCTGCGAACACGTCTGATACGCTAAGACCAGTGCCATTAAAAGCCTCTAGAACTGCAAGTTGAAGTATTATATTTCAAAAGTAATCGTCTGTTGTTTCAATTAATAACATGTGTGAAGTCATAATAATAGGGCATTTTCTGTTAGTATTAGAAATGACTATAGTTCCATTTTAAGAAATTGAAGTTGTTGTCGAAATCTCCTTCATTAATTATCCCCCGAAGATACGTAGTGCATTGTTTTTACAAGCCAATAAGTAATAACGTCTGCAGGATATTAGTGGGTCTACCAGAATTTACTGCTAATAGTGGATTTAAGATACTATGTTAAGCTATAAGTATATAAGCAGATATCGCTAGAAAGGTACTAACATTATGATTAATTTTAAGAAGGGAAAACACCGGGCGAGTTGGCCGTGCGCGTAGAGGCGCGCGGCTGTGAGCTTGCATCCGGGAGATAGTAGGTTCGAATCCCACTATCGGCAGCCCTGAAGATGGTTTTCCGTGGTTTCCCATTTTCACACCAGGCAAATGCTGGGGCTGTACCTTAATTAAGGCCACGGCCGCTTCCTTCCAACTCCTAGGTCTTTCCTATCCCATCGTCGCCATAAGACCTATCTGTGTCGGTGCGACGTAAAGCCCCTAACAAAAAAAAAAAAAAAAAAAAAGGGAAAACGGGAGGAAAATATTGAATTTAATATACGAACACCAGAGGAAACATTGAAATGA
The DNA here is from genome assembly GCF_040414725.1 of Anabrus simplex. Lineage (NCBI taxonomy): Eukaryota > Metazoa > Arthropoda > Insecta > Orthoptera > Tettigoniidae > Anabrus > Anabrus simplex. The sequence continues at coordinate 1,257,183,964 of NC_090265.1, forward strand.
TAACAGGCTAATGAAAGTTAAAGTCATGGTTGACAAAATAGAAATGGGAGGCTACTGGGATAAATTCAGAACGAAGGTAAAGAAATTGAGCAAGAAAGATTAGGCAGAATGCACGGCTAATATATCATTATTGAAATTCTGCTGTATTTCCCGAAAAATGTAAAGGAAGGAAGAAAGAAAGAAAGAAAGAAAGAAAGAAAGAAAGAAAGAGGCTTACAGATAAAGAAGTGAGAGGTATGGTGTGGTGGCTAATGGGGAAATGTAAGAAAAAGGGTCAATGAGAGAAACATAGCGAACCAAACCAAACCCCATGGCACTACAGCCCTTGAAGGGCCTTGGCCTACCAAGCGAGCGCTGCTCAGCCCGAAGGCCTGCAAATTACGAGGTGTCGTGTGGTCAGCACGACGAATCCTCTCGGCCGTTATTCTTGGCTTTCTAGACCGGGAAACATAGCGAAAACCGTTGTTTATTTGGTGGACAAACAGCGGAAGAGACGCATCTATTGAGAGTATGTAGGGAGACTGACGCACTTACGGTTAAATATCTGGGTAGTAGATATAAAACAAAAAAAGAGAGAGTTAAGTATATTTGTTAAACAAAGAGTGCTTTTCACTGGAAATAACATCTAATTTATCTTAGTTAAAATATGTGAGAAAGAGATAAGAGATAAGTAAAAATAAAATAGGCACTAACGAAAATAATAAAGGGGAGGATATATATTGTGCTAGAATGTCTAACATTGTATAGTATGTCGGACGAAAGAAAAATGCGATAATGTGTAGATTAAACACCATTAAGTGTAACATTTAACATAGCAATAGACAAGTAGCTGCAACAAGGATAATTTACTGCATGTATCAAATACATTGATTGTAATAAATTAATGTTCTCCCACTTAAGAATATGAAAGCAGGATATGGATGTCTCCATTGTAATATCTTTTGTGAATAACCCTGTATTACAAGTTTCATTTATCTATACGCGCATTGAAAACACTGTTGGAGTAAAATGGTAATAGCAATAATGATTATGAACACATCGCAAATAGTTGTATAATATTAATGAAACAATAACGTCTAAGATTAATCCCTTGGTAGTTGATCAATCTGTCGATCAGTCCCCACTGATCTGCATTTAGGACTGTCGCCCAAGTGGGAGATCCCACATCGGTTGTTTACCTAGTTATTTCCTTAAATGATTTCAAAGAAATTGAAAATTCACCAAACATCTCCCATGGAAAATGATTTTAATCCCTAATTCCTCTTCCTATAAAAGAGCATTTGCCCCAATTTGTTCTCTTGAATTCCAACTTTATCTTAATATTATGATTATTGCTACATTTAAAATCTCTACTCAAGCGTATTTGTCTCCTAATGTCATTCCAAGCCACATCTCCACTGACAGCTCGAAATATTCCGCTTAATCGACACTTGGGATAAACGGAAGTTCTTCTAAAATTGAGCGAGTAATGACACGTGAAACTTTTCGTTGTTTCATTTATGGAACTTATCTTACGTGTGATGTGTTCATGAAAACTGTGTAATTGTTTTAAGATAAAGAGTTAGGGGGGTGAAAGCTAAATTTATAATTTAAGCAACAGTTTAGATTTTATCAAGTATAAAAGCTGTAATGTGTCAGGAGACTCAATCTGTACTGTATCTCTAATTCTTCACGTACGGTCTTGTCAGGAATACCGTATACATAACCTTTGACGTTTCGCAGTTTACGAACTTTGAGCGCACTAAAGAAATTTAAACCGTGCCGTAAATTAGAAGAGCAGATGATACAGTGCCACAGGCGCAAGCAGTTGTTTACAAATAGGAAGTGAGAGAGAAGCAAGGGTAGTAGAATAATTCTGTAGAATGAAACGAGGTAATTAAAGAGAACGCAAACAATGAAGTTAAGAGGACGAAGACTTAATATTCTAACATTGAAAATGTCTGTTTGCCTAATTACCGAAGGTAGTATACGGCGCGAAATGGATGTGCAGTGTGCTACTGTATGTTGGACATTGGTAATAGACCAATAAAGTGCATCCTCTATGTTCATGTCAGTCCTGTCTCGGATGTGTTACACGCTCCTCAACTATTCCTTGTGAAATGCAAATTCAGAACCCAACTGTAACCCTTAACAGTATGGGGATCAGAATGGTGAAACCTATTGGCACTAGATTCATTAATTAAACGACGTTTGAGGTAAAGGTGTTCGGTTATAGACAGCAATATGCAGCAAAACATATTACAAAGAACATAACTGACAACAGAAATATAACAAAATTTACATTCCCACTGATCATAATGATATTGCTTTTACGTACGACTAACTACTTTGATGATTTTCTGAGATGCTGAGGTGCTGGAATTTTGTCCCTCGGGAGTCCAGTGAATCTACCGATGCGGGACTCGTGTATTTGAGCCCTTTCAAATACCACCGGACTGAGCAAGGATCGAACCTGGCAATTTGGGCTCAGGACACCAGCGCCTTAACCGCCTGAGTCACTCAGCCCAGCATTTTCTATCTCAGAGAGCTTGATACTGAACATAAAGACAGTCTAGTGACGTACGTATAAAACTACTCACTTTCGTTCCCTAACCCTGCATTGCACTACACCAGGCATCGCCAATCGAGAGCGAAATGCCTTCGGAGCCAGTTTGCTCCCCGCTCTTGAGGAACGAAAGCAGCTTAGCGAGCAAGTAGGGGAAGTGCACGACGTAGTACGTACTGCATGCAAGTGGCGCAAAGGTATAGCGCATGTGTCTGGACAGGTTAGATTGCGACACCATACGCGTGAAATCATGTGAGGTGACAGTAGTGTGTTCCCGCTTTCATCCTCACACCACATCACTTGCGAGTGATCACAGGTTTTCTAAAACCAATCCCTACACCTTTGTTGTATGGGCATAGCTCGTCCTGACACTCGACGCGAAGTAGCCACGCGTGAATGTGGAGAGGTCGAAGGTCTCCAACTCCTCACCTTCTACATTGTACATCACCTGCATTTACTATGGAAGAGAGTTCAGCACAGCATAGGCCATCGACGCCAACAAGTTTCAAACCTTCTTGGGAAGAGAGTATTTGATACTATTATTTTGATATATAATAAAATATTGAATTGTACAGGACAGATGTAAATTCAGAACCAAAATCGACAATCACCGCTTTGAAGACAAACCCAACACCAGAGCTACTATAACTTGGACGGAAGAACGAAGGAAGAAGTTCAGCGAGAGGATGAAGAGATTTTGGGAGGAAAAGAAGGCCAACACATCAGCTAAGCAAGTTCAGCCGTGCTCCTGAGTAGGGCATAACGATGAAAAAAAAAAATATTGAATCACATTAAAAATGTAATCTGCAGCGCCGTTGTTCCTTGTGTCACGCCAACAAGTATGATAAATATGAAGGCCGGGAACGGATAGCGTTACTAGAAAAACTTAAAAACAACACATTTGAGGATGTAAGTGCATTTCTTATTGCCCTACTCAACTCTATTTATATTATAATGTTTGATAATTCCTCGGCAAGTACAGTAGCCTACTGCCACGGTATGCAACCCGCCTATCCGCTGCTCTCTTGTCACGTGACTGACAGCCGTCCCGAGCGGAGCAAGTAACACCGCCTCCCTAGAGCAAGTGCGTGATGACGTCTGCACTACACCGCACTGAATGGTGACAGTATCAGGTTGTGGTCCTCATCCAGAAACAGTAGGAACTAGCAGCCTTGGCATTTTGCTACTTGACTGGCGAATATGCCTGCCCTGTATGAATAAATCCGTCCACGCCAAGAAGTTCGATGCTACCCTCAATGAAACTTGCGAGTGATCACAGGTTTTCTAAAACCAATCCCTACACCTTTGTTGTATGGGCATAGTTCGTCCTGACATTCGACGCGAAGTAGCCGCGCGCGAATGTGGAGAGGTCGAAGGTCTCCAACTCCTCACCTTCTACATTGTACATCACCTGCCTATGATATGGCGTAAGTCCAGGAGTAATTTCCCTGCACTCGTAGTTGAAAATTTAAAGAAAACAAGGGTTGAACTACGGAACTGTTAATTCCCAGACCACCTGAAACATGTGAAACTTGAAGAGAAAGTGCCCGCTGATCACGGGGAACCCTGGCCTGCTTGGAAGTCATTAAACAGACTTAAGGCTGGAATTGGGAGATTCAAAGACAACGTGAAGAAGTCGGGTTTCTTGTGGAAAGGTTACACCTTGTGCGACTATGATGAACATCAGACGACATGGCACCTGGTGAACTACCCTTAATCCCCATATAATGCTTATATCTTGATATGGCACTAGGCAGAACCAGTGCCATAAACGTCGGTAAATTTTTGGGCTGACATGTTATGTTTTCTTCATCCTAATTCTCAGAATCAATTATATATAAGACAAAAACAGTATGGTCTTTCGAAAAGGGGGAGGGTATCACCAAGGAATGGGTTATGTCTTGTAAACGAAAATTTAAAAACTAGTTAACTCAGTCAAATATCTTAGATTAACTCTGCAAACAACATTAAATCGTACAGTCATACAATGGACAGGACTAGTGCAGGACAGGACTACGTACGACATAAAGGAACCTATTATCTATAAAAATTGATATGCTCCTATTCCACGCCAAAGTAGTACCAGTAATCACGTACGGAATAAATCAAATATGGGTCCAACGTACAATAACAGACCAGAAAGAGGTACTATAGGAGGCATAAAAGCCAGATACTTAAAAAAAGCTGGGCATACAAAAAAAAAGTTTCTTTCGAAACTAGCATATATTCTTGCGCAGGAAACTTTCTTAATAGAGGAGTTACGAATAACAGCGCAGCTACCATCTACTAGACAAGAGCAACAGCTAAGGAGTGTCAGGATGAAGAAGAAAAATAGAAATTAATCTCTACACCACGAATGCTGTGTGGAACAGGAACTGGACGGGACCGAATTGTCAGATGAAAAGCGCGATCACAAGACTGACGGTGCACGGATTTCACCATAGACTAGGCTGTGTTTGCGAGCCGGATTTCATGAACTCTCTCTCTCTCTCTGTGTGTGTGTGTGTGTGTGTGTGTGTGTGTGTGTGTGTGTGTGTGTGTGTGTGTGTGTGTGCACGTTGTTAAGTGTCCCAAAAGAATCAAAACACCGACTGACTACTATAGCAGAGAATAAAAAACGAAACAAATCTGCGCTACTTTCAGTGTTAATATCATATTTAATAGAATGGTTTATATGCTAATTATGGGCGTTCGGCTGCAATAAATCCTTATTATGTACTAGCATTTGTACCCGTTCTTCGCACGGGAATTTGCAGTGGATTACATGTTACCTTCAGGAATTTTTTGCGAAGTAACATGGATCTATTCACACGTTTAATGCGACATGTTAAAATAATGTTTTCGTACGAAAGCGCATGGCAGTAACGTGAAATATGAAGAAACTGAACAAGGTCGAGAGAGAATGAGGACGACTTCCGAATTTATTGTACGGTTCAGTTACCGGTGCGATGTTGTGCGAAATTCTCCATGGTTCTCAGGTTGCATATTGTATCTCTGACCACTGATGTGTCGCTCTGACATTGATGATACCTCCCTTAATATCTGTCCTATCGAAAAGAATAAAATGGCTCTTTAGGTTTTCCCGTTGCCCACCTTGAAGTGACATGCACGACATATCCCACGGGACATGGACTGAAAATACAATTATTCCTAATCATCTCGTTATTTTCCGTCGTTCGGTAAATACGTACATGGTCTTTTGATAGACCTCATGACAACGAAAATATTTGAGAATAATCTTCCTCTAAATACCAACTCCATGTGATTACCATGACATCATATGCTCCTGACAACACAATCCTGAACGAGTAGAAACCAAATACGTAGTTTGGTTGAGATAAGTCCAGCAGATTTCCACTTTCAGGAATATACAGACAGACACCAAAATGAAAAGTTCTACCTTATGTTTCCTCCGTGTTCATTTACATTATTTGGGGTTAATTTTCAAGCTGAGAGAACCTCTGGTTTTCTCCTGTTATGGATCCTTCAAATAACTATAGGTCTGCGAGGGAGTCCGTCACTGACTGCAGAGCATGAAGCCCATAGAAAGGAGCCTTTCAGATATAATCTACAGATTTTACATGTAATCAATAGTGTAAGAGAAAATTGAAAAAAATGATTCTTGTCTTCCGTCAAACCCCCAGTCTGTTAAGTGATTTTGTAAATGATATGCATATCGAATCCTGCTCCTGGATGAGTAGACTCTAAATATGAAGTTTGGTTGAGATATAAACAATAGTGTAAGAGGAAATCGAAAATAATCTTCTAGTCTTCGTATAAACCCTAGGACTTTTGAATTATTTTTAAATGATATGCATATTGAAACCTGCTCCTGGGTGAGTAGACTCTAAATATGAAGTTTAGTCGAGATATATTCAATAGTGTAAGAGAAAATTCTTGTAGTCTTCCTATACACCTTCAGTATGTTAATTGATTTTTAAATGATATGCATATCGAAACCTGATATTGAATGAGTGGACTCTAAATATGAAGTTTGGTCGAAATCTGTTCAGCCGTTTACCCGTGATGGGGGAACAAACAGACAAACAGACACGAAAGCTAAAAACTACTGATACGATGTTGAATTGACCCGAAACGAATAAATGTATCAACATTTGGCGAAATAAATTACACTACAGACAACGGACCTCCTGGAATTTTATTTATAAGATGATGCTATTGACACGAATAAAGAAAGGTTACACCACAACATTGAACCATACTTCACAAGATGTTTGAAGAGGTAGGTCTCAAATTGTTTAACACAAGTTCTTACTAGTTCATGTTTTTGCTGGCGAGACCTAGTTTTACAGTGCGCTATGTACTCTGGTATAGGCTAGAGGAATTTTGTCGTAACGTACTTTCATTGATCTATCTCAGTCTTACCCTTGGCTTTAACAATATGAAAACCGGGTGAGATGGCCGTGCGGTTAGGCTGTGAGCTTGCATCAGGGAGATAGTAGGTTCGAATCCCACTGTCGGCAGCCCTGAAGATGGTTTTCCGTGGTTTCCCATTTTCAGACCAGACTAATGCTGGGGCTGTACCTTAATTAAGGCCACGACCGCTTCTTTCCAACTCCTAGGCCTTTCCTATCCCATCGCCGCCATAAGACCTGTGTCGGCGCGACTAAAGCCGCTAGCAAAAAAGAAATGAAAGTGACAGGTATGAGCGATGCTAGTACTGCCATTCCTTACGCAGCCACTCCCTGCTATGGATGGTGTGAAAATGTTGCTCATAGTGTCGGTTGGTGCATGCATTTCAGAGGGCTTGGAAGACTGATATGTAATAGCAACTTCTGGATCATTGAGGAAAGCAACGGGAAACTACCGCACTCCTCACTTCCATAGCACGCCTCTTCAGTGATGCCTAGGCCACTTTGACAGCTAATGATGGAGCTGTTGAGAATCCAACTAGCCTTCGGACTGAGAACTGATCATACATATAATATTTACAAGTTCACGTTGACATCAGTAACGTGACTGAGCCACTGTTCTAGTTAATTAACAGCGCCCTCTCTTTTCAGCCACGAGATTACTGTAACGATTTTTTTCAGAAGCGCATACTTATTTTATTCCTGGCCACATGTAGCCATGAAACGGGCACTCCCGAGCTCACTCACTCACTCAGGGTCGGCTCGTCTGACTGGACGTTCTAGGACCAGATCTAATGGCACTTCACTTTTCTTTAAGACAGCCTCAGAGTTCGTTCCCATGTTACCTTAGGATGCACCCTTCCTCTCTTCGATGGCAAGATCTTTCAGTATTAAATGGTGTTAATTTCTCCTTCAGACGTGACCATATTAGCGGAGCTGTTTTTCCTCCATCTGGTCGCTGATGGGCACAACTTTGGAAGATCCTCGCACATGCTTATTGCGCACTTTGTCAAGCAGAGTGACTCCCGCTGACCATTGCATACTGTATTGGTTTAATTAAATACAAGGTTGTGATTGCTAACAAAAGAGAAGCCTTCTTTGCTACTCTTCCAGATTGCAGGTTTTGTCCTACAATTCCGTTTTCGGTTCGCTGATAGTTTTGTCACGCTCTTCCACGCCACTCTCAAGTTCTTCAGTCACACTGTTAGTAACAGTCTTCTCTAGCTGTTCGACAACTGTTCTTGTCACTTGGTCCTGGATGAGGTTAGCAAGCGTGGAATTTCTACGCGTTTCCCCACGCTTCTTCCACGACTTGCTTGATTATGACTTCCATTAGTACTTGTTTGACCTTGCGCGTCATTATTAATTAACTTATATTATTTTGTATACACTAATCACTTAACTAGCTCTCACTTGAGGCCACTGCACTGGTAGACTCGTAACTGCCAGACTACGAGAATTCAGCAACTAGATGAAAGCTGTTGTTATTATTAGCTATTTGCTTTACGTCGCACTGACACAGATAGGTCTTATGGCGACGATGGGAGAGGAAAGGCCTAGGAATGGGAAGGAAGCGGCCGAGGCCTTAATTAATGTACAGCCTCAGCATTTGCCTGGTGTGAAAATGGAAACCACGGAAAACCATCTTCAGGGCTGCCGACAGTGGGGTTCGAAGCCACTATCTCCCGATTACTGGATACTGGCCGCACTTAAGCTACTACAGCTATCAAGCTCGGTACATTAAAGTTTTTGTTGTTTTTGTGCTAGTGATTTAACGTCGCAGTAACACATCGAAGGTTTTCGGCGACGGAAGAATGGGGAAGATAGCGCCGTAGTTCTAATTAAGGGACAGCCCCAGCATTTGCATCATGCGAAAGTGGGACACGACGGAAAACCATCCTCAAAGCTACCGACGGTGGAATTCGAACCCACCATCTCCCGAGTGCAAGCTCAGAGCTACGCGACCCTAACCACACTGTTAACTTGCTTGGTAGACTGAAGTTAACCATTAGCCTTGCATTTTGCGTTACGCTACGTAAATCTATAAGAAACTTCTTTTTACACACTACCAACCACCACAGAAACACCCAATAGTGATTACATCCCTCCATGCAGGGTTGGCGTCAGGAAGGGCATCCGGCTATATCCATATATAGCATACAGTTCGCAATCGCGACCCCATCGAGGACTGGGAGAAAGCGGTGAAAGAAACGATTATTAATAAAAGTGAGCATTTATTTTTCGTGCACATTATTTGCACTCGGTACAAACTACACAGAGAGATTTTGACTTCAGGTATGTATTTCTGCAGCAACTAACCCTCTACTCCTCTTCCTCAATCTCCCTTTCTCACTTCGCCATGCTTTAAGCTCCATGGGATACAGAGTAAGTACTCGTAGATCTACAAACTAGATCCAGGAAAACAGTTTATCTATAAATGTATATTACGAATGTAATGAAACGCGTTGCATAATAATATTAATTAATAGGTGAACGGGTCCTGTGTTTTCTTCTCATTAAAGGGCCAAAATATGTTCGGTAAAGTATATGTGACGATTAGGTCTTTCCTACGTTACGGTTGCTGTATCAAAACGGTAAAAAACCGGGACATGTAAAAGGGTTTTAAGAAAACAAATGTGAAATACTTGTATAATAATAATAATAATAATAATAATAATAATAATAATAATAATAATAATAATAACGTTTAAAATGCACAAATGGATGAATGGTGCATATAAATAATAAGCTTATTTTTCACACCCAGAAATTATACTAAGAAAGGTTTAATGTTAACTCTGACCACAGCAAACTACACATACGCAGTACACGGCTGTTGATAACACTATCTGTGTGTCGCTTTTGACCATGTATGCCCTCGAAAACAACTTAATCTACGTTAATATTACTTATACATTTGAAACCTAAGTTTGTCGAAAGCTTCACTTGAACGCTGTAAAAATGTGCAGTAATTTGACTCTAATTAATGTAAGTATGGAGAATGATTTCAAGAGGTACTGCTGTAAGAGCTCATCTGGCTTACAGGAAACGAGCCATTCTTTGTACTGGGATAGGACGAACTTTGTTGGAGTTACTCTATGAGTTGACGAGAAACTTGTAGTTTGTTCTAATGAAGTCTCTTCTCTGAAATGTGAATTCGTTATGAAGATGTGGTGTACTTTAGTTGAAAATGCGATATTCCTTGCGTGTGGCATATAGCATTTTGTGCAATGGTAGCCCCCATATTCATACCGATATCGGTGAGAATCTCGTCAAGATAAATTTGATAGAACGAACAAGTTATACTAGAACATTTTTCATGTATTTCTAAATCCCCATTGTACACACAAAGATGAGAAGATGTGTGCCTCGTAAAATGAAGTAATATTTCAAAGAGAAGCTGTTCATTTTTTATGCGTCTAAATGATGGAACATTTAGATAAACACACAGTTCAAAATATTAGGCGGAAATGTTTTTGAACGTATGTCATGCTCCACAAAACAAAACCTCACATCCAGGTATATTAATTAAACATGTATTCTTTACCGTTGCATACAAAAGAACTTCGATGGATTCGCGTTCATTTTCAGAACACAAAGAGAAATGTCCAAATAGGGGCGAAAACAAGGTGAGAACAGTCCTCCAGGGTGGATTTTTACCACAGTTGGAGAGCTTCAGTATGGTGTATGTCCTCCTGGAGCATTTACCACAGCTTGGCACCCACGTGGCACGCTCCGTATTAGTCGACGGAGGTCACGTTGCGGTGTCAGGTCCCATTCTTCAATGAAAGCCTGTTCAAGGTCTTGGAAAGGCTGTGGTGGAACAGCACGCCCACAAACACTTCTGTTAAACCTACCCCATATGTGCTCGTTGGAATTAAGGTCACTGCTGGCCATTCCGTCTCTTGAGTGTCCAGTTCTTGCAAGACAGCTCTGGTGCTACACGATCCCTGGTCTTGACGTCCATGAGTACGAATTCAGAGCAAACACCGTATGCAACAACCAGCACACGCTGTAGCAGTATCTCCTCGATGTACCGCGCAGCGGTGAGATTATCACGGACGACAAGATCCGTATGGCCATAAATACTGATGCCACCCCACACCATCACAGAACCCTGTCCGAAACGGTCGCCTTCCTGAACAACATTTGGCGTGTATTGCTAACCACGGCGTCTCCATACACGTTGACGTCGATCACGCTGTGTCAAGGGAAATCTGGACTCGTCTGTGAACAACACAGGTCTTCATTGGCGAAGTTGCCAGTTGACGTGGGTACGGGCAAACAGAAGGCGAGCTGCGCGATGTTGCTTCGTTAAACGGGGCACTCAAACAGGACGTCTGGGTCGTAAGGACACTTCTCTTAACCTGTTCCTTACCCTCTGGACAGACACCGTGACTACAGTGACCCTCCTGAGGTGTTGTTGCAGTTCTCTGGCAGTTGCTGAACGACGCCGAAACGCACAGATTGTGAGATATCGGTCATCCTATCGGTTTGTCATGCGTCCACAACCTTGTCCAACACTCCTTGTGAATTGGCCTGTCTCATCGTAGCGATTCCACGAGTGGTGAATAACTGACGGGGAGAGAGTGAGATCCATAGCAACACGACGAAAAGTCCATCCTTTCTGGATCAAAGTGACGGCCTTTGCGACTTTAACCTCGTTAAGATGTCTCATGGGATGTGCTGGCTGACGTACAACGTGCTCAAACGACCGCAGTAGTCTGTGTACCTCACAACGACACACGACGCATAGCGTTTTGAATGGTCACCTGACAGTTTAATGCGTGGCTACGCCTACAGATGGAGCATAACTTCGATTTGACATACCCTGAGTAGCTAAGGTCTCAAGATATGCTGTACGACCATTGGAACCCCACCTACGAAATTAACGTTCACATACCAGACATTACAAAATGTGTTCCCCTGTTTTTTTGAACTGTGTACAATCAAAGTAGCTATCTAGTAGTTTTGCGTGAAATGGGTATTGTGATCATCGATCGTTACCATGGGATCTCCAGTTTCAGTGTACGGGCATGTTCCGTTTCAAAGATCCTGCAAGTATTGACCGGGATTCGAACTCGGAAAATAAGTACAAAAATTTAGGTGTTTGACTTGACTTGAATCCCGTTGCTCCTCTTGGAACATAGGGTTTCCGTGAAACACTTCCATCTGGTCCTATTCTTGGCCAGCCCCTCCTCAATTTTCTTCTTCCAAGTTCCCTTTTGACGGATGCGTGTTCGAGCACCTTGGGTGTTTCAGTCGAGTGCTGTCTTTTTAATAGCTCCATTGGACTTCCTCATTGTGTGGCCTATCCAGCTTTACTTTTCTCTCCTTTACATGGATTTCATTTGACCGCTGATTCATTTCCTCCCACATATCTGCGTTTGATATGATATCCGGCCATCTTCTATCATGATACCTCTCAAGCAGCGATTCGTAAAGACTTGCATTTGCCAAGTAGTCTTCTGCGTGACTTTCCAGGTTTCGCAACCGTAAAGGAGAATTGACTTACCATTTGTGTTAAAAATTCGTAACTTAGTCCTTGTAGAAATATTGCTGTTGCACAGAAGCACAATTTTATTTACTAGTACGGCTCTTGATGTCTTCTTCGCTCCTCCAGTTGTACTAACAATACTCCCAAGACGTGATGATGTGGCTTGGTGTTTTAAGGAGCCTAACATCGAAGGTCATCGGCCCTATCCCAAGACGTAGGAAGTAGTACACTTGTTCCATATCTCTATCACTTATTGCCAGTTTATCATCAATCTAGGATTTGTCCATCATTTCCTAGGTCTTATTCATATATACTTAAGCTCAGCAGCCTCTGTCTCTTCCTTCAACCGCTTGTCTTCTTTTCATTATCTCTGAACCTTTGAGCTGTGGGGCATTTATCATCTGCAAAATGAAGGTCTTAATATTTTCTCTCGTTCTGATATATCCTTAAGAACTTATTCCTTTCCCTCCCAATTTTAAAACATAACAAACCCGTAGCACATCAACCCATTACAGCATTTGCATGCCGAGACGTCTGCTGCCCAACCACATGGCCCACACGTACAGAGTGCCACATGGTCAGCCGAGTTGCTAGCTTTCTTGATGAGATCTGCTGCCTCAGTCCACGGTTGGTATGAGGCAGCTCCTAATTTGGTCTCACGAAGCTGAGTGAACGCCGCTTCAGGCCACAAACCAAACAAAACCAAACCCCATGACGCAACAGGCCTGAAGGCCCATGGCCTACCAAGCGACCGCTGCTCAGCTGAAGGCCTACAGATTACGAGGTGTTGTGTGCCCAGCACGATGGATCCTCTCGGCCGTTATTCTTGGCTTTCTAGACCGGCGCTCCAGGCTACAGCCCAAGTGAAAATGATTGTACTGGCTGGGAATTGAGCCAGGCCTCGCGGTGAGAGCTGTCTGTTTCTTGGTGGTTTTGAAACTTCACCATCGGATTTCTCGTCTGGCTCCATGGCTAAATGGTTAATGTTCTTGCCTTTGGTCCAGAGAGTCCTGGGTTCGACTCCCGGCCGGGTCGAGGATTATAACCTTAATTGGTTAATTCGTCCGGCTCGGGGGCTGGGTGTGTGTGCTGTCTTCATCGTTAGAAATCATCTCAGGTAGGGCCCCATCCTCCCAAACATTCAGGTCGCCTATAGCCTGTCTACGTGAAAAAGACCTGCACCAGTCCTCTCCGGAGGCCATACGCCTTTTTGTATTATATTGGATTTCTTAAAATAATATCCATCTTTAGGCAGGGGCTTCTTGACCGTAGCGGCAAAGAAGTGCTCGGGTTCACCCGGAAGGACGTGGGTCCGATTCCCCGCCGAGAAGTGGAATAATATAAGAAACGAGATTTCCACTTCCGGAGGTGTACATGGCCCTGATGTTACTCAGCCTACTCTAAAAACGAGTACCAAGTTAATCCTGGCGGCCGGGCGTAGAGCTAACCACTCCGAAGTTACGAGGTTACGGACAGTTACCTTACACCCCTCTCACGGCCTTCTTGGCCTGTACGGAGATGAATTTTTCTTTTAACTTCAGACACCTGTCCACCTGCAGCAGTATATCGAACTATTAATACTGTGCCTCGCGTAGAATATCTACACGTTAGGTGTTGAATGATAAGGAAATGAAGTTGTGAATGAAGTATGTAAATATTCCTATGAGAGACACTTACTTATCCCTCCTTATTCCCTTTAAAGGTGTGAACCACACTTGAAGTTTAACTTACAATCACGTTCCCTCCTAGCAGTATTCTGGTAAAGTTCCTCTGAATACACAGTTGTTATTTCCTAATCTGGTAATGTAGCAGACCGTGAGCTAAACGGTCTCATTTGTCTGTAATGTTGCCCAAGGCTAAACACCGTTGGCAGATATAAACAGAAACATTTGGCAGTGAGACATTGTTTGTCAATGAGAAAGCTAACCGTATCGGAAACTGTCGTAGTTTTCATTTAATATACAAGCATTTGTCAGAGGGAATAAGAGTTATTTGGGTATGAGAACAGGTTATGTAGTAACATGATCTATATCAGTTGTTTCCATTACAGGTGGTGCTGGTGGTGTGATTATTGTTTTAGGAGTTACAGGCAGTTCCGACATTTCGAAGAATGAATAAAACGAACCTTATGGCACTACCTCCCTGATGGGCTTTAGCCAACCAAACACCTGCTGATAAGCCCGAAGGCCGTGCAAATTACGAGGTGACGCCTGGTCAGCGCGACGAATCCTCGCTGTTGTTATTCGAAGAAGTAACAGATCACTAAAAGGAAGGCAAGGACCACGAAGGTCGTGAAATGGACTCCTTGGACCTCGTTAAGTTACTAACACCATCGGGGTTCAAAAATAACAATAGTTAACCAAGAGAGGCTCTATGGGAAAGAAAAAAGCGAGGAGACTTGTGGAACAATGCCAGACTCAGCTAGAACAGTGGTTACCAACCCACGCTCCCAAGTTGAGCGCCCCTGATCTCCGGTTTGGTTACTTGTTACGACAGACAGGGGATCGCGTGGTTGTTTTCTACCGTCCTCACTCACAGGGGTTACAGGGGTTACCTCTGTTATCGTCATCATCATCATAATCATCATCATAATCATCATAATCATCAACCAATTCTATCATTACATGATGTGGCCTCTTTAAGTCAGAACTCGGGTAAGTCTTTAGCAGAACTCTCCAGGTGGAACGGTCTTGAGCAGTTCTCTACCAGGTAGCACCAGCTATTCTCTTGATGTCTTTGTCCCATCTGTCTGGATGTCTTCTTCTAGGCCTCTGATGATCTCTTGGACTCCATTCTGACACTAGCTTCGTCCAGCTGTCATCTTCCCTTCGAGCAGTATGTCCATCCCATTGCCATTTTAAGGCGACTATTCTCTGAAGAATGTCATTAACTTTAGTGACTGATCTCATGTCATCTGCTCTCTTCTTATCTTTCCTTGTAAAACCCAGCATTGACCTCTCCATGCCGCTCTGCACTGTCCTAAGTTTCCCTTTCGTAAATTCGTTCAGTGTCCAGGTCTCACAATCATAAGTCAGCACAGGTAGAATGCACTGATCATAAACTCTTTTCTTAAGATTTACTGGCACTGAAGACAGTTGAGTTTCTTCCATACGCCTGCCATCCTAGCTTAATGCGTTGACAAATTTCTGGTCTTATATCACCTCTCATATTCATCAACTGGCCCAGGTAGATATATTCATTGACCTTCTCTAACGGCGTGTTGTTGGATGTTCACATTATCTGCTGTGACCCACTTGTTGGACGTGACTTTTGTTTTAGAAAGGTTCATCTTCAAGCAGACTGACTCACATTCCATGGCAAGATCAGTAACTAATGTCTGGAGTTCGTCATTGTCGTTTGCCAGTAATGCAATGTCATCAGCAAATATCAAGTTGTTAAGCCTTCTGCCATTGATCCTTTTACCCTTTCCTTGCCAATTTAACTTCGACATTGCCATCCCGAAAACAGCTGAGAACAGCTTTGGAGAGATTGGATCACCTTGTTTAACACCTCTTTCGACAGGGAATTCTGAAATTGCTTCACCGACAATAAAAAAGGCTGCTGAGGTCTTGTAGATGTTATTGAGGAGTCTGATATAAGCCACTTCAACGACCTGCTCATCTAAGGCTTGTAAGATAGCTGAATGGCTGATTGAATCAAATGTCACCGAGCTCGATAGCTGCAGTCGCTTAAGCGCGGCCAGTATCCAGTAATCGGGAGATAGTGGGTTCGAGCCCCACTGTCGGCAGCCCTGAAGATGGTTTTTCGTGGTTTCCCATTTCACACCAGGCAAATGCCGGCGCTGTACCTTAATTAAGGCCACGGCCGCTTCCTTCCACTTCCTAGGCCTTTCCCAACCCATCGTCGCAATAAGACCTATCTCTGTCGGTGCGACGTAAAGTATATAGCAGAAAAGAATGAATCAAATGTCTTTTCAAAATCGACAAAATCTATGCACAGAGGCATCTGGTATTCATTTGCACTGCTAATCACTTCACGCAGGTCCAGAATGTGCTCAAGCTGCTGCGGAATCCTGCTTGTTCAATCGCGTGGGCTGAGCCCTGGGTAGAGGTGATTCTGTATAACAGGATCTTCATAAAAAGTTTGTACAAAACAGAGAGCGAGCTTATAGGGCGATAGTTTTGGATATTGTGAATACTTCCTTTTTTATGCAGCAATACTATCTTTGCTTTATTCCATGATTGAAGTATTGTGTAATAAAGAAGTGAAGATTTTAGCCAAGTGGTTTATTGTTTCGTAATCTGTAAGCTTCAGAATATCAACGGAGAGATCATCATTACCGGCAACAGTTCCTTTCTTCATGTTTTCTATAGCACATCTGACTTCCGAAGGAAGTATATCTGGAACTTTAGTAACACTTTTTAGGTCAGGTGCTATCGAAATTTCCTTTGTTTTACTATACAGATTGCTATAAAAGTCTCTAATAAAATTCAAAATCTTCTCCTGTTCAGAGATTTGACCATTGTCTCCATCAATTGGTATTATCTGTTTTTTTTTTTTTTTTTTTTTTTTTTTTTTTTTTACCAATTGTGAGCTTACGTTTAGCTGCCTTTAAACGTGTTTTGTTATCTACACATGTTCTTAAGGTTTCTTCATTGAACTTCTGTATATCAACTTTCATTTCTCTTCCTAAGGTCTTAAATAGTTCAGAATATTCTATATTGTACCGATCAGTTCGAATTTTCATTTCTCTTCTCTGTTGCAGGTGTTTGGTTTTGTCACTGAATTTATTTGATTGGTCGTTATTCTCACACAAGCCACCTATTTCTTGTGCACTTACAACCAATCTTTCTGCTAGGTCTTCTTTCTTTGTTAACTGAAACTTTCTTTGGATGACTTTGTGGAATCCTTCTTTGTTTACTTCTAAATTTTTGAGATTGATTTCCTCTTCATCTTTGAAAGGTTTTTCTTTCATCTCTTACATTGATTTCTTCTTGCTCTTACAAGTCGGTGATCACTGTAAGTATTGACTTCATTTAAAATCGAGACGTCTTTCACAATATGAGGCGTATTTGACAGAATAAAGTCTATCTCGTTTTTAACACTGAAGTTGGAGCTTCTCCA